>NC_086120.1:34924943-35272027 GCF_963921235.1 Mobula hypostoma
TCTTAATTTCCTCTCTGTACTCAAACTCATCATTACCTGAGATACGGCCTACAATTGTTGTGTCATCAGCAAACTTATATCATCAGCAAACTTATACATTGAGTTTGATGGAAACTTGGCTACACAGTCATGGGTGAAGAGTGAGTACAGCAGGGGGCTGAGTACACAACCTTGTGGGGCACCGGTGCTCAGAGTGATTGTAGAGGAGAGCTTGTCCTCTATTTTTACAGCCTGGGTCCTGTCTGTGAGGAAGTTGAAGATCCAGCTGCAGATCTGAGTACTAAGGCCCAGGTTCCGGAGCTTAGGAATCAGGTTATTTGGAATGATGGTATTAAAGGCAGAGCTGTAATCAATGAAAAGGAGCCTTACATATGCATCTTTATTCTCCAGGTGTTCTAAGGAGGAATGTAGGGCCAGAGAGATGGCATCTGCCGTTGACCTGTTGCTCCGGTAGGTGAATTGCAAAGTGTCGAGGTTGACCGGTAGGCTGTGGTTGATGTGTGCCATAACCAATCCCTCGAAGCACTTCATAGCAATTGATATCAGAGCCACAGGTGGATAGTCATTCAGGCATGCCACCTTGCTCTTCATCGGCACTGGCATTATCATTGCCTTCTTAAAAAACGAGGGGATCTTAGACTGAAGCAAGGAGCAGTTGAAGATGTCAGCAAACACTCCAGCTAGCTCGCTTGCACAGGCCCAGAGAACCCGTCCCGGGACGCCATCTGGGCCCGTTGCCTTCCTTGGATTTATCTTCAGGAAGGGCCTTCTAACGTCCTCCTCGGTGACGATGAATCTCAATGCCACCAGGTCCGGTTCATCCAGAGGGAGCAGGACGCTCCTCTTCTGTTCAAATCTTGCGTAGAATACGTTAAGTTCGTCAGGAAGAGAAGCGCCACAGTTATTGATATTCACAGTTATTGATAATCTTGATGTGATCTGCAAATTTACTCACCTACCCATCCACGTTTTCATCTAAGTCAGCCAGAATAACATTGTTCCATCTCTACTCTCTGTCTTCTATGGTCAAGCCATTTCTGAATCCAAACTGCAATTAACCCTGGATCCCATGCACCTACCATAAGGGAACATATCATATGTATCACTGACATCCATGTAGATGGCATCCTCTGTCTCACCCTCCTTTGTCACGTCCTCAAAAAATTCAGTAATGCTTGTAAGACACGACCTATCTTGCACAATGCCATGCTGACTGTCCCTAAGCACCCCTTGGCTTTTCAATGCATATGAATCCTATCTCTCCATATCCTCTCCGGTAGCTTCCCTACCACTGACGTGAGGCTGACTAGTTATCTAGATTATCTCTACTTCCTTTCTTGAGCAAAGGCACAACAATTGCTAATCTCCAGCCATCTGAGACTTCACCTGGGACACAAAGATCTTTGTCAAATCTCCAGCAATCTCCTCTTTGCTTAGAACATAAGATATACAAGCAGAATTAGGTCACTTAGCCCATCCAATCTGCTCCACCATTAGAACATGGCTGATCTTTTCTCCTCTCAGCCCCAATCTCCTGCCTTCTCTCTGTTTCACTTCATGCCCTGATTAATCAAGAATCTATCAACCTTTGTTTCAAATACACCTAATCACTTGGCCTCCACAGTATCACAACCACAGATTCGGCAGAGCAGTAGATACGGCAATTGTGCTTGTGAATATTTACGTGATAGCTAATTATTATTTCATTGTGATAGTATTTAACTCTATACCTATTGTCGTAGTACATGCTGGGACTTGGACACAGCACAGCAATGCTTCGCTGCCTGTTTGTATTCGGCCTTGCCTGAGAAATTGGACTGTCGAGTCAACTGACTAGTGGTATTCGTTCAATATTTAGTTGTTCTTTTCAGCAACAGTGTAGGCTTCGTTTTCCATTTGAGAGTTTTAGTTAACGGCACTCTTTGGCCTAGTGTTTATTGTTTTCTTTTCCCTTTAACACTGTTCACATTAAAGTCTGTGAACTATCGTCCTGCTTCAGTGTCTCTCACTCCATACTTGGGATATATCTGAGCCAGGTGACACAGAGCCACCTGTGGCAACGAATTCACAGATTCACCACTCTCTGGCTAAAGAAATTCCTGTTAATCTCTGATCTAAATGGACATCCCTCTATTCTGAGACGGTGTCCTCTGGCCTTGTACTCCCCCACCACATCCTCTCCACATCAATTCTATCGAGGCCTTTCAACTTTCAGTAGGTTTCAGTGAGATCCTCTTCATTCTTCTGATTTCTAGTGAGTACAGGCCCAGAGCATCACGTGTCGTCATATGGTAAGTCTTTCAATCCCAGAATCATTTCCATGAACTTCCTTTGAATGCTGTCCAATATCAGCAAATCCTTTCTTAGATAAGGGGTCCAGAACTGTTCAATGCTCCAAGTGAGGCATTATAGAGCATTATAGAGCCTCAACATTACATCCTTGCTTTTATATTCTCTTCCTCTCAAAATGAATGCCAACATCACATTTGCCTTCCTCACCAGTGGTTCAACCTGTAAATTAACCTTTAGGGAATATTGCAGAAGGACTCCCAAGACACTATGCACCTCCGATTTCTGAATTTTCTCTTCATTTAGAAAATAGTCTACGCTTTTATTTCTTCTACCAAAATGCATGACCGTACACCTCCTGACACTGTATTCCATCTGCCACTATTGCTCTTCAGTATTCTAGAATATGCCATCAGGCCCTAGGGACCTATCCACTTTAATGCAGTTCAACAATAAGACCATAAGATCACAAGACATAGGAAGCAGAATTAATCCATTTGGCCCTTCGAGTCTGCTCTGTCATTTCATCATGGCTGATCTATATTTCCTCTCAGCCCCATTCTCCTGCCTTCTTCCCGTTCCTTTCATGCCCTGACCAATCAAGAACCTATTAACCTCTGTCTTAAGTATACATAAAGACTTGGCCTCTACAGCTGCCTGTGGCAATGAATTCCCTAGATTCACCACTCTCTTGCTAAAGAAATTCCTCATCAACTCCATTCTAAAAGGACACCACTCTATTCTGAGGCTGCGTCATCTGGTCTTAAACTCCCCCACCATAGGAAACATACTCCCCACATCGATTCTATTTATCAAGGCCTTTCAACTTTCTATAGGTTTCAATGAGATCCCCCTCATTCTTCTGATTTCCAGTGAGTATAGGCTTTCAATCCTGGAATCATTTTTGTGAACCTTCTTTGAAACCTCTCCAGTTTCAGCACATCCTTTCTTAGATAAGGGGCCCAAAACTGGCCTCAATACTCCAAGTGAGGCTTCACCAGTGCATTATAAAATCTCAACATTACATCCCTGCTTTTATATTCTAGTCCTCTTGAAATGGATGCTAACATCACATTTACCTTCCTTACCACTGCCTCAACCTTCAAATTAACCTTTAGGGAATACTGCACAAGCACTCCCAAGTCCCTCTATGCCTCAGTTTTTTAAAATTTTCTCTCCATTTAGAAAATAGTCAACCCTTTCATTTCTTCTACCAAAGTGCATGACTATACACATATTAACACTGTATTCCATCTGCAACTTCTTTGCCCAGTCTCCTAATCTGTCAAAGTCCTTCTGTAGCCTCTCTACTTCCTCAAAACTACCTGTCCCTCCACCTATCTTCATATTGTTTGCAAACTTTGCAACAAAGCCATCAGTTCCATCATCCAAATTGTTAATATATAACATAAAAAGAATTAATCCCAACACAAACCCCTGTGGAACACCACTAGTCACTGGTAGCCAACCAGAAAAGGCTCTTTATTTCCACTTTTTGCCTCCTGCCAGTCTGCCACTGCTTTATCCGTGCTAGAATTTTTCCTGTAATACCATGGTTTCATAGCTTGCTAAGCAGCCTTATGTATGGCACCTGGTCAAAAGTCTTCTGAAAATTCAAGTACACAACATCAACCAATTTTCCTTTGTCTATCCTTCTTGTTATTTCTTCTAAGAATTCTAACAGATATGTCAGGCAAGATCTTCTCTTGAGGAAACCACGCTGACAATGGCTTATTTTATCATGTTCTTCCAAGTATCCCAAAACCACATCCTTACCAATCAAGTCTAACATTTTCCCAACCACTGAGGTCAGACTAACTGGTCTATAATTTCTTTTATCCTGCCTGCACAATCTCTTTGGCCATCTCTTTCAGAACCTTGGGCTGTACACCATCTGGTCCAAGTGACTTATCTGGAACTTTATCCTTCTCCCTGGTAATGGTAGCTTCACACACTTCATGACCCCTGACACCTGGAACTTCCACCATACAGCTAGAGTCTTCTACAGTGAAAACTGATGCAAAATACTTATTCAGTGCATCCACCATTTCCTTGTCCCCATTACTATCTCTCTAGTATCGTTTTCTAGCAGTCCGATATTCACTCTTGCCTCCCTTTTACACTGTGGCCATCAAAAGTGGACCAATTAACATCTAGAACTTCAAAGGAATCAGAATTGGATCAAGTATCTGAAAGGACTGAAAGGATCAACAAACAATCTGCTGGAAGTAGTCAAGGGGTTGAGCAGCATCTGTGGCGAGAAAGGAATTGTCAATGTTTCAGGTCAAAGCACTGCACCAGGCTAAAGGGATGGGGCCTTTAGATTTTAAAAACCAAAGTCAGAATGGAAGCCATTATTTGTTGGATAGATGGAGACTCAGTTCCATATCTGTGTCGCCTGAGTCAACTCTCAGGGTTGGAGGCAGTCATTTAGAAAGTTGATGGGATGGGATTTCCTTTACCCTGGGAATGGTGTGCATTCTCTGTCCAAAATGGTTGTCATAGCGCGGTTGTTGACTAAATTTAAGATAGCTTGATACTTTGTAGATACTAAGGAGGAAAAGTGATCTCTCTCTCTCTCTCTCTCTCTCTCTCTCTCTTTCAATAATTTGAGACTATTGCAATGGTACATAGACTCACAGATGCTTATATAGCAAGATTGAGACATTGTAGGAGAACATCACATTCCATTGAAAAAGACAGAAAGAGCACAATACTTCACACTTTTTCCACCCACCCTGTCAGGAATACCAGTCCCATATTGAGAAGAGCCTGCATGGGTTTCATGGGTCACTGAGAATTCACAGAACCAGAGTGGGAACAATTCACTCTCAATCTCAAGAAACTGCTTAGGAAGCATATCACAGAGCTGGATCGTAAATTTAATCACTACAAAATGCTTCAATACATATGCTGAAAGAAGTTTGATTTTCTTTCAGACTTAAAAATACCAAATCCACTGAAAGAAAATATATAGATTAGATTTATTTGCTGAATGCTGTCTAAATTGAAGTGTTTTTACTTTACAAAAAGTTAAGAGAAGGAATTGTTTGATCCAAACTAAATATATGACCTGCAAAATCTGATGGTTGCAACCACTTCTATTACTATGAGAGGGCACAGCTGCAAGATGAGAGGGGCTAAGTTGAAAGGGGATGCGGAGGGCAAGTATTTTTACATAGGAAATGCTGGGTGCCTGCAGCAGGCTGCCAAGGATGGTGAAGGAAACAAATGACAGAGGAGTTCAAGAGACATTTAGTCCAGATTTGAGGTCCTTATCCAGTTTCTGCATTTGCCATAATTGGTGAGTCTCAAGGTCAATACCAAAGATCGAAGCATAAAGGTTGGTCAGAAGTCTGAATGTCAAGGGCCAATGGCCGGAACCCTGGGTCTGAGAGTCCACTAGATAAGTGGAAAGCCCAATGTCTGCTAATCCACAAGTCCAATGGAGGCTGGAAGCCAGAGACATCTGGGGTTGCAAGATTGTTCGGGTGTGTCCATGGGGGTGGGATGAAGGAACGGGGTTTATTTTGCTGTTGAGTTTTGTTGTTATTGCTGCTTATGTTGTTCTGTGAACATGGAGGGCATGTTATGTGGCTCCAGAAAGTGTCGCAGCACTTGCACCCCAGCACATCCTCTGGTTGTGTTGGTTGTTAGTGCAAGTGACAAATTTCACTGTATGTCTTTATGTGCATGTGACAAATCTAAACATGAATATGCAAGGAATGAGGGACCTGGATGATGTGCAGGCAAATCGGGTCCATTTAATTTGGCATCACGGTTGACACAGATATCGTGGGTGAAAGTTTTGCTCCTGTACTGTACTGCTCTATGCAACAATATGACCCATTTGGCAGGCCACAATGTAAAAAATAATAGGTGACTGTGACAAAAGACCAGTTATGTTCTGTAGCTAGAGAAAATTTAAAGAAGGCATAGTTAATGGACAATTTCACGGCAGTGTTTAAAATCTTCAGGAGATTTGAATAAAGAAATATGCTTCTTGCAGCAAACTAATAAATCTAATGTAAGTTGTAAAAGAACAAGATGTAACATGAGGGAGAGAGAGAAAGAGAGAAAAAAAATCATGGAGTTATTTTCTTCTGGAATGTATTGACTATGGGAGAGGGGTTTGTCAACAGATTTAATGATACGTTTTCAGTTAGAATCAGATAATGCTAAATAATTTTTGGGACTGGAGGAGACAAGCAAAGGAATGAAAACAGAAGATCCTGGAGATGTTTAACAGATCAGGCAGCATCTGTGGAGGGAGAAACAGAGCTCTCATTCTGCCTCTCTCTTGTTCCTCTAAAATGCTATCTCTGTTTCTCCATTCCCACATATTTTTTCAGTTGTTTGCAGTATCTACTTTTTCATTTTTATTTTTGTACTACTTATTTAATTTAACTATTTAGTAAATATATTTACTGGAATTCAGTTTTTTTTCTATTATTATGTATTGCATTGTAGTATTGCTGAAAAGACAACAAATTTCATGCTGATGATATTATACCGGAAATTGATTCTGATTTTGATCTTTAGTCTTTTGCTTTTTGAGATATAGAAAACTGATTGCACATTACTTTTAAATATCCAGTGCAGAGATAGAGGGTAAGGAGGATAAAGATTCACTGCTCAATACTTCTATGAAACTGAGTGCCTGTCTATCCTTTCAGATGCATACAAAAACATCATCGACTATGACGTATCCCTCAACCTTCATTACTGGCGATATGTGGTCTTGCATCACCCTGGCGTTTGTGGGTCACTGCTGAAGATAAATTGGATGCTGTTCTTCTTCTATCAAACACTTTGGACTGTCTTAAAGATGTGGAGAGCACTGTGTAAATTCACATTCCTTCTATAAAACTGAACCAATGTCACAAATGATTGCAATGGCAGGGAACCTCATCAGCCAACTGGGCTTCTCAGGAAATGGCAGACAGCCCCATGATTTCCATTCAAAAAACAAGCTGTACTCTGACTGAAGACAATCTTCCACCCCTATTATTTAACCAAATTAACATCTAGATTTCTACTTGCTGCACTAAGTTCATGTTGTTAATATAACCAAGGGAAAACCAGAAATATATGTCATTTGTTCAACTGTTTCCTGTAAGCAAACACATCACAATGTTGCATAATTTATACATTCTTTGATAATTAATGTGCTTTCAACTTTGAGCTTTGAAGTAAGTCATCTCATTACCGACTTTGGCAAGTGGCAGACAAGAATTCTGTCCTCAAGTACCCCTTTTGATGTTTCCCAACCATCTCAGTTCATTTAGGATCATACATCTCTTGAAGGATAAAAATCACAAGATGTAAGGAAATGGAGGAATGTTATTCACACTAGTAGATGGTTCAAGAACCAAGAGGCACAGATTTATAGTGAGTAGAAAAATGTTAATGGGAGAAGTGAGGACAAGCCTTTTTTTTTGATCCAGTAAGTAATTATAATTTAGGGTTCACTGGCTGTGAAGTTAGTGTGAATAGAAATGCCCTTAAAGTGTATTGGACTGGCACAGGACAGGGAAAAACTTGAAGGTCTGTGGGGCATTGGCTTGAACTGACTGAATTGACCCGCTAAGAACCCTCATGGACTCAGTGGGTCTCATTGTTTGTTCCATTTCGTAACCGTTCTATGAGAACACTGATAAACATGCAATGTTTTTGATTTTAGAGTAAGTATTTACCAGGAAGTTTAACACCGTTGAAACGGCAGTAAGTGTTAAAATCCTCCGTTCATTGATACGAGAACATAGAACACAGAAGAATTCAGCACAGGAACAGGACATTTGGCTTACAATGTTGTGCCGAACCAGCTAAAAAACAAATAAAAATTAACATTTTTCTTGACTCGTCTTCCTTTTTCAGAACAAAAATGAATTCTCTGTGGTTGATGGAGCCAACACCTGTTTTCTGCACTTCTGCTCTCATCCCAGCTGCCCCTGAGACAAAACTGAGATAGAGTTCCCTTGGTCCTTACCTCTCAGACTTCACCTACCAGACTCCTAACATCAGAAGATGATCACTTCTGTCAGCTGTTCCACAATCCCACCACTAGTCCCTAGCCCTTTCTGCTCTCCACAGGAATCAATCCCCATTCACTCATCCCTCCCTGACCACCCCTTCATTTCCCCGGCACAACCCCCTGCAACTTTAGATGACGTTCATTACCTTCCCCTCACAACCAACTAGGAAAGTAAACAATCATTCCAGATGAGGCAAAGATTTATACACACCTCCTCCAACCTTGTCTCTTGCACTTGATGCTCATTTCCTGCATATCAATGAGATGAAGCATAGTCTAGACAAACCTTTATGCCAAGCACCTGTGCTCTGTACACAATGGGCATTTGAGCTGCCAGTGTCAGGTTATTTAAACTCTCCTTCCTACTCACACAGCGACTTCCCTCTCCTCGGCCCTCTCCACTGCCAGGGTGAGGCCAAATGCAAACTAGGGTACTCCACAACCCAGTGGTGTCAACACTGAATTTTCCCGTTTCAGGTAAACCCATGTTCCTTCTGTTCTTCTAATCCACTCAGCTTCTCTCACCCCAATTCTTTCCAACACTCTCTTGCCCCCCCCCCCCCGACGATCCTGTCCCCACTTATTCGGACACTTTACATTCTCTTGCCCCCACCTGGTTCAATCTAATCATCACCCACATACTTAATCAACTGGATCTCCTACTGTATTTCTTCCCCCACTGATTCCACCTGCCCATCATCCAGTTTCCCTTATCACTTGTCTGGCAAAATCTGTTGGCAAATCATTGCCTGCACATCCATGTCTTAACAAATGTGAGAAACAGGAGCAGGAGCAGGATTAGGCCAATCATCCCCTCATGTTTGCTCACTATTCATTAAGATCATGGCTCATTTAATTTTGGCCTCAGCACCACTTTCCCACTCTACATGTACACTCCTTGACCCCCTTTGTAATTCATCTGCATGTTAGTCAAGTATATTCAAAAATTCTAGTTCCACAACTCCTTGCTATTGAGAATTCCAAATATTCCACAGATGCAAGAGGAAATTCCTCATCGTGCCTCAAACAACTTAACATCTATTGGGAAAGCAACTCTGTGAGAAAGTATCACCAATACCCTTAGTCTAGGAAATTTCCTCTTGGCTCTTCACAGGAGTGAGAGAAAATTAATTTTATGTTATTGAAATGTTCCTCCAGCTATCATAAAAGGACAAAGGGTCCAGGCCAATTTAAACTCAACCAGCTACTATCCGTACCTCATTCCTCCTACATTCTGCCTGAGACCATCCATAAGTAGCTTCAGGTGGAAACTACTTACAAAGGTCTAATAGATGTCCTCTCCTCGTTTGACCTGTGAAATGTCGAGCGAGTTGTGGCAATGGACACAGATCTAATGCTTAAGACCAAGTACTTTACTGATGTTGTTTTAAAATAACTGGTGTTATTTGTTTGTTTGTTTATCAGAATCAGGTTTAATATCACCGATATATGTCATGAAATGCAGCAGTACAATGAACTACATGATAAATAAATATAGAGAAAAAAACTGAATTACAGTAAGTCTATTAAATAGTTATGTTAAAGTACGTAGTGCAAACACGGACATAAAAAAGTAGTGAGGTAGTAAATTTTTCTCTGGCTTCAAGCCGGGTAGAGTTATCAATTACAACAGACATTTCGATGACAAACTCTACCATCTTCTTCAGGGATGATGCCTGGGCAAGTCTAGTCTAGTGGTATTTATACCCCTGAATTCTGTCTGTTCTGATTGGTTAGCCCTCATCCAATCAGGTTTCTACTCTCCCACCTTGTTTACAATTGAATTCCAGTTCTTACTTAGAGCGAGACCTTTGTCTTTGTTAAAATTCTTTTCCTCTACATTTACTTTAATGGCTTCCTTCACCAGGCAGCCCAAAAGCCATTTACAGTAGTTTTTTTGCCATCAAAATCAATCCTATGGCCATTGTGAATGCAGGTTTCTGCTACCTTCAATCTCTCCTGGTAACCCAAACAGATACACCTCCTGTGCTCTTTGATGCCCATTTCCATGCCCAGTGTCCCATCTGGCTGATACAAGCTATTCCACATTCATAGGGAGTCTTGTAATTGCCTGCCAACCTGAGTCCCAGGGCATCTTTGACCTGCTTAAGATGTGACTTGATTTTCCTTATGGGTATGTGGATGGTATTAATCCAATATCTCTTCTAGCAGGTGTGGGGAAAATTAAGATGATGTTCCAAAGCTCTTTGCAATCAACAAAGTACTTTTGAAGACTCGAGAGACTGCAGGTGCTGGAAACTGGAGCAACAGTTAAACTGCTCAAAGAACACAGTGGGTGAAGCACTATTTGTGGAAGTAGAGCAGTGGTCAATACTTTGGGCTGGGGTCTGCACAAATATTTTTGAACCATGACCACTGCTGTAATGTAGAAAATGTATCTACAAACATTGACAAGATTATAGAGTTGATTGAACAATAAACATTGAGCAGAACAGTGATAACTCACCTGTCTTCACCAACAAAGTTATGTGAGAAATTTTACATTGACGAAGAGATAAGTATCCCCTATTGAGATGTGGCGCCTCATCACCACCTCCTCAGTTCACAGTCAGACGGTCAGCACAGATATTGCACTTCCAAGTTTTAGGATTTGGACTTCAGTTGACCATCAGCTAACTCAGAGGTAAGTGTGCCATCTGTTGCACTGTAGCTGTTTTTGGGTATGAATGAAGTTAAGTCACTATTGTCCTTTAGGTGAAACGACCACCCAGTTTATAGTCAGGAAGATTACTTGAATATTGAAGTTTAAGGGATATTCATGATGCAAGTTGCACAGATATTGGCACGTGTCTGGAAAACTCTGCCACAGTCGATGGTGGGGGGGAGGGTGCTTGTGGAAGCAGGTATGAGAGAAATGTTTAAGAAACAGTTAGATACACGAACAGGCAGGGAATAGGGATATGTTAACCTTCTGCAGACAGATGGGAATAGTGGTCAGTGCAAGCATTATGGGCCAAAGGGCCTGTTCCTGTGCTGTACTATTCTATGTTTGTCTTTATCTAAATTATCAAAAGAAAATTGAAACTGGATCATCTTGCCATCTTGCCATCTGGTACTGGTACCATGTTGAACTTTGGGCTACAGAATTGTGCTACCATTAAGGCAACTTATTTCTGCCTTTGTAACGTTGCTACGAGTAAACCTGCAACCTCGAGGACAGTGAGGAAATGGTCGGAGGAGGCTTATGAGGCGCTCCAGGGTTGTTTTGAGGTGACAGAATGGCAGGCACTCTGTGAGCCACATGGAGAGGATATTGATGGGCTCACAGAGTGCATCACTGATTACATCAACTACTGTGTGGACTGCAATGTTCCGACAAGAACTGTCCTTTGTTATTCAAATAACAAGCCATGGGTGACAAAGGACATTAAGGACATCCTGAACGCTAAAAAGAGGGCATTTAGAGATGGAAATAGGGATGAGCTGAGGGCAATGCAGAGGGACCTGAAAGCCGGGATCAGGGAGGCTAAAGACAGGTACAGGAGGAAGCTTGAGTGGAAACTCCAGCAGAACAACATGAGAGAGGTCTGGAGGGGGATGAGGACCATCACTGGGTTTCAGCAAACTAGCAACAGAGGAGCTGAAGGCAGTGTGGACAAGGCCAATGGCCTTAACCCATTCTTTAACAGATTTGACATTGTGGCCCCTGCCCATCCCCCACATGAGCCATCTGTTGTCGGCCCCCAACCAACATATATTCCACTATCCCCTCCTACCCCCCCTCACAGTCCCCCACCCTGCTCTCATGACTATACCCCTTTCCCACACGAAACCACCACAGTGGGCTTTACAACTGAACAGGTGAGAAGACTGCTGAAACGTCTCAACCCAAGCAAGGCTGCAGGACCGGATAGTGCTCGAAGCCTGTGCCCCTCAGCTATGTGGAGTACTTCGCCATATATTCAACATGAGCCTGAGGCTCTGGAGGGTTCCTGTACTGTGGAAGACGTCCTGCCTCATTGCTGTGCTGAAGAAACCGCGCCCCAGCGGCTTCAATGACTACAGACCGGTGGCATTGACCTCCCACATCATGAAGACCCTGGAGAGACTTATTTTGGGGCTGCTCCAGCCTATGGTCAGGCCACACTTAGATCCCCTCCAGTTCGCCTACCAGCCCCGACTAGGAGTTGAGGATGCCATCGTCCACCTGCTGAACCGTGTCTACGCCCACCTGGACAAGCCAGCGAGCACTGTGAGGGTCATGTTTTTTGACTTCTCCAGTGCGTTCAACACCATCCGCCCTGCTCTGTTGGGGGAGAAGCTGACAGCGATGCAGGTGGATGCTCTCCTGGTGTCATGGATTCTTGATTACCTGACTGGCAAACCACAGTACGTGTGCTTGCAACACTGTGTGTCCGACAGAGTGATCAGCAGCACTGGGGCTCCACAGGGGACTGTCTTGTCTCCCTTTCTCTTCACCATTTACACCTCGGACTTCAACTACTGCACAGAGTCTTGTCATCTTCAGAAGTTTTCGGATGACTCTGCCATAGTTGGATGCATCAGCAAGGGAGATGAGACTGAGTACAGAGCTATGGTAGGAAACTTTGTCACATGGTGTGAGCAGAATTATCTGCAGCTTAATGTGAAAAAGACTAAGGAGCCGGTGGTAGACCTGAGGAGAGCTAAGGTACCGGTGACCCCTGTTTCCATCCAGGGGGTCAGTGTGGACATGGTGGAGGATTACAAATACCTGGGGATACGAATTGACAATAAACTGGACTGGTCAAAGAACACTCAGGCTGTCTACAAGAAGGGTCAGAGCCATCTCTATTTCCTGAGGAGACTGAGGTCCTTTAACATCTGCTGGACGATGCTGAGGATGTTCTACGAGTCTGTGGTGGCCAGTGCTATCATGTTTGCTGTTGTGTGCTGGGGCAGCAGGCTGAGGGTAGCAGACACCAACAGAATCAACAAACTCATTCATAAGGCCAGTGATGTTGTGGGGATGGAACTGGACTCTCTCATGGTGGTGTCTGAAAAGAGGATGCTGTCCAAGTTGCATGCCATCTTGGTCAATGTCTCCCATCCACTACATAATGTACTGGTTGGGCACAGGAGTACATTCAGCCAGAGGCTCATTCCACCGAGATGCAACACAGAGCTTCCTAGGAAGTCATTCCTGCCTGTGGCCATCAAACTTTACAACTCCTCCCTTGGAGGGTCAGACATTATGAGCTAATAGGCTGGTCCTGGACTTATTTCATAATTTACTGGCATCATTTACATATTACTATTTAACTATTTATGGTTTTATTACTATTTATTATTTATGGTACAACTGTAACGAAAACCAATTTCCCCCGGGATCAATAAAGTATGACTATGACTATGTTACCTAACACTGTCACTCCTTCCAGACTTGACTATTCCAAAATCCTCAGAGCCAACTATTCATCTCGCTGTAAACTGCAGCTCATCCAGAGCCCTGCTGTTTGTGTCATTAAGCATCAAGCCCCATCACTTTTATGTCCGCAGACCTACATTGACACTTAGTTAAGCAAATGCTTTGATTTAAAAATTCTTGTTTTCAAATCCCTCCCAGTTGTTGGACATCCTCATTGTTGTGATCACCTCCTGCCCTATGAAGAACTGAACACACCAGATTCTGGCCTCTTGATGATCTGTAAATACAATCAGTCCACAATTGACAGCTGAAATTTTTGCTCCCATGTTTCTAAGCTCCAGAATCCCCTCCATAAACTTCTCATCATTTCTGACCTCTCTTCCTTCAGTATCTGTGTTGCAAAACCTCCCTTAACCAAGCCTTTGGTCTTCTGCCTAACATCTATCTCTATAGCTATGCATTCAACTTTGATTATGCTCTTTTGAAGCAGCCAAAACAGTGTGCCATGTTAAAGCCAGCATGTAAATGAAAGCTGTAGTTTCATTTTGAAGACCGTCCAATTAAAACACTCCTGCAATTCAAACTGGAATGTCTGCTGCAAATCAGTTTACTCATTATCTGCTGCTGCGAAAGAAACCCAATATATGAAAGCCACATCAGTAAAATAACCATATCAGCCTTGTTCTTTCACTCTGGTGCACTTGTGCAAACATAATTAAACACAGAAGAATAAAGAACAAAGTTAAATGATATTCCTAATGCATGCTTTATAATAATCAGAACCTAATTTATAGGAACTCTTTCTTTCATGAAACAGGTGGCTAATTTCTTTTCTTAGTAAAGCTTTTATTATAAATGGAATAAGAAGGCTTTCTTTGGAACATTTTGGATTTGCAAACACTTGCATGCAATTGAAATTTCAAATAAATTTTGGTCACCATTAATTCATAGGGTTGAATAATTTACAGTGTCTAAAACAAATATATGGGTATGCACTGTGAAGCTGCTATTCTAGCTGAAGTAAGGATGCCAGATCTCCGGCATTATCCTACTCAGTGACCACTTTATTAGATAGCTCCTGAACCTAATAAAGTGGCCACTGAGTGTCTGTTCATGATCTTCTGCTGCTGTAGCCCATCCACTTCAAGGTTCAACATGTTGTGCACTCAGAGATGCTCTTCTGCACTCCACTGTGGTAACATAGAGTAATTTAAGTTGTCGTCGCCTCCCTGTTTGCTTGAACCAGTCTGGTCATTCTCCTCTGACCTCTCTCATTAACAGGCGTTTTTGCCCACAGATCTACTGCTCACTTGATGTGTTTTTTTTTTGTTTCTTGTTCCATTCTCTATAAACTCTAGAGACTATTATGTGTTAAAATCCCAGATCAGCAGATTCTGAGATAGTCAAACCACCCTGTCTGTCACCAACGATCATTCCATGGCCGAAGTCACTTATATCACATTTCTTCCTCATTTTGGTGTTTGGTCTAATCAACAACTGAACCTCTTGACCATGTCTGCATGCCTTTATGGATCGAGTTGCTGCCACATGATTGGCTGATTAGATATCTGCATTAACGAGCAGGTGTAAAGGTATAACTAATAAAGTGACCGCTGAGTGCATAGACAATAACAAAGGTTAATTTCCAGGGTAATAAAACCATGGACACAAAGTAAAATGGTGATAACTTTTTTTTTCATTTGGCTCTGTTATATTGTGAAGGAAGTTATTGTTTGTCCAGTCTCCTTATGAGATCTCCAGAAATACACCCAAGAACCAGTCGTGGTATCCCTTGTCATATATTGGAGCCTGGAAGAAAGCCAATTCACTTCCAATAGTTTCAGTTAGAGTGCAAAACTACCTTTTCAAGTTGGCTTCCCATTATTGAAACAACTAGATGATTGTTTCCATGGGTTTGGAGGTGAGAAAGACTCGTGTCCCATGATCATCCCAATGAGTGGATATCTATATATCAGATAGAACTCATTTCATGCAACTTCACTATGGAACGTTGCCTGTGAGACAACTGTCAGACAACAGAGATCCCCAGACCCACAGGAGAAATGCCAGAAGGCTAGCTTCTAGAATATAGATCCAGCCAAATACTTACTCCACTGAGAGCATTTCTTTCCATCCATAATAGAGGGGTACATCCATTCCCAATGCTTATCATCAGGCACTTCCATCTTTTCAACCAACCCAGTTATAGTTAATCAGCAATACCCTTAGAAAACAAACTTGGAATGAAATTTAGAGTTTAAATGACGAGCTTCAAATTTTAACGAAGGCATCTTTAATACTTTATCAGACAAAATAGAGCAGAGCCAAAAATGCATTTTGTACCTAACCTCCAAATTGCTTTATAAATTTTCAGCAGAAGTCTTCATTATATCAATCTCTAACAAGTGGAAAGCCAAAGCAATCTGGTGTTCGAGATGAGGCCAAGTTATGTTCATGGGAATTCCTGAGTTTTTTTATTCCTCCCACGCAACTAGGTGGGTGGAGATAAAACTGAGCTCATTAAAACAGGCAGAAAAAAAAGCTGTGATAGAAAGGAAACTGTGATATTTAACTGCCTCATCAAAGTTTCAGATCATCAAGCGACTGTGAAAGGTATCTGGTCCTTTGCCAGGAGAGACCCCACTGAGAACTCATAAAATTAGGCTGGCATCTTGAGCCGCTGCAGCTCTGAAGTTTGTGATACTGCTTTCAAGAAAGAGACTGTTTACATCCTAGACAATTAATGTCAATCATTCAAAGGCAGCCTCTAGCATTCAAATGAAGCACGGTTTGCTCTTTGTCACCATTTACAACAAGGTAAACAGCTTCTTAGAAGTGGCTGTGGAGTCGGGAATGAAATTCTCATGCATTTACTGAGGTTCCTCCATTGTACAACCATCAAACCCAAATGGATTTGATAAAGAAGGAAGATGAAGTATGAAACAAAGAATCAAGACTTTAATTCTCCATCATGAGGAATCCATTTAACACCACACATTCCAAACAGAAACCATTGATTGAAATTCCACACAGATGTGGAGTCATATAAAGGTTAGAATGATTAAAGTGGTAGATTACTTTCCATAAAGAAAATTACCTGATCAAATGAGTTTTTGAAACAGAAAAGCTTCGTGGTTACCATTAAAGAGTTAATTATTTGAAATTAAATTCCCTCTACTCGCACCCTCAGCTTTCTGTGGGCAAGCCAATTCCATATCCAAGCAGCCAAGTTTCTCTTACTATCTCTTCTCTCAGTTAGTCCTGATGAAGGGTCTCGGCCCGAAACGTCGACTGTATTTCTCCCTATAGATGCTGCCTGGCCTGCTGCGTTCCACCAGCATTTTTAGTGTGTTACTTGAATTTCCAGCATCTGCAGATTTTCTCGTGTTTGCGTTTCCCTGAATCCCATGCCTCCTGACTTTCTGCAGACTTTCAGCATCTGCAGTCTCCCTTACGTCTCCAATACCATTCTTCACTGCCTTCTCACTTTGAGGGCAATTGGAGATCCATAGTAAATACTGCCATTGTCAATAGTATCCACATATTTGAAGGAATAAAAAAATCTCTAATTGCCATTAGTCATTTCTTCCTTCAGATTTATTACAACACATTTTAGTAAAGATAACAACGTGGAAATGGTAAAAAACATCAAGTGACAGGATACCATCATCGGGCACACATTGACAGCAATGATCCTCTTTAATAGAAATCTTATCAGTGCAGGAAAGACATACAAAGTTGATAGAAATTAAAAATACTGCTTTGCCATTTAAAATATAGCATTCACATCAAAGTCTATTGTGTTACAATTGAATGTAAATCCTTAGGGAAATCAAGAAGGCTTATGTCACCATTACTTTTTCAGCCTGGTGCACATCTCTGAGACACTTTACTGGATCAATAGTGAGATGTTATCAGTTCGTTAGTTAAAAATATGTACTGCATGGAGGACTTAGAGAAAAAAGTATGGAATGACTGCCACTACTGCAGCAGTTTACATAGCTACTAGTCTATCTTCTGCAATAATTCCAACATCATGCAATTGGCTACTTTTGTCAGAGATTAAAGATCTATTTTCAGTCCTTTTCCTGTTGACTTACAATTTCACTATTTTCTAATCTTGCTTGTTGTCAGGCAGTTAGTTTTTTGTGTGATAGATTTACACAACTCAATTGAAGAGGTCCTGGGCATGTATATAAATCGAGAGCTTGCATTTAGAGCATTGCAGTTATTTTAAATCAAATTGAAGAAATTGGTCACTTTTGGACATTAAGTAGGATGTAGAGCATATAGCTTAGAATTAAGTTTGAACTCTCAGAGGGAATGACAGAAAATAGCACACCTTCAATGATTCCTCAAAAACATTTCAGGAATGCAAATCTTTGAGCAAGTTGCATCTGTTTCAGCAGGAGGTTGTGTGACACAATCACATCCATGGGTCTCTGTTGCAACAATCAGCCAGGTGTTGACTTCAGAAGCACTGAAATCCATCGTGTCTGTGAAGGGTCAAGAGGAGACTGATTCTTTTTGTTCATTTAGGAGATGTGGACACCATTGACAGTTCCAGAATTCAAAATCAGATTCAGAATCAGATTTATTATCTACTTTATATGATATGAAATTGGTTGTTTTACGGCAAAAATACAGTGTAAAGACATAAAAATTACAAGAAAGGAAAGGAAAGAGAGGGAACGAGAGAGAGAAAGAGAAAGAGAGAAAGAATGGATAGATAAGTAAATAAACAGTGCATCAAGGATGCGCACTTAACCCACTGCTTTTCTCTGTCTACCCTCATGACTGTGCAGCTAAGAAAATCCATAAAATTGCAGATGATACCACTGTTCTTGGCCAAAGTCTCAGATAGTAAAGAGGAGGTGTACAGTGGTAAGATAGATTGGCTGGTTGAGAGGTTTTACAGCAATAACCTTGCACTCAGCATCAGCAAGGCCAAGGAATTGACTGTGACTTTCAGGAGGGGAAGTTAGGAGAACACACACCAGAGTTTAGTGCTCAATCCTGAAAACGCTTGACTTGAACCATAACAGCCCACTGCTTACTTATAGCTTTATAAGAATTTGAGGTAGAAGTAGAAGTAAAGGTTGTGGGAGTGAAGATAAATATTAAAATTAATTACCTATGTGCGATGGGAAAGCAGAGTTGATCTAGACCCATTTTACAGCCGCAGTCCCTGTGTTGACATGTACCAACATTATAGCAATGTTATATTCATCTATAAATATACCTTTAGTATTAAAATAGCAGCAGCAGATGGTCATAATTTGGGTATGTGATACACCTGTTGTGCACTCTCAACATAGCAGGCTAAAAGTCCACATAATAACTCTCAGGGTACAGAGGGAAGCTAATCAGCACATGAATAAGGTGGAACTCAGAGCACTCCTATCAGTCCCATTCCCAGTCCATTTGTTCTCACATGACCATCAATTCTGATCCTCCCCCCCATCCTATCACGCCCCACCAATATTAATCTACCAGCATGTCTTTGGGTTAAGGGAGGATCTAGAACCCCAATGGGAAACCCAAATATTTACATAGAGAATATGCAAAGTCCCACACAGCCAGCACCACAAGTTGGAATTGAAACTAAATTGTTGCAGCTATCTACCTGCTGCAGAGCAGTGAAACCCAAATCACTTCAGGGCTCGTCAACCTTAGCACATTCCTAAGATACAAAACATAGCTTTATAAACGGAATATTTTTATTGCTGGTGTACATTTCTCACTTTTAGTATTTACTAGCTTTCATTAAGAGTTATTGAACCAATGTATTTCCAGTTCATCATTTCAAATAAGTATTCTTATTTAGAAAAAAAACAATGTTCCAAGACATAGCCATTGCTACAAGATAAAACTTACAATTAATTTGAAATATTTGATTTGGTTTACAATTCTCTGTTTAGTTAAGTTTATTATTTGAATTTTTAATATTCTAGATTTCCTTCTAATTTGCTGGAGGTTAGATGGTGCAAAATAGGAAAAACTAAAGGAGAAAAAATTCCTTTTAAGGTTTAAATAAATAAAATATCTTCATTTACTCTGAGGTACAAAGGCTAATCAAACTGTTCCACTGTTCAGACTTAAAACAAGTGCAAAAAAAAAATTCAGATCTGTTCCTTCCAATTTTTAACATGTAAAGATAACTTATTTGTCAAAGCTGGAGACCAACCCCAGCCACAGCCCAGATCACCACCAGCTGTGCTCACCGTGGTGTCCGACTGGCAACTGATAGCTGATCTTGGCCAGTAATTAAAGTTCCCTGACTTCATCACATCATCATCCCTGAGGCCTGACATGATTATTCTGTCAGAAACCTCGAAACAAGTAGTTATGGTAGAACTGACAGTTTCTTGCAAAGACTGGATTGAGGAGGTGTTAGAGCCTAATAAAGCCAAATACAAGGAGCTGGTAGAGCAGTCCACTCATAGGGGTGGAGGGCACGATTTGAGCCTGTAGAGGTGGGTTGTCGAGGTTTTGTTGGCTGCCCACTGTGCAGAACCCACTCTCTCCTTGACGTTACGGGGACGGCAAAGAAAAGAGCCATCAGCACTGTCACAGAAGCTGCTGAGCAAGCTTCCAGATGGCTATGGATCAAGGGATGTGACCCGTGGACCAGTGCTACTGGGACACAAGCCAGGGCCTGATCAATCCTGGCTGGGTTGCCTGGGCAACAGTGCCTGATGTTGAAAGACCTGAAACACCCCAGGTTACATCACTGATTATGTGTCCTAGCACATCCTAGGATGTATCTCAGCATCTCCTACACTACTGTATGTTTTGGTGTCGTGTACATGTGATGAATAAGTCTGAAATTGAATCAGAATCAGAATCACATAATCAGAGAGCAATACAAACCAGCCTTTCAGCCCATGGATCATCAACATCCATTTCTATAGTAATTCTACCCAAACCTCACATTCACCTTCCCATCAGCTTCCCTTTTACATTTTACTACTCATCTGAGGGGCAATTTGGAGTAACCAATTAACCTACCAACCAACACATTTTTGTGAAGTGGGAGGAAACCAGAGTACCCAAAGGAACTCCAAAAAGCACCAGAGAACTATCAGAATAAGAGGTAGACCCATTCAGAGTGAAGTGAGGAGACATTTCTTCACTCAGACAGAGGTGGAACCATGGTGGAATCGTTGGAGCAATCCAAAACTGATGATGGTAATTTTTGAAAACTGAAGGAATCAGAGGAAATGGAGGTGGTGCTGGAAAATGAGTGGGCAATCAGCCATGAATGATGAATTACAGAGCCGCAATGAAGAGCCAGATGATCAACTCCAGCTTCTAATTCTCACGTTCTGACAATAAAAGATCCACAGAGAACATTTCATAAATATGAGAAAGGAGCGAAGGAGGATAGAGATGTGCGAGATGGTAAGTGGCATAGATAGAGTGGATAGTCAGAGGTTGTTTCACAAGGCAGATATGGCTAATACAAGAAGGCATAATTTTAAAGTGATTGGGAGCATTTAAGGTGAATATCAGAGGTCAGCTCTGTACACACAATGGTAGGTGCATGGAATGTCCTATCACAGGTGGTTATAGAGGCAGATACATTAGGGGCATTTAAGAAACTCTTAGATAGGCACATAAATGACAGACCAATGGAGGGTTAGGTAGGAAGGAAGGGTTAGATTGAACCTAGAGTAGATTAAAATGCCAGCATAACATTGTAGGCCAAAGAGCCTGTACAGTGTTGTATTGGTTTAATCAACATGGATTGTAGATTTGGACTCTAATTCAGTTTTTATGACCTGTTCTATTTCTTGTTCTAGTTCTGTTCACTCTTCTTTTGTTACTACTACTGGGCGATTTTTGAATGGGGGCGACATGCAGATAATGCGCTCTGAGCTGAACTGTACTAAAACATGCCTTTTGATTTTGTGGTTTATATTTTGTGTTTACGATCGTTTGTTTTTCTTGTACGTGTTTGATTATTTTCTTTGGGCGGGTTAGTTCTATGGTTCTTTGTTTCATGACTGTCCATGGGAAGACGAATTTTAGGGTTGTATACTGCATACATACTTTGATTATAAATGTACTTTGAGCTTAGTTCTATGCTCAATGTTCTAAATATGAGCAATGAACTGTGTAGGAACTGACAGACAAGTTTACCACTTCACGGTATTTGGTACCTAATCAGTGTGTCTTAATATATGCTTGCTTGGGTGTCAGGAAGATACTATTGCCATTTCAAAGGTATGGAAGACAATTTACCAATGTAAAATATGAGTCTGGACAAGGGCTGAAGCTTAATTGTTCTGCCTACTTGGTTGACTAGCTTCAATAATTCTTCCTTCTGTCATGAATAGATAAGATAGAAAGATAGAGACCTTATTGCCAGGGTATAACTGTCAAATACTAGAGGACATCACTTTAAAGTGAGAGGGGAAAAGGTTTAAGAGAGATGTCTGGATAGGCACAGCCTAGATATCACTTGGTGATGGAAGTTAATATAACAGAGGAATTTAACTGGGCTTTAGACAGGCACATAACCATGCAGGGAATGGAGGAATATAGATCATGTGCAGGCAGATGGGATTCATTTAATTTGGCATCACAGTTGGCACAGATATCATGGGTCAAATGTCCTTGACTATTCTATCTTCTATGCTCATGGTTTAACAACATCTCAAAGCACACTTCTGCCTTTGAAGTACTTCAGAGGTACAAAGGCTAATCAAACTGTTCTACTGTTCAGACTTAAAACAAAACAAGGGCAAAAAAAAATCAAACCTGTTCCTTCAATTTTTAACAAGTAGAGAGAACTTATTTGTCAAAGCTGGAGACCAACCCCAGCCACAGCCCAGATCACCACCAGCTGTGCTCACCATGGTGTCTGACTGGCAACTGATAGCTGATCTTGGCAAACAATTAAAGTTCCCTGACTTCATCACATCATCATCCCTGAGGCCTGACACGATTATTCTGTCAGAAACCTCGAAGCAAGTAGTCATGGTAGAACTGACAGTTCCTTGCAAAGACTGGATTGAGGAGGCGTTAGAGCATAATAAAGCGAAATACGAAGAGCTGGTAGAGCGGTCCACCCTCAGGGGTGGAGGACTCGATGTGAGCCTGTAGAGGTGGGCTGTCGAGGTTTTGCTGGCTGCCCGCTCTTCTGCCCAAAGCACTCTCTGCCTTTGATGTACTTCAGAGGTGCAGGAATAGAAGCTGACATGCTGTTACTTAGGTTAAACTAAATTTACTAACAGGACCTCCGTTAACCAATGGGAATGCTGTAGTACATCTGACATGATGATAATAATAGATTACCAAAAACTGAATAAATAAAATACCTTTATTGAGTGTGTAACAGACTCAAGATTGTGGCTAATATCAGTACCTAAATTACAGCCCTAAAGTTACCCTTTGTCATCCTTCTCAATGACAGCAGAGACTACACTGCAAAATATCCTTATTTTGACAGTAAAGTTGACATTGTGAGAAACATCACAAAATTTCTCGTCTTTCTTCAGAGTAAAAAGATTTAGGCACAAAGTCGCTCAGAGCACATTACAGAGTAAACAAAAGGAACATGTCATTTGGAATTTTTTATTTGTCACACAAGCAGGCCTCTGTGTATCAAATGGAACTTCATACAGGCTTTCAACATTATCTTCTTTCACCTCAGCTTTGATACATAAGGCTTGTTCTTTAATACCAGTGTCTCGGGCATTGGATCAATACTTCGCTTTTCTGACATGCCAGACTACCAAAGGATTAGTGCCATTCTGTCGGAGACTGAGTATTTTGTCTTGCTTAAGTTGCTCAGATAAAGACCATTTGCTACTTGCCAAGATGGCTAATCTCCACTGGGATGGACAAACAGGAAGAAATAAGATGTTGCACCTCATTAACTTGGATGAAAGGATTCAAAGCTAAAGGGGGAATGACTATCACCCAATTCAATGATTTAATCCCATCTCTAGAAGTTTTATGGCAATATAAATGTTTAGTGCTGATAATATAGGAAAATACTAACTACTATATTGTCTCGTTACATCAAGAAGTTTTAAGATGTCAAAGATGAGTTTTTTTTTCACATGTACATTGAAACATCCAAACATACAGTGAAGTTTTTCATTCTGTGCTAACAATTGTGTTGGGGGCAGCCAACAAGTGTTCCAGCTCTAACATGGCATGCCCGCAATTCACTATCCCTTTGGAATGTGGGAGGAAACCGGAGCACCCAGAGGAAACGCGTACTGTCATGGGGAGAACGTACAAACTTCGTAAAGACAGAGGTGGAATCGAACCCTGATCGGTGATCGCTGGTGCTGCAAAATGCTGTGAACTGCAGCACTGCCTTGTCGCTGAACCACCACACTACTGCGTTATTAGAAGTAACCCTGGAATGTTGTGTGAAGCTCTACAGTGAATACTTAACTTCAGTATCAAAAAGCTGCTGTTAATCTTCCTTTTCAATGGAAACACCTCACTCCACCAATGGTGAACAATACTGAATGATGGAGAATAATACTTTTTTCATCCAATTGCAGATTGAGAGCATCACTGGCAAGGCAAGCATTTATTGCCCATCCCTAATTCCCCTTGGAAAGATGGGGCTGGCTACAATCCCCTTAGTGAAAGTTCTTCGAGTCTGTTCCTGGTTAGTGTGTTCCAGACTTTAGAACAAATGTCTATGCTAGAGTGCTGTATTATTTTGAAATCAGGGTGCTGTGGCAGGCATCATGCATATGCAGCATGTTGTTCTGCGCCCTCCTTGACAGTAAAGCCTATGGGTGTAAAAGCTGCTGTCAGCACAGGCTTGGCAAATGCAACACTATGTTTATTAGAGATACTAGATTAGAAATAAGACCATAGGACGACAAGATATAGGAGCAGAATTAGGCCATTTAGCCCATCGAGTCTGTTCTGTATTTCATCATGGCTGATCCATTTTTCCTCTCAGCCCCAATCTCCTGTCATCTCCCCATATTCATTCTTGCCCTGATCAATCAAGAACCTATCAACCTCTGCCTTAAATATACATAAAGACTTGGCCTCCAGAACTGCCTGTGGTAGAATTCCACAGATTCACTACTCTCGGCGAAAAAAATTTCTCTACACCTCCGTCTAAAACGACACCTCTCTATTCTGAGTCTGTACCCTCTGGTCTTAGACTCTCCCATCACAGGAAACACCCTCTCTACATGCAATTTATCAAGGCCTTTCACCTTTTCACAATTTGATAGTTTTCATTTAAGTCATCCCTCATTGTTCTGAATTCTAGTGAATACAGGCCCGGAGTCATCAAACACTCTTCATATGATGAGATGTTCAATCCTGGAATCATCTTTGGGAACGTCCTTGAATTCTCTCTAGTTTCAGCACATCCTTTCTGAGATAAGGGGCCCAAACTGCTCACAATACTCCAAGGGAGGCCTCACCAGTGCTTTATAAAATCTCAATATTACGTCGTTACTTTTATATTCTAGTCCTTTTGAAATGAATGCTAACATCGCATTTGCTTTCCTCACCACAGACTCAACCTTCAAATTAACCTTTAGGGAATCCTGAACAAGCTCTTCCAAATCTCTTTGCACCTGTGTTTTTTTTTGTATTTTCTCTCCACTTAGAAAGTAGTCAACCCTTTGATTTCTTCTATCAAAGTGTATGACCATGCACTTCCCACCATTGTATTCCATCTGCCACTTCTTTGCCCAGTCTTGCCAATCAGTCTGTCCTTCTGTATCCTCTCTACTTCTTTAAAACTACCTGCCTCTCCACCTATCTTTGCATCATCTGCAAACTTTACAACAAAGCCATCAATTCCATCATCCAAATCATTGACATATAAGGTAAAAAGAATTGGTCCCAACACAGAGCCCTGTGGAACACTACTAGTCACCGGCAGCCAATCAGTGAAGGCTCCTTTTATTCTCACTCTTTACCTCCTGTCAATCAGCCAGGCCTTTATCCATGCTAGATTTTTTCCTGTAATACCATGGGTTCATAACTTGTTCAGCAGCCTCATGTGTGGCACCTTGTCAAATGTCTTCTGGAAATCCAAGTACACAATACCAACTGATTCTACTTTGCCTCTCCTGCTTGTTATTTCTTCAAAGAATTCCAACAGATATGTCTGGCAAGATTTTCCCTTGAGGAAACCATGCTGACTAAGGTATATTTTGTCATGTGCCTCCAACATCTTCTCAACCACTGATAGCTGACTAACTCGACTATAATTTCCTTTTCTTCTGCCTCACTCCTTCTTGAAGAGTGGAGTGATATTTGCAATTTTTCAGTCTTCCAGAACTAATTCAGAATCTAGTGATTGTTGAAAGATCATTACTAATGCCTCCACAATCTCTTCACCCACCTCTTTCAGAACCCTGGCATGTACATCATCTGGTCCTGGTGACTTATGTACATTCATACCTTCAGTTTCCGATGAACCTTCTCCCTAGTAATGGTAACTTCACACATTTCATGACCCCAGACACATGGAACTTCCACCACACTGCTAGTATCTTCCACAGTGAAGACTGATGCAAAATATTTATTGAGTTCGTCTACCATTTCCTTGTCCCCATTACTATCTCTCCAGCGTTGTTTTCCAGTGGTCCAGTTTCCCCTCTCGCCTCTCGTTTACACTTTATGTGTCTGAAGAAAGTTTTGGTATCCTCTTTAATATTATTGGCTAGCTTACTTTCACATTCCAACTTTAACTGCTTAATGCTCCCTCCCCCTTTTTTTCTTTCTTCTATGGCCTTCTGTCTCTTTCACCAAACCTCTTAGCTCTTTGCTTCATTCCTCCCTCTCCAAGTTTCACCTATCACCTCGTGTTTTTCTTTTCTCTCCCCCCACCTTTCAAATCTACTCCTCAGTTTTATTTCTCCAGTCCTGCTGAAGGGTTTCAGCCTGAAACATCGACTGTATTTTTTCCATAGATGCTGCCTGGACTGTTGAGTTCCTCCAGCATTTTGTGTTAGTTGCCTTCTGGTGGTTTTTAAAAACTTCCCAATCCTCTAATTTCCCATTAGTTTTTGCTTTATGATATGCCCTCCTTTTGGCTTTTATGTTGGCTTTCACTTCTCTTGTTAGTTTTGTCATCTTTCCTATAGTATATTTCTTCCTCTTAGGGATGCTTATATTTTTTGCCTTCTGAATTGCTTCCAGAAATTCCAGCCATTACTGCTCTGCTGTCATCCTTGCTGGTGTTCTTTTCCGATAAATACTGGCCAACTCCTCTCTCATGCCTCTGTAATTCTCTTTACTCTACTATAATACAGATATATCTGACTTTATCTTCTGCTTCTCAAATTTCAGGGTGAATTTGATCATATTATGATCACTTTCCCCTCAGTATTCTTCTACTCTAAGATCTCTAATCAATTCTGGTTCATTGCAAAATACCCAATCAAGAATAGTTGATCCTTGAATGGACTCATCCATGAGCTGCTCTAAAATTCTTGTAGGCATTCTAGAAATACCCTTTCTTCTTCCTGCATATTGAAATTCCCCATAACTATTGTAACACTGGCTCTTTGGCATGCATTTTCTACCCCCTGTCATAATTTGTAGACCACTTCCTTACTACTGCTTGGGGATCTGTATATACAGTAACTCCCATTAGGGTCATTTTACCCTTGCAGTTCCTTAGCTCTATCTACAATGATTCAACACTTTCTGACCCCATGTCACCTCTTTCCAATGACTTGATTTCATTTTTACCAACAGAACAATACCACCCTGTCTGCCTTCCTGCCTGTCCTTTCAATACAATGTGTATCCTTGGACAAGGAGGAGGAGGAGGAGAAGATGGCGGCGCGACACAGCTTGCGCGGCCGCTCCGGTGAGTGATATCTGTAATCTGTCAAGTAGGGTGCCGTGCACAATCCTGATTTGATGGAGACAGATGTGAGAGAACGGAGGAACATCTGGAGAAACTTCTGAAATGCCTTTTTTGCTGCCGCTGTTACTGTGTGATCCAGAATCTCCGGAGGGGAAGGCCCTGAGTCCTTGGCTTTGCTTGTTGCTCGGCAGCCGGGACGGGGTCGAAGCGCTCGGCAGAGATTGTGCTCGGTGCTCGGTGTTGAAGGGCTGGTCGGAGGCTCGAAGTTTTCAGATGGACTCAGTGTCGGCTGTGGTCGGGTGCTTCCAATGCATCAACACTTGTTGGTGCCTGGGGGTTTAAAGCAGAGAGAGTTTCTCCCTTCTGCCACCTGCTATCGGGGACTATCGAGAGTCAATCGGAACTTTGAGGCTTTGTTTTTAAACCGTTCCATGGTCTGCTCTTTATCAAATTATGGTATTGCTTTGCACTGCTGTAACTATATGTTATAATTATGTGGTTCTGTCAGTGTTAGTCTTTGGTTTGTCCTGTTTTTTGTGATATCACTCTGGAGGAACATTGTATCATTTCTTAATGCATGCATGCATTTCTAAATAACAATAAACAAGGACTGAGTGTCCTCATAATTTAATCCAAAAAAAATCAAGCTCCCAGTTATAATCCTCTTTCAGTCATGATTCAGTGATGCCTACAACATCATACATGGCAACCTGTAATTGTGCTAAAAGTTCATTTACCTTATTCTGTATACTGTGGACGGTGTACATTCAAATATAGCACCTTCAGTCCTATATTCACTCTTTTCGATTTTGTCTGCCTTTTACGTTGCAGCTCATCCTGCTGTTTGCAACTTCTGCCCTATCATCTATAGGCACCGTCTCAGTATTTTTTCATTTGAAACAATAGATATTGATCAGCAGTTCTTGGATTCCAAAACTCCTCCTGACCTTTATCCTCCTCTTATTTCCTCTGACACTATCTTTCCATTCATTCAATCATCCCCCACCCTCCTACCATACAACCCCCGCTTGTCAGGGCCCATTCCTTAACTCTTTTGTTCCTGGTACATCAATAACTGTAACACTGCTGCTTCCTGTGTCGCACAAAGCTTGAAAATCTCATCAGTTTGTTGCCAATTTTTCCAATACGGTCAATGGAATTGTTTGTAAAAAAGAATTCAATGCATACATTACATTTTATATTTAGTGAATCAAACAAAAAGAAATTATTCTTTGCTAATTCACTTTATGTTGACCCTTTATTTTATCTTCATTGGTTTAAATTGCCTTCTTTCTGGACACATCTCTTTCATGTCAATTCTTTTTACGGGTAGCCACCATTTCCTATCATTGTATCATCCCGGTGAAGCCATTTTGCATACGCTCTACAGCTTCAAGTCCCATTTTGCAATGAGATCCCAAAAACAGTGTTTGTTTTTCTAACCGTGACACAGCTATTTTCTTCTACAAAATAATCATAACCTCTTTACTTGTGAGCCAATTAAAAATAATCAAGAAGACAGACGTCTTTAATAGGTTAATTAACTTACATCTGCTGTTAAATAATTCCTGGCCGAGAAAATTGAATGTCACCCCCACCTCCCTACTCAAAAGGCTCCTTAAGCCATGATATTTAGTGTCTGATGCTTGCTTTGTGTATGAGCCCTGGTGAAAATATTTCATTATACAGAGTAGCATCAGTGATAAATTTAGCTTTGCATGGAAAACATACAATAAGGCTTTCATTCATTAGTTTGCAAATTAAAGAGTAGAGAAAGTGAGTGCAGTGTTCCAAATGATACGAGAGGGGTGGTGGTGTAGAAAAACTACAGCTTCATTCACAGAGGATGTTTCACTGCAAGGGTTTGAGGTACATTCGTTCATTCCTTATGTGCCGTGTTGTAAGACGTAGGCGATCATGGTCTTTCCATGAGTATGATTGTCTTTGGCAATTTTTTCTGCAGAAGTGATTTGCCATTGCCTTCTTCTGGGCAGCATCTTTACAAGACGGGTGACCCCAGCCATTATCTTCTTTTTCAATATTTTTATTAATTTCTATATAGAAGAATACAGAGTCCAAGAGAATACATATTATAAAACAAAAGAAAAAATATAATACCAGACAACAGGAATTCTGCAGATGCTGGAAATTCAAGCAACATACATCAAAGTTGCTGGTGAACGCAGCAGGCCAAGCAGCATCTATAGGAAGAGGCGCAGTCGACGTTTCAGGCCGAGAGGGTGGGTCCTGACGAAGGGTCTCGGCCTGAAACGTCGACTGCGCCTCTTCCTATAGATGCTGCTTGGCCTGCTGCGTTTACCAGCAACTTTGAAATATAATACCAGATACAGTATATTGAATCACATTAATGAACTCCTTACTTTATATTCATATAATTAGACTAATTCGTATATTAGAATATAAACAATTTTATAAAAATAAGATCTACACCCACTACCAAAGTTGAAGCTGTTTGGGGAAAAAAGAAAAAAAAACCTTATCAGATAATAAAATATGCTATTAACCAACTTGTGTGCTTTAACAAGAAGTCAAGGATTATGAAAATAATTTAAAAACGGCCCCCGCAAATTTTGAAAATCTTGATTAGTTTCAGAAATTGAACAACGAATCTTTTCTAAATTTAGGCATGCCATAACATCCCGTAACCACTGAGCATGATTATGCGGAACAGCATCCTTCCATTTAAACAAAAGCGCCCTCCTAGCGATAAGAGAGATAAAAGCCAGAATATGCAAATCAGATGTCTTCAAAATGATATCTTTCCTTCCAACATTACCAAATAGGGCAGTCAAAGGATTAGGTTTAACATTTACTTTAAAGAGTACAGAAAAAGTTTGGAATACTTCCTTCCAATATTTTCTAAGACTTGGGCACGTCCAAAACATATGAATAAATGAAGCTTCTCCATTGTTACATATATCACAGTAGGGAGATATATCCAGATAGAAATGAGATAACTTATCCTTATTCATATAAGCCCTATGAACCACTTTAAATTGTAGGAGGGAATGACGAGCACATAACGATGAAGTATTAACCAATTTAAAAATTTCGTTCCAAGTTTCTTCAGAAATTGAAGTCTGTAAATCTTGTTCCCAAAGATTTTTGATTTTGTCTAAAAAATCATTTCTCATTCCCAATATTGGATAAATATTGGATATTGAACCATTATAAAATGATTTTATATTAAGAATTTCATCTAATACATTCTTATCAGGACTATTAGGAAATGTATATAACTGAGACCGCAGAAAATCTCTAATTTGTAAGTACCAAAAAAAAAAGGGTTTTTGGTAAACTATATTTAGTTGACAATTGTTGGAACGAAGAAAGACTTCCTCCAACAAACAGATCCCGGAAACATGTAATGCCCAATTCTTCCCATTGTTTAAAAACTACATCAATCATAAAAGGCTTAAAAAGATAATTTTTAAAAATGGGACTAGACAGGGAGAATCTCAATAAACCAAACTGTTCTCTAAATTGTATCCAAATCCTCAAAGTATGTTTGACTACCACATTTTCAATTATCTTACTTAAGGTTAAAGGAAGTAAAGATCCCAAAAGAGAGATAATAGAACATTTATTAACCGAGTTAGCTTCTAAAGAAACCCACCCGGGACAGTTCTCATGATTAATATAGTATAACCAAAATGTGAGATTCTGTATATTAGTTGCCCAGTAATAAAATCTAAAAATTGGTAAAGCTAAACCTCCATTCTTTTTAACTTTCTGAAGATGGACTTTATTCAATCAAGGACGTTTATTTTTCCATATATAGGAGGATAAGATAGAGTCCAGAGAGTCAAAAAAGGATTTAAGAATAAAAACGAGTAAAGCCTGAAAGAGCCCCACCATGATCAATACTCTCCAGGGATTGTCTGCCTGGCGTCAGTGGTCGCGTAACCAGGACTGGTGATATGCACCAGCTGCTCAGACGACCATCCACCACCTGCTCCCATAGCTTCACGTGACCCTGATTGGGGGATGGGAAGGGTGCTAAGCTGGTGCTACACCTTGCCAAAGGGCAACCTGAACGCTAGCTGAGGGAAGGAGCATTTTACACCCCCTTTGTATCTGCACCCCACCACAGTACGTGGGTTCAGTTTTGATTAGCTGGAACATGATTGAATCTGGATATTTTGATGGGGTCCCAAAAGAAATGTGTTGCAAGTGGGGACAAACTGAAATCTTAAGGATGCCGGAGGCAGAACCAAAGGCCAAATTTCTCACATTTTTATTGGTTCCTTTAAAGCAACACAGAAGCAAGCTTCAGCTATCTTGTGAAGACATTCTTGCTGGGGGAACTCAACAGGTCAGGCAACATCTATGGCGAGATGGAGAGGAATAAAGAGCCAATGTTTTGGGCTGAGGTTGATGAAGGATCTTGGTCCAAAATGTTGGCTCTTTTTCCCTCTCCATAGATGCTGCCTGACCTGCTGAGTTCCCGCAGCATTTTGTGTGTGTGTTACTCATTGTTTGCCTGAAGCTTCATGTGAGCGGTCCACATCATTTGGACACAATTGAATCTGTACAAACATGTGTGGGATTATTAGCATGTCTCGTACTCCATGTACTTCATGTACTACATGCAATTAGGCTCAATGTTTTCAAAATCCTTATTCCCCCTTTTGATTTTCGCCATTATCAATGCTTTTCTATCTCACCGACTGAAGTTGGCTGAACGTGTCCGCCTGGAATGACAGAGTGCTGGAAAGTCAACTGTGGACTATTTTTCTCTCTCCACCAATTCCAGGATAAGTGCAGAGAACAAAAGACGCCCCTCTATGTGGTGATTCTTGCCTTCACCAAGGCACTTGACTTGATCAGCAGAGACGTACTCTTTCAGATCCTCTCTAAGGTGGACTGCCTGCCAAGAATAAAGAAGAATATAACCATATCTTTCCACAACAACATGAAGGGGACTATGCAGTAAAATGGTAGCTCTCCGGAGCCTTTTGACATAAATAGCAGTGTTAAGCAAGGGCGTGTTCTTGCCCCAATGTTCTCTGGAATCCTTTTTGCCTTTCTCCTGTGGCACAGAGGGGATTGACCTCCACACTAGATCACATGGCAGGCTTTTTAACCTCACCCGCCTAAGAGACAAAACTAAAGTGTGTGAGAATATGATCAGAGACATCCCGTTTGCTGATGATGCAGCAGTCGCAACCCACACTCTCCAACACCTCCAGAGCCTGATGGATCACTTCTCCTAGGCCTGCAAATAATTTGGTCTGACTGTCAGCCTGAAAAAGGCAAATGTCTTGGGACAAGATGTGGAGCCACCACAAGGCATTACCATCGATAACTATCAACTGGATGTTATACACCAGTTCATAAGCCTTGGGTCCATCATCAGTGACAATCTCTGCTTGGACACAGAAATCAACAAGTGCATCAAGAATTCTGCAATAGCTCTCGTCTACCTCACTGCACGACTCTGGGAGAACATAAAATTCTCAGTCAAAACAAAGATGGCCATGTACAACGCTTGTGTCACCAGCACATCTCTGTAAAGCAGTGAGACCCGGAAAACATATGTTAAACAGAAGCGAAGGCTTAATACCTTCCTTTTAAGGTGCCTTTGTAGCATCTTGGGAATCTCCTGGAGAAACTGAGCACCTGATGCTGAGGTTTTCTGTCATATTGGCCTCCTTAGCATAGGCTGCTCTGGCTGGTCCATATCTGCCGCATGCAAGGATGGCCACATCCCAGAAGATATCCTTTACTGTGAGCTGGCTTCAGGCGAGAGAACTGTTGGCTACCTGCCACTGTGCTGGACACAAAGGCGAGAGACTTCAGCATTGAGTCCTGAGAGGAACATGCAGCCGTTGGCACCAAATGGAGAAGCACTGAGACACGACAAGTCAGCCGAGGAAAAATTCCTGAAAGCGGCAGAAGACAAACGGACCTACAGAAAGGAATGCTGCATCTCCAGCAGAGCTGAGAACACTTACAGATGTGACCTCTGCAACAGAGACTGCCACTCACACATTGATCTTATCAGCTGCAGACAGCGCTGCAGCAACAATGTAGGTAGCTAGAAAGCATCAATGGTTGACTTCAACCAAAGGAGAGCCGCTCTATTGAGCATCATTCAATTGAGCATAAAATCTAATATTCAGCACAACTTCAGTGAAATACACCAGCTGATAATTGGATAGTGCAAATTGACTAAAATACCAGATAAGATTATTAATAATGGATAGATTTAATTTCCATGATCTACTTTTATGGTGGCATTGATCATATACCACTTTAATCATATTTGAAGTATAGCTTACTGATGGTGTAGAGAATAATTTGTTTTCTTCTTGCATAAATATTAATTTTTCATAGCTATCCAATTATTGAGCCTCATTATCTTTAGAATTATGCAGTGGACTATGGATTTTTATTAAGAAGCAATCTTCTAAGTTTTAATTTAAAAATGATTGCATGTGTTTATCTGAAAGAGTCTTGACTCTTAAACAGCTATGGAGTGTGACAACTGGCTTCCTAATGATGTCAACATGTGGCCATCTACAAACGTTTGTATTTTGAGATATTATTGTGACCCCTCTACTAGATAGGAAGCAGAAAACAAGGAGATGGAAATGTCTACCCCACCTCCCTTATTTGATTCTATACTCACCCTGATTTCCTATCAGATTCCATCATCTGCAGCACTTTGTCATCTCTATCTGTCACCTCCCACAGATTGTCACTATGTCTGTTCTTCCCTCTTCCATCTGCCCATCATCCCTCCTCACCTGGATCTACCAATCACCTGCCAGTTCTTGCTCCACCCCTTCCCATCTTTAAACATGCTCTTTCCATTCTATCTTTCAGCCCAGAGGTAGAATCTCAACTTGAAAAGCTGACTGTCCATTTCCCTCCACCAATGCTGCCTTCCACTGAGTTCCCATAGCATCATGTCTGTTGTTCCATACTCCAACATCTGCAGTATCTTTTGTTTCATACTGATAGATAAGTTCAATACTTAGTGAGCCAGAAAATAGACCCAGACCAAAATAAAGTCAAAACCAATGTAAATTTCTTATCAAAGTACAAATGACCATATGCTACCTTGAGATTCAATTTCCTGCAGGCATTTACAGGAAAATGAAGAAATACAATAGAATTTATGAAAAGCTATACATAAAGACTGACAAATAACCAATGTGCTGAAGACAAATTGTGCAAGTATATATACATGTGTGTATATGTATGAAATGAATAATAATGAAAATATGTAGAGTCCTTGAAAGTGAATCTGCAGATTGTGGAATCAATTCAGAATTGAGATGAGTGAAGTTATTCTCAATGGTTCAGGAGCCAGATGGTTGAGGGTTAATAACTGTTCCTGAACCTGGTGGAGTGGAACCTAAGACATCTTTCTCGATGATAGTAGCGAGAAGAAAGCGTGGCCTGGTTGGTGGGGGTCACTGATGATGGGTGCTGCTTTCTTGTGGCAGCCATGTAGAATGGTAATGTTTGGGTTGAGTTGATTGCTGAAACTACATGAAGAGTGTGAGGCACATTCTCTGGCCGGTTACATCCAGAGCTAACATTAGGGAAAAGATGTATCAAATGGAAGTTTTGGCATTTGGAACAAAAGACACCAAGGCAGAGTGAACAACCCCAGTGATTGTTTTTTGATGGCAAGGGCATCAATCTATATCCTTTAGGTAATTGTCTTAAATTCCAGGCTTCTGGTTGCCCACTCACTGATGAGTGGCAATAAATTGTTCCAACATTGATTGTTATGTTGAAGTTAAAGTGGAGCGAGGGTGCTCGAAAGGGGCTCTGCTAGAGGGTAAAGATTATTCATTTGATACAGTACTGTACAAAACTCTTAGGTATATATATACACACACAGCCAGGGTACCTAAAACATTTGCACACTATTGCAGTAAGTTTATGCATTGCACTGTATTACTACTGTAAAAATAAGTAAATTACATGACATGCAATGCCTATAAAAAGCATTCACTCATAGCCCCCCCCCCCCGGAAATTTTCATGTTTTATTGTTTCACAACATTGAATCACGGTGGATTTAATTTGACTTTTTTGACACTGATCAACAGAAAAAGACTCCTTTGTGTCAAAGTGAAAATAGATCTCTACAAGATGATTAAATTAATGACAAATATAAAACACAAAATAATTGATTGCATAAGTATTCACCCCCTTCAAGTAAGTATTTAGTAGACGTGCCTTTGGCAGCAATTACAGCCTTGAGTCTGATCGGTCTCTATCAGCTTTGCACATCTGGACACTGCAATTTTTCCCCATTCTTCTTTACAAAACTGCTCAAGTTCTGTTAGATTGCATGAGGATCATGAGTGAACAGCCCTCTTCAAATCCAGCTGCAAATTCTCAATTGGATTGATGTCAGAACGTTTAGTTTGATGGCAAAAAAGCTCAATTTTGGTTTCATCAGACCACAGAACCTTCTTCCAGCTGATTCATAGTCTCCTACGTGCCTTCTGGAAAACCTAGCTGAGATTTCATGTGAGTTTTTTCAACAGTGTCTTTCTCTTTGCCACTCTCCCATAAAGCTGCAACTGGTGAAACACCTGGGCAACAGTTGTTGTTGTATGCTCAGTCTCTCCCATCTCAGCCACTGAAGCTTGAAACTCCTCCAGAGTTGTCTCAGGTGTCTTGGTGGCTCCCCTCACTAGTCTCGTTCTTGCAGGGTCTCTCACTTTTTGAGGATGGCCTGCTCTAGGCAGATTTACAACTGTGCCATATTCTTTCCATTTCTTGATGATTGACTTAACTGTACTCCAAGGAATATTCAGTGACTCGGAAATTTTCTTGTATCCATCTCCTGACTTATGCTTTTCAATAACCTTTTTGTGGAGTTGCTTGGGGTGTTCTTTTGACTTCCTGGTGTAGTTTTTGCCAGGATACTGACTCACCAGCAGTTGAACTTTCCAGATACAGGTCTATTTTTACTATAATCATTTGAAATACCTTGACTGCAGACAGGTTTCCAAAAACAGATCTCCATTTAACTAATTATGTGACTTCTAAAACCAACTGGCTGCACCGGCGATAATTTGGTGTATTAAAAGGGGGTGAATACTTATTCAATCAATTATTTTGTGTTTTATATTTGTAGTGAATTTAGATCACTTTATAGAGATCTGCTTTCATGTGTCAAAAAAAGCCAAATTAAAGCCACTGTGATTCAATGTTGTAAAACAATAAAACATGAAATCTTCCAAGGTGTTGTAGGCACTGTATATGAGTGATTGAGCATGGAAAAGTACAGCAGAGAAACAGTCCCTCTGGCCCATCGATTCCATGCCAAACCATTTAAACTGCCTATTCCCATCAACTTGCACCGGGATCATACCCCTCCCATCCATCTACCTATCCAAACTTCTCTTAAACTTTGAAATCAAGCTCACATGCTCCACTTGCACTGGCAGCTCATTCCACACCCTCATGACCCTCTAAGTGAAGAGGCTTCCCTTAATATTTCACCTTTCATCCTTAGTGCATGATGTCTGGTTGTAGTCCCACCCAACCTCAGTGGAAAAGCCTGCTTGCATTTACCCTATCTAAACCCCTCATAATATTGTATATCTCTATCAAATTTCCTCTCAATCCTCTAAGTTCCAAAGAATAAAGTCCAAAACTATTCAATCTTTCTTGAAAACTCAGGTTCTCCAGTCCTGGCAACATCCTTGTAAATTTTTTCTGTACACTTTCAACTTTATTTGCATATTTCCTGTAAGTAGGTGACTAAAACAACACACAATACTTCAAATTACACTATTTAAGCATCACATCCCATCTCCTGTACACAATACTTTCATTTATGAAGGGCAATGTCCCAAAAAGTGATAAACTTGATTCTGATATGGGTCTCTATTGTGGACTGAGAGTGGGAAGAGGGCAGAATCATCATTGGGAAAAGGGGAAGAGGGCAGGAAGCACCAGGGAGACATTCTGTAATGATTAATAAACCAATTGCTTGGAATCACGACCTTACTTGGTATTTCAGGGCTGGGTGCGTCTGCACCCACTTTACCCCCCTGTCCCTGGCACTCCTTCTCTGCCATACCCCTCGTGTGGCATTCCACCTTTGCCATTCCCAACATCCTTTCCTTTTACAAATTTACAAATTTGCTCTCTACTCCACATTGACAAATACAGAATGGTGCAGAAGTCTTAGGCACCCTAGCTATATATACATATGTGCCTAAGACTTTTGCACAGTGGTGTAGCTGGGGCAAATCTATAGAACAATCTGGAACAATGAAATTGCCATCAAGTTAAATACAATACCTCAGGATCGTTAAATGAGATGGGGATATCGGCTTGGCTGGTGTTAAGAGTATAGGTTAATGTGATATTGGGGACCGTTGGTCCACGTTCTCATCATGTGAGTACCAGTTAAGTAGACTTAGACATTGTTTCTATTGGGAGGGGGATCTGTATAATTCTTATTGCCTCGGGAAACACATGATCCAAACAACAGATTAAATTCTTGTTTAATCACAGTCCTGTCTTCCACTGGCTCACCTCCCTACGCTGACAGCATCCAGTGTTGCCATCCAGGCCATTCCACCTTCTTGCCGCTACTGTGCAACCGGAGGTAAAGAAGCTTGTAGTCCACACAATTAGATTCAAGAACAGCTACTTTCCCACAACCGTCAGGTTCTTGAACCAACTCATACAGCCCTGAACCTACCTCAGTAATGGAGCACCACAGGGTATCTCTTGTACTGTCACTGATTTGTTTTCAATTATGTCTTTGGTTTTTGTTTAGTACTATGGTCTTACTTTTGCACAGCCTTTTATCAATCTGTCGTACAACTGTGGGTATAATTTATTTCTATTTCTATTTTGTGTGTGCCCTTTCTGTACTGACATGTCGATGACACTGCTACCAATAGTTTTTCATTGTACGATACCACAAAAGTGCTTGTGTTTGTTCGTTCATTATGTGTTGTGTGGTATGAAATAGGCAATCATCATCTTCCTGTGACCATGATCGTTCTTGGCAAATTTTTCTGCAGAAGTGGTTTGCCTTTTCCTCCTTCTGTGCAGTGTCTTTACAAGCCGGGTGCCCCCAGCCATTATCAATACTCTTCAGAGGTTGTCTGCCTGGTGTTAGTGGTCGCACAACCAGGACTTGTGATGTGCAAAACACACAAAATGCTGGAGGAACTCAGCAGGTCAGGCAGCCTCAATAGAAATTCATCAGGACTGGTCTCAGCCTGCAACGTTGAGTGCTTATTCATTTCTACAGATGATGCCTGACCTGCTCAGTTCCTCCAGCATTTTGTGGGTTTTGCCTCGGATTTTCAGCATCTGCAGGTTTTCTTGTGATATGCGCATGCTGCTCATACAACCAATCCACCACCTGTTCCCATGGCTTCACATGACCTTGATGGGGGGGGGAGGGGTGTGGGGTGTATAACATCTTGCCCAAGGATGACCTGCAGGCTAATGGAGGGAAGGAGTGCCTTACACCTTCTTTGGTTGATAGATATCTCCATCCCGCCACCCTGTACTTAAGTACTTGACAAGAAAATGACTCAACTCAAATTCATCTGACCATCAGAATCTCTGACTTGCTGTATTATCTAAAGAAAACTAGAACGTTGAGCTCTCAGATTGTCACTGTCACTGTGGGGTGGATACCACCAGAGCTAAATTCTCAAACCTTTAATTATAAGAAGATGAACTCCTGAGACAAAGTTTCAGAGCTGGTTACCATGACTGGAAATAACAAGGCTCAATGCTCGAAAGAGTCTGCAAAAGAATTAAATAATTGATTAATCCTATTTACCATGTCCAAGGATTTGTCACTGGATGAAACAGAATAATAAACTGTTGCAAGGTTCAAACAGTTTAAAAAGGTAAAGCATCTGCTTGTATTGCTGACCTTTTGACCATTAATTAAAGTGTGCTAATTCTAATTAGCTGCAACCCAAGATCCTTATGAAGTAGTTAGGAATGCGCAGTTGAAATATTTTTAAACGCTCCCTCACTGTACTGAAAATTAATTGCGCTGCTCATTGCAGTCATTGCACACAAGCATACTTAATTCATCATGTTCTGCACTGCGCTTTGAACGCTTTAATTATTGCAATAAACGGACTCTCGGAGTGAGCTATAAAGCTATTTAACACCCATCGTTGGTAACTATGGAACACATAAGCTGGGTTCAAACATATTATCATTTGCCTTATGCATCTTTCAAATCTCATTTTGCTCTCTTTATTTGCTCATTGTTGTCTATTAAGCTGATGAATGAGAGATGCAAAGTTATATTCATTCTCCTCTCGGACAAAATCACTGTCCTTTGCAGTTCTCAGAAAGCTGTGACGCATTTCCACTCTGTATTGAGTCTTAGTCTCAATCTCATTCCACTTATGTCACCAAGCTATATCTAATTTAGGGAAAGCTGGCTAGATGGGGGTGAATAGGTTTTTCTCATTTATTACTTTTACTAAGAGATTTCTACAATATTTCTTTGAGATTATCAGTTCTATGGACCTCAAGCCCTTATTTACTTTGTTGCACTAGACACTGTGGGGCTAGGCTCAGGACTCACCATTTTAGCATTGTAGAGACCTATGACTATTCAACACAATAACCTGAATGACTGTTACATTGCTTGAAGCACTTCCTGCATCACTCCCAGTCTCCTTAATGTTCATACAAGAAGGTGGTTGCTAGATATTGAATGAGTGACCCTGAGCTCACCTGATTTGAGTTGACTATAAGAATAAGATATTAGAGCAGAATAAGGCCATTTGTCCCATCAAGTCTATTCCACCATTTTATTATGGCTGATTTATTGTCTCCTTCAGCCTTATAACCTTTGACCTATTGACTTCTGCGTTACATATACCCAACCACTTGGCCTCCACAGTCATCCACGGCAATGAGTTCCACAAATCTACCACCCTCTGGCTGAAGAAACTCCTCCTCCCCTCTGACCAAAAGGGATATCCTTGTATTCTGAGACTGTGCCCTCGGGTCCTGGAGTTCTCCACTATAGGAGACATCCTCTCCATATCCACTCTATCTAGACCTTTCAACATTCAATAGGCTTGGAGCAATTCACAGCAGGAATAGGCAATGTTGCAATTCTGCTGTTAATATATAAAGTGAGTGACCTACCTCTGCACGCAAAGACACAGCAGTGTAAATGTCTGCTTCATAAATCATCCACACATTTCCTTCAATGGCATCTGAAACAATTCAGGAGCTAGCTGCACGTGGGGGAAATTGGCACAAGATTCCATAATCACCATCCAAGTTATATTGATAAGGAAATACAAGAAAAGTCTTGCTTATACTTGGCACATAGAACAGTTCAGTGAAGGAACGGGGCCTATAGCCCACCATGTATGTCTGTGCCAAGCATGATGCCAAATTAAAATAATCCCTTCTGCCTGCACATGATCCATATCCCTCCATTTTCTGTGCCTATCTAAAAGCTAATTAAACAGCACCATTCTATCTACTTATATCTGGTCTCCCGTCAGACTCCACAGAACATAAACCAAATTTGTCCAACCTCTTGTTACAGCCCTCAACCTTCAAAAGGATCTCAACCCAAAACATCAACTGTCCATTTCCCTCCACAGATGCTGCCTGACTCTTTGTCCCTCAAGAAGCTTGTTTTATTGTTCCACGTTCTGGCATCTAGTCTCTTGTGTCACCAGGATATTAAGTGTAACTGAATATGATTTATATACTTCCTCCACCTGAAAAAGAAACAATGGACTATACCTTTCACATATGCCATCATCCTATCTCATTGGTATCATTGTCTTACCATCTCCCTTCAATGAATATTGCAAGTCTATTTTAGCCAACCGCCAACGTCCATCATGAGAAAGGACACCAAAATACACACAAAGCCTTCTAAAAGCAAACTTCAATCCCAAGAGCAGATAATCAAATTATAAATTTACTATAAATCTATCTTGAATTACTTTAAGAAATGAAGATGGGTATCTCTCAAAGCTTCCACAAATGGTTCCTTATCTATAGGTTTTACATTCACAATAATGTCTGGTAACAAATCCTCTCCATATTCATCAGTAGTAAATCAGCATCTTTAAGTAAGCCAAACTTCATATGCCTTGCATTTGCACAGATTCCAGTCAACATCTAGTAAGAAAGATCCAGCATCATCACCATCTTCATTCTGTCTGTTGGTCAAGAACAAGGTGAAGGCTCAAGCTATCATAAGACTTTTTTCTTCTGTTCAAAAGAATTCTGTTAAAAAAAATATTTTGAAGGTTTCCAGGACAAGTGCAATGCAGTATAAGGAGGTAAGATTACAGAAAAATTAATTTAAAAATGTTTTGTGAGTTTTTACCTGTATGGGTGTCCAGAGAGGGATAACACCACTGATAAAGGGGCTCGTCGTGTCCATTTTGAGGCAGCTCACTCACCTTTGGTCCTCAACAGACACTCAGTTCTCACCTGTGTTTGCAAGCAAAAGTGGTCACACGCCAATACACCGCTTTGACAGGCAGGCTAAACCAGGTGATGGTAGCCAGCGGCTTCATACCCCAGTGAGATAGGGACAAGCTTGTCCTAGCATATGAAGTCAGCACCACTGAACTGGGTGAATGAGGCCTACAGTGAGATCCAAAGCCCAGGAAGGCAGCACTGCAAAACCCCATGGAGAGCAAAGGGTATGTCAAAGCACAGAAGACGTCATGCTCATCTTCTGTGACCCCAGTTTGTGACACTTGTTTGTACCATTGGATCCAGAATCCTGAGGCCGAGAGAATGGAGCAATGGCTTTTCCACTTTAAAAACTCTCCCACACAGGTTTTGTGTCATCATCGGACATGATGATCAACCACCAATCATATTGCACAGACCAGCACATCAAAAGATCTGCAGATGCTAGAAATCTGAAGTGAAAATAGAAAGTGATGAAATAAGACAGCCCCTGAGTTAAGCGTCCCCAGCACTTTTTTGATTAATCTCAAAGGTCTGAGTGATGTTTTGACAGCTCTGTTGCAGCCTTGTACTCTAGCTTATTGACAAGGACAGCCAATTCACTGAAATGACATTTCCATTCCCAACATTCACCTTGCAAATTCAAAATATTTAGCGTGACAGTGATCAATTGCTCAGTACTCATATTGCTGGGGATTAGTTTCCTTCATAGGAATTCATGTCCTTTCAGTGAAGCAGTATCATCACTGACAATCATATACTTATCCACCTTGTCCCTGGCTCTCGCGAAGAAAAAGTATGTTAACGGATTCTGTGGTGAAAGTGGACACATTGATTCTACATTCATCCATTGAGGCAGAAAGTCTCATGACATTTGAAAAATACTTGGATAAGCTCTTGAAATGCCATAACTTACAAGCTTTTGGTTTGAGTGCTGGAAAGTTTAAGCAGTTCTCATTTACATAAGCACATACTCAAATGGTCCCATTCTGTGCCATAAATTTCCATTAGTGTGCTGAGTTCATCTGTACCCTACATGCGATGCTCACAAACACAACTCATTGTACAATAATAATGCTACGTTCACAAAACTGATGTCCTAGCTTATGAATTAAAAGATGAAAACTAATGTTTTAATATTTTATTTGACTTATATTTACATATGTTCTTTTTCCTTAATAATTTCAAAGCTATTGAAACCTAGTTAATGTTATAATATTTTCAATTATATGCAATTAATATACAGGATAATTTGGTGACTGGGAATAAAATGTATCTCCTTACATCATTTAATTTAAAATGTGACAATAGTTTCTTTACGCATTCATTCAAGGGATACGGTCATTAATGGCAATTACAATTCTCACCTGGATGGTCTTCAGAAAAACAATGAGGGCCTGCTTTTATTAACCCTTTATACTCACATGGTGCAGATCCTCTTCCAGAACTGTTACATTAGCAGCTTCACTATATTTCCCCTCACTATTTAGTAATATATTGGAATGAAAATATAACATATAAAGAACTGTTCTGAATCCTTTGCTCCTTTTTCCATGCAATTGATGAATGACAGATTTGAGGGTGCCTCTGAATGGAGAATTACTAACATCAGTAAAGGATTTTTGTTTACAGAACCAGCTCTATTTAATGACAGCAGTAATATAAAACATAACAATACTGCAATGTCCCTCAGTATATTGATTAAGCTGGAATTAAAGATCCCAGCCAGTATATCCCTCTCCTACAATAAAGTCAAAGTCAAAGGCCTATCCATACATGCAGGCAACTGACTGGAAGCCTATAACCACCAATCAACTTCTTGTAGCTCTTTATTTCTCACTAAATTGTCTTCCTCCCCTCTTGAGAAGCCTCTTTCCTCATCTTTCACCATGATCAACATCAGTAAATGTTGCATTGTACAATCTGAAGTATGAATGCTTTCAGCACAGTGATTAAAATGGCACTGGGTCCACTTCCTTTAAAGAACTGTGCATTGTGCTTGGTGTGATTTTATTTATTGTAGGGTTGAAGTCAGTTCCGGGCGTGTTCTGTGGAATGCTTAATTTCTCTGACTAATACTTTAATTGCAATCATAAACTACCAATGAAGTTAGCGTAACAATTTACCGCGCCAGCTGTAAGACTGAGGTTCAACTCCTGCTGCTATCTGTAAGCAGTTTCTAGATTCTCCCTGTGACGGCACAGCTTTCTTCCAAGTGCTGTGGTTTCCTCCCACATTCCAAAAACATACATGTTAAGGTTGGTAAATTGTGGAAATGCTATGTTAGTGCCAGATGTGTAACAATACCTGAGGGCTGCACCCAGCACATCATTGAACTGTTTTGGTCATTGATTCAAAGAACATATTTCTTTTTTATAATAGGACTAAGAAATATTACAAAAGATATTGTATGAATAGAATAGCTTTCAAGCTATAACAGCTAAAATAAAGAAATATCTTATTTATCTGTTCACTCAATGACCAGGTAAGCTTATTTTAACCTATAAGAGACACCCTTCTCTCCTAAATCCAAGAGATTCTGTAGAACCTGGAAATACAGAACAACACACACAACATACTGGAGAAACTCAGCAGATCAGACAGCATCGATAGAGGGAAACGAGGAGTCGACATTATGGGCTGAGACCCTTCATCAGGACAGGAAAGGAAGTGGGCAGAAGCCAGAGTAAGGTAGGGACAGGAGAAGAAGTACAAGCTGGCAGGTGATAGGTGACACCAGGTGAGGGGGGCAGTGGGGAGGGGGTAATGAAGTGAAAATCTAGAAGGAGATAGGTGGAAAGGGTAAGGAAGAAGGAATCTAATAGGAAAGGACAGTTGACCACGGGAGAAAGGGAAGGTAAGGGAAAGAGATACCAGGGGAGGGGAGGGGTGGAGGGGTTGTGGGGGAGGAGTGATGGGCAGAGGAAGAGAAGAAAAGGGGTAAGAGGGGAGCCAGAATGGAAAATGGAAAAAAAAAGAGAAAGCTGAGTAGGGAGAAATTACTGAAATTTTGAGAGAAGGACTGCCCTCTCTGCTACTATTCCTGCAGCTTAGTAAGATACTTCTCTCTTTCTCAGTTCTGATGAAGGGTCTTCAATCTATCTGTATTCCTTTCCACAGTTATAGCCTGACATGCGGCGTATTTTCAGCCATGTTGTGTTTTCTCTTTAGTTGTCCTGCAGCTGCAGCCTTTTTGATTTCCCATTTTCTTCTGTGAAATATGTTCATGCTTTGTGTTTTCTGAAGTAGAGATGAAAACCAAGGGATTATACACTAGTTCATCAAGGCAGGAACTAACTCAACTATAATCCTGAATAAATTAACAGAATAACTGATCAGAGGGACCCAGCATACATGGATAACGCCTGACAAAATTGGTATTTTGTAGAACCAAGTGGTGTATAGCATTGCTTCTTGATAGCATTTTATATGGACTTCTATCAGGAAATTGTTTAAATCTCCTGATCAATTGTTAGACAAAGTTAACATCTTGAAATTAAAGTCATTTAAAGGATATGGTTAGGAAATTCCCAGGGCATGGAGCAGAGAGATAAAATAGGGATGATGGGCTGATATTGGCTAGATGTGAAGCATTGTCAAGCCTTGTGGATCTGCGTTGAACCTGCATCTATTTCCCGTAATTAAAAATAAGTATTGAAGTGGAATTGAAAGTTCATTGTTTCCTAATCAGTTAAATGTAATTAATAACAATGTTTCCTGACATTTTGTGCTTCATGCACTTGCTTTAGAGAGAGGTTACAATGGCTATTTAGTCTAAAAGCCATGAATGTGTTTTATATTTAATACCCTAATTTTGCGTTGTAAAAGCAATAATTGTTCTGTTTCAAATGTCATACAGTTGCTCATAATTATTTGTTTCATTGATTTTTAGTAAGTTATAAATTAATACTTGTTTCTATTGGAAAGTTCAGCCAAAACTTTAAAAGTGAAAAAGCAGTGTTCGTAATCATAAAAGACCTTATAAACCTTGGAATGTCTCAAAGCACTGAAATAACCCAAATTTCTCAGGCAATAAGACCATTAGACATAGGAACAGAATTAGGCCATCATGGCTGATTTATTATTCCCCCTCAACCCTATTCTCCTGCCTTCTCCCTGTAATCTTTGACACCCTGACTAACCACAAACCTATCAAACTCAGCTATAAAAATAATCAATGACCTGGACTCCATAACTTTCCGTGGCAATGAATTCTACTGATTCACCACCCCCTTGCGAAAGAAATTCCTCCTCATCTCTGTTCTGCATGGATGTCCCTTGATTCTGAGGCTATGTCCTTGATCCTCGACTAACCCACTATAGGAAACATCCTCTCCACATTCGCTCTATCTAGGCCTTTCAATATTCGATAGGGTTCAATGAAACCCCCTGTCATTCTTCTAAATTTCACTAAGTACTTGCCCAGAGCCAGCAACCACTCCTCATGCATTAACCCTTTCATTCCAGAATTAGTCTCATGCTTCCCCCCAATGCCAGCACATCTTTTCTTAGGTAAGGGGTCCAAAGTTGCGCACGATACTTCAAGTATGGTGTCACCAATGCCTTATAATGCCTCAGCATCACATCCTTGCTTTTATATTCTAGTCCTCTCAAAATGAATGTTAACACTGCATTTGTCTTCCTTACCACTGACTCAACTTGCAAGTTAACCTTTAGGAAATCCTGCATGAGGACTCACAGGTCCCTTTGCCCCTCTGATATTGAATTTTCTCCACATTTTAGAAAATAGTCTATGCCTTTATTCCTTCTACCAAAGTGCATGACCATACACTTTCCTACACTATATTCCATCTGCCATTTCTTTGCCCATTCTCCCAATCTGTCCTAGTCATTCTACAGATTCTCTGCTTCCTCAACATTACCTGACCCTCCACCTACTTTTGTATTATCTGCAAACCTGGACACAAAGCCATCAATTCTATCATCAAAATTGTTGACATGTATCTTGAAAAGAAGCAGTTCCAATACTGGCCCCTGCAGAACACCATTTGTTACTGGCAGCCACCAAAATAGGTTTACTTTATTCTGACCCTTTGCCTCCTGCCGGCAAGCCAATCTTCTATCCCTGCTTGTATCATTCCTGTAATACCATGTGCTCTTGTTAAGCAGCCTCATGTGTGGCACCTTATCAAAGGCCTTTTGAAAATCTAAGTAAACAGCATCCACTGACTCTCTTAAGTCCATCCTGTTTGTTATTTCCTCAAAGAATTCCAACAGATTTGTCAAGCAATATTTCCGCTTAAGGAAACCATGTTGACTTTGGCATACAATTCTTATCTTGCTACTTTATCAAGCACTTCCAAGTACCTGGAAACTTCATCCTTAATAATCAACTTCAACAACTTCCCTCCCACTAAAGTCAGGCTAAATGACCTATAATTTCCATTCTCCTGTCTCCCTCTCTTCTTAAAGACTGGAATGACATTTGCAATTTTCCAGCCTTCCAGAACCATTCCAGAATCTAGTGATTCTTGAAAGATCATTACTAATGCCTCCACAATCTGTTCAACTATCTCTTTGAGAACCATGGGGAGTAGCCCATCTGATCCAGGTGACTTATCTACCTTCAGACCTTTCAGCTTCCCAAGCACCTTCACCTTAGTAATAGTAATTATCTCACTTCTGCACCTTAACACTCAAATTTCTGGCATACTACTAATGTTTTACACAGTGAAGACTGATGCAAAATGCTCATTGAGTTCATCCTCTATTTCTTTGTTCTTATTATTACCTCTCCCACAACATTTCTAGCAGTCCAATATCCACTCTCGTCTCCTTTTTATTCTTTATAGTTCATATCTGAAAATTCTTTTGGTATCCTCATTGATATTATTAGGTAGCTTACCTTCATCTTTCATCATTTCTCTCTGTATGTTTTTTTAGTTGCCTTCTGTTGGTTTCTAAAAGCTTCCAATTCCACTAACTTCCCACTAATTTTTGCTCTATTATATGCCCTTTCTTCACGTTTCGTGCTGTCTTTGACATCCCTTGTCAGCCACAGTTTCCTCATCCACTTTTTTACCTTTGGGATGTATCTATCATGTGCGTTCCAAATTGCTTCCAGAATTTTCAGCCATTGCTGCTCTGCCGTCAAGCCTGCCAGTGTCCCCTTCCAGTCAACTTTGGCCAGCTCATCGCTCATGTTTCTTTAATTCCCTTTACTCCACTGTAATACTATTACATCTGACTTTAGCTTCTCCCTCAGAAACTGCAGGAAGAATTCTGCTATGATAAAGGAAAGGTACATCGCATCCAGAGTTTCTCCGATTAGCAGACAATTTCCCTCCACACCTCTCTGACGTAGTGGGGAACTGCGTACGAGGCAAGTTACAGCAATGGTTTGCATTGCTTTCTGCCGGGTGAGTTTCCAAAGAGATCACCAGCTCATAACCCAGCACGGATGGAAAGCGTGCAGGGGAGCTGGCTGGATTCGAACTCAGGACCTTCCATCCCCAAGTCCGGCGCTAATGCCACTATGCCACCAGCCGGGTATGATAAATAATTTTTAAAAAACACCTATTGTACAAAGAGTGAGTAGGTTGAGTGGTAAGCTAGTCTGTTTATGAGCTGTTGGCCAGATGGCTTTGCTACAAATATTGCTATAAGTCCTGAGTGTAGCATTTCATCAAAATTTCAGAATTCTTTTGGTGCTTTTATATGTGGTTTCAATTTTTAATGCACAAAGATTCAACAAAACTACCATATAAGCATTTAAAATCAACTGGTTTGGTGAAACAGCAGCCAACATCTGTGCCCTAGGAATAATTGAAAGTTACTAGAGGACCCATCCAGTGGAAGGAGCTCAGAATTGATCCAATAGCAGGCATCCTTGTCTCTAAACACAGGATAGTCTGCAGATGCTGTAAATCCAGAGCAACACACAAAATCAAGACTGAATGATGAAGGGTCTCGGCCTGAAACATCGACTGTAATTCCTTTCTATAGATACTGTCTGATCTGCTGAGTCCCTCATAATTTTGTGTGTTATCCTTGCCTTCAACTTTCCCTAAAAACATGGAGATCCCTCAAGAATATACACAAAGACCTTGATCAATGTGGTTCACAAATAGAAAATGCTCAATGAGAGAAATTACAACCATATCCAAAACCATAGAATACACCTCACCCACCTGCGCATTAAAACCTGTTGGTTGAATCACCTCATTTCTCCCCTGGCATTTCAATAGGCTATTAAATTGACATCAGTGTGTGAGCTTTCCAAAAGAAGAATTGGTTTTGCCATGCTGTAATATCCGCTAATACACACAGTGGCCACTTTATTAGGTACAGGGATGTACCTCATATATTGGCCAAAGGAAGGAGCCTGGTATGGTCTCCTGCTGCTGTAGCTCATACATTTCAAGGTTCAACTTTGTATTACTTTTGCCTTCTATCAGCCATTTTGGTCACTCTCACCTGAATTCTCTCATTAATATGGCATTGTCATCCACAGAGCTGCATTTCACTGGATGCTGTTTGGTTTTTACATCATTCTTTGTGAACTCTAGAGACTGCTGTGCATGAAAATCTCAGGAAATCAGCAGTTTCTGAGATACTCAAACTTCCCCATCTAGCACCAACAATCATTCCACGGTCAAAGTGACTTAGATCACATTTCTTTCACTATTCTGATGTTAGGTCTGACCAACAACTGATCCTCCTGACTGTGTCTGCATGCCTTTATGCATTGAGTTGCTGCCACATGATTGGCTGATTAGATATTTGCATTAGCGAACAGGAGTACAGGTGTACTTAATGAAGTGGCTACTGCGTGTATTTTACATTGAAAACTTTGAGCTGAATTTTTATTTTTTAAAAACTGGACATAAAGTTTTAAAATGAAATCCAAGCAAGTTTGCTTTTTTATTATGGACGGAGCAGTCAACAATAGAAGCTGCTAGATTCAAGTTTAAAACATCACTGTTCATTTGAATTAAAGCCTATCCTCATAGACCAGCAGTTTAATTGCCAATTTGCTGTTAACAATCTTCTGACAAGCATACACAGACTTTAAATAGAGCGAAATTCTGCTTAGTCCATTAATTCTCTCTGCTTCACAGGGATTTTCAAGTTCTGTGACATCTTTCGAATTGCTGGCTCCTATCATAGATAAAGTGTCATTGTCTTCAAGGAAGGAATGTCTCCTGTAAACTTTAGGCATCAGATGTTTTAATGGATTAATGGATGGAATCTTCCATTAAAATTTCATGTAAAAAGCAAAGTCAACTGAAAGCATTCTAACGATTGAGTCAAATTAGCAACTAGGTAGTTTGCATTTAAATAGCATCTCTAGACTGCTTAAAGATACCTCTTCTCTCATCTCCATTCAGGGGCCCCAAACAGTCCTTCCAGGTAAGGCAACACTTCACCTGAGAATCTGCTGGAATCGTCTATTGTGTCCGGTGCTCCCAATGCGGCCTCCTCTACGTTAGTGAGACCCGCCATAAATTGGGAGGCCACTTTGTTGAGCACGTCAGCTCCATCCGCCACAAGCTGGTAGCCAAGCATTTTAATTCCCATTCCCATTCCAACATGTCAGTCCCTGGCCTCCTCTTGTGCCAAGGTGAGACCACCCTCGGAGTAGAGGAGCAACATCTTATATTCTGTCTAGGTAGCCTCCAACCTGATGGCACGAATATCGATAGCTCCTTCTGGTAAAAAAATGTTTCCTTCCCCCTCCCCTCTTCTTCTATTGCCCACTCTGGCCTCTTAATTCTTCTCACATGCCAATCACCTCCCCTGGCTCCCTTCTCCTTCACTTTCTCCTACAATCCACTCTCCTTTCCTATCAGATTCCTTCCCCTCCAACCATTTACCTTTCCTACCCACCTGGCTTCACCTATCACCTTCCAGCCATCCTCCTTCCTCTCTGCTCTACCATTTTATTCTGGCGTCTTCCCTCTTCCTTTCCAGTCCTGAAGAAATGTTTCAGCCCGAAATGTTGACTGTTTATTCATTTCCATAGATCCTACCCGATCTGCTGAGTTCCTTCAGAATTTTGTGTGTGTTGCTCAAAGATATTCTGCCATCAATAGTAGTTCCTCAAACAGCACCATGGAATCTTCTGTCTACTTACGCAAAGGACAATATATTAGACAATGAAGCACACTCTAGTACCACATTGAAATTTCTGCATAGATTGTATGGTCATTCCTTACTTTGAGATGAAACACACATTCTTTGTGGAACTTACAGGAGTACTATTATATAACAGATAGTTATTGGCAGAAAGTATCCATTGGCTGTTAAATTGAAACTCTCTGGTCTGGAATTCTGTCAGCCTGACCTACTCGTCTTTTTATTTCTTAGGTTCTTATAACTTTGGTCCTGTGGTAAAGCATGTTTTGGATCTGCAGTACCAATCTATCCTAATTCTAACTAAGGTCTAAAATTAACTAAGATCCGTATTAATCATTAGCTAATTAATCTATCAGTGAAACCTGTATTCTCAGCTGACATCATTTCTGACTTACAGAAATTTTGGATTACAGGTGATTCTCAGAAACTCACAGCTTCTATTTCCCACAATTGTCCAACTATACTTAGAAAGAACAGTTCTTCTGCTCAGAGGACCATGAAGGGGTAATTTCTGTTGTCCAGCATTTTCTGTAGTCAGGTTCCAAGGGTGCTGGAGTAGAGAGTTTCGATCTGTAGTACAAAATGATAGCAGAAGCACAGTGGTTATGTTCACCCCCAGGCTGTTCCATTTCACTGACAGAGTGATGCTTTCCTGGCTGGGGCCTCCTTCTGCTTTCCTGAACCTTTCCAATGATTTACGTTGCTCGCTCTCAATTAATGAAGTTGCCTGTTTAGCTCTTTTTTATTGCCTCTTCTGCAGGAAACTAAATAGGAGGCATGGCAGCGCACTGGTTAACGTAACGCTATTACAACACCAGTGGCTGGGGTTAAGGAGGTTGTACATTCTCCCTGTGGCTCTATGGGTTTCCTCCGGGTGCTCTGGTTTCCTCCCAATTCCAAAGGACATTTGGGTTAGTAGGTTAATTGGTCGCATGGGTCTAATTGGGCGGCACGGGCTCATTTGGTTGGAAGTGCCCGTTACCATGCTGAATCCTCTAAATAAACAGAAATAAAAATAAATGGAGGTAGAGCTATCAACAGAATATCCTATGCTGTAGACTGTGACTTAAATAAACAACATTGGCTATAATAACAACATATCAAAGCTATAATACATAGAACATTCATTGTCCATTTTATATTGAAGGCCAAGTCACTGGGTAGTTTTAAAGCGGAGATTAATAGGTTCTTCATTACTCAGGGCATCAAAGTCTACGGGTAGAGGGTAGGAGAATGGGGTTAAGAGGGGTAATGAATCAACCATGATTTTATGGTTTAAGGTCTTGTGGTCTAGATTAAGTTCTTAATGATTAATTTACACATATACCAGCCATACAACGTCCTTTTAAAAATAATCCCATACAGATAATCAAGTATTTATATAGATAAAATGATACTGTTAAATACATGCATCAATATACAGTTATAAATTCTATTGACCATAAATTCACTCAGATTCTTGCTTTCCTCACTTACTGAACTCTTTGATAAAAGCTGTACTTGACATTTCTAAAGTAGCCACTTCAAGCATGAGTAATTCCAATGGATCTCCAAATATGCAATTGGTCTCACATTCTGTTCTGTAATTGTCACTTGAACATAATTGTCATCATAACTTTGAACACGTTGTGTTATGTGTTCTGGATCATCTCCGTATTGATATCACAAGTCTGTACTAATCTTCCCACATTAAGTGTAATATTAGGCTAATAATTCTGCAATCTTAACAATCTACAATCTCAACAATCTCTATTTCTTATCTTAATGAAACCCATCAATATGCATTTACTTTGAATCCAGCTTGGACTTTGATTCTCATTCTCAATCTGACTTCAGACTTTACCAGACTGATCCCAAAATTTTCAAGTCTGGCATGATTATTACTGCCTGTGTGTATTGCTATGTTCATTAGTGGAACACAATTTAAAAGGAATTCATGTTAAGTTGAAAATGCTCAATACTTGTCTTTCAATATATTCTCCTGAAGACTTCAAACTGTATTGTTAAATGAGGCATTGTCAGAGGGGAAACTTATTATTCATGGAGATTAAACTTATGCAATAAAGAATGCAGTATTTTATGCTGAGTTATTTAATTGTCATTGGCATTGGCATGTTCACCTGTAAACAAAGTGGTCTGATGGATTCTCATGTTCTTGGAAGGTTGCCAGTGTAAAGGATTGGTCATTAACACCAAGGGATTCTGCAGATGCCAGAAGTCCATAGCAACACACAAAATAATGCTGGAGGAGCTCAGCAGGTCAGATAGGATCTATGGAAAGGACGAAACAGTTGACTTTTAGGGCTGAGACCCTTCATCAAGATAGTCCTGGTGAAACGTCTCAGCCCAAAATGTCAATGGTTTATTCCTTTCCACAGATGCTACCTGACCTGCTGTGTTTTCCCAACATTGTGTGTGTGTGTTACTCAAGGATTGGTCTTTTCATTTGAAGATAAGCAGAGAGTTAAGGCAAAGCTGACAAAGCCATTTATTTGTTTAAAATATATAGGATTTCCTTCTTCCAGCACTCACTGTTTTCTCCTCAGTGCCCTTGATTAGGGGATTACAGTGTGCTATAGACCCAGTAACACTGAAGGGACAGCAATGCATTTCCAATTCTGGATGCTGTGTGATTTGGAGGGGATTTTGCAGATAATGACGTTCCTGGAATTTTTGCCATTGTCCTTCAAGTGTCCTTGCCAGTTACAAACATAATCTTCTGTATATGGTGGAACTCTCAAACATAAACCAAAAACGCTGGAAAAGGGGAGGGCATGAATTTATCATTGGTCATTATGATGTAGTAGGATTGGTCACTAACTATATTCAGCTCTCAACCCTCAGTCCCACTGGATACAAATAGTGGGCAAGTTCCGCTTTAATTTTAATGTTCAAAGATGGTATTTCCTCCAATGTTCCAGGTTCAAGAACTTTGTTTAGAAAAAAAATGCAGTAGTTTTTAAGTGAGCACAAAGGATAGGACAGGTCTGGGGAAAGGCTGATAATGCTAAACTGTATTAAGAAGAAAGAGTCCGTGATTGAATATGCCCGTGGTCTCTGATCATCATACACACAGTTCCCTCTCTAAATTGTAGGACCTGTTCCAAGCTGACAGCCACAAAGGAGCATTTAATGGCTCTGGGCCTAAAGCTCACTGGAGTTTAGGAGGTTGAGGGGGGATGTCACTGAACCGTATTGACTATTGAAAGGCCTGCATAGAGTGGATGTGGAGAAGATGTTTCCTATAATGTGAGAGTCTAGGATCAAAGGGTACAGCCTTAGAATACAAGGTCTTCCCTTTTTTAACAGAGATGAGGTGGAATATCTTTAGCCGAAGGGTGGCGAATCTGTGGAATTCATTGCAACAGACGGCTGTGAAGGCCAACTCTTTGGGTTTAATTAAAGGTGAGGTTGATAGGTTCTTGATTGGTAAGGGTGCCAAAGAATATGGGGAGAAGGATGGAATGGTGGAACAGACTCGATGGGTCGAATGGCTTAATTCTGCTCATATGTCTTAAAGTTGTAGTTATGTAATGATGAGCAGACTAAAGGAATTTTCAGCAAAAGCTGGTAATGTAACATGGGTGCCATCCACATATGAATTCACTTCTACAATTACTAAATTATAAAACTATATGGGTTTTAAATTTTCCAGTTAAATTATTGGATTAGGTTCCTCTATCCTCTTTCACAATTCAATTTAGACCTCAGTTGATCAGTATCTTGATTTTGTTTAGTTTGATTACATTTCCCATATTATTCTTACCTAACAAAACCATATCAATTTAATTGCTTCATGACTAACTTCTCAGTTAGAACCCTAATGGTTGTTCAGTGGGTCCCCTTGGACTGACTGAAGTATTTCAGTAATATAAGATGCAGTAGCATCTTCACAGTGATGGAAAAAGCAGAATGATTAGAAAATCTCTAGCTATCACTAGCACTAATTCCTTTGTTTGCCTTATGAGTGTGGCCTCATTGTGGCAGAAGGAGAGGCCATGGACTAACATGTCGGAAGTCAAACTGAAATAGGTAGCCGCCAGAAGATGCTGTCATTGTGATGGACAGTATGAATGTGCTCAACAAAGCAGTCCCCTGATCAGGTCCAAGGCATCAGGACCTGATGAAGGACCTGATTATTCCTCTCCATAGATGCTGCCTGACCTGCTGATTTCCTCCAGCATTTTCTGTGTGTTGCTCTGGATTTCCAGCATCTGCAGAATACCTTATACTCATGCTTGAGGTTCCTAAGGTTATCATAGCCGGGGTGATAAGCTCCCACTACCTATAAAGTGCTCTAAATGGTGTGCATCTCTAACAGCCTCTGACAACCAAGTCCAACTCTTGGCCTTCATGTGTGGCTTAGCTACTAGTCCCGGCAAAACTGTTCCTACTGACAAAAGAATGGGCAAAGGTGCACCACTGGTGCCTCAAAACCAGTTGCTTTGGGCAGGTGGAGCCCATCAGCTTTGGATAGCTGCCCACCTAGGAGAAGGAAAACTCTGATTTTAAACCTCCTCTGCCTTGCGTCCATACCCACCCATGGGCAAGGCTTCCAGAGTAAACCCCGAGGAAGAAATCCGGAGCCGGGGTCCCTAAGGCAGTTTGATGTTGTTTACAACTTCACTCTGGCAACCTCTGTGACGACACGAGTTCTAAGTTATATCAGCACTTGCCCTTCCCTTGGACTATATCAGTGACGTGGAGAGGGGAAATCCCACTGCACGGGCAACAGCTGGTTTCATCAAATCTTCCCATGCAGGCTTGTGGCCTGGAGAAGACACAGTCCATGATCCTCTGGGATCGACGGCAGCCTACCAGTTTTATGCTTCCTTGTGTAACTGCTTTGATTTCTGGAGTAGGCAATGCACTCAAGTGCACCAATCATTATTCATCTCTCTTCAAATAATTCTTCTTCAGGGCAGTAACATTGAAGAATTCAACATCACAAACAGGTATTGCTTATTATGTGGGTAGCTCAAGGATAATACCACTTATGGTAAAAGGCCTATTCTTCAATATATGCCACTGCTGTGAATTTCCTTAATGAAACATTGTCATTGTATGAATGTTTCCAACTTTCTGCCCCTCAGTTATAAATGGAGAAATACTTCAATAAACATACATCAAAGTTGCTGGTGAACGCAGCAGGCCAGGCAGCATCTCTAGGAAGAGGCGCAGTCGACGTTTCAGGCCGAGACCCTTCGTCAGGACTAACTTCAATACATTATCAAATCAGATTCAGTTCAAACTATCTATTTTTAAATTTACATATGGCTTTTAAAACTTAATATTGTCAAAATAATATAAAATTATGTCTTTGTAAAGGCTAAATGTGTTGTAGAAAATAAAAATGCCATAAAAGTGTGCAATGTGTACTTGACCATTTTACAATGTAAGAGTCTAGCAGGGTTCCCAACCTTTTTTATGCTATGGACCCCTACCATTAACTGAGGAGTCCATGGACCACTGTTTGGGAACCCCATGGTTCAAGCTGTTTAACAACTGGGAAGTGTCACTGCCCCTCAGTCTGCTATCAGTCAGTAGCAATATGGCTGACGCGTCATTAGGCGTTACATTCAGTCATTCGTATTCACAAATTTTCTGTTACTTGGTGCCTCGTTTGGATTTTGCCAAGATCACTTAGCTGTTAAATCTGAATAAAGAAAATCAGTTTCCAAGTGAGAGTGAATTATAATTGCCATTGAAACTAGTTGAAGTGGGTGTAATCTTCTTGGCAACAGCTGAAGAAAGTTGTGGTTGTTAGAGGCTAATTATGTAAATCCAAGAACATTACACAGGACATCCTCAGGACCACATTTCTGACTACCTTCTACTGGCCATCCATTACATTGTTCCATGTGGGGATTTTTATTGATGGTGCACAGATCCTTCAGTGGTGAAACAATCCATCTTCATTTGCAGCAAACCCTAGATAATATCCACGATTAAGTGGAAGCAATATTTGCATAATAAACCTAATGATCTTTGCACTGTACTGCTGCCATGAAGCAACAGATTTCAGGTCACATCAGACAGTGATAATAAAGCTGACTCTGACACTAATTCTGAGAAGAGTCAGTAAATGACCATCTCAACAAAGAAGAGCATTATCATTTCTCCTTGACATTCAATGAAATGTCACTACTTACTCATCATCAGCATAACAACTGAAAAGAAACTGAACTCAACTAGTCTTATAATGCACAAAAAGCTGGAGGAACTCAGCAGGCCAGGCAGCATCGATGGAAAAGAGGAGAACAGTCGACGTTTCAGACCGAGACATTTCAGCAGTTTCTCCAGCTTTTTGTGTGTGTTGCTTGGATTTCCAGCATCTGCAGATTTTCTTTTGTCAGCCTTATAATGCTATGGCTACAATTTGATTTCCTAAGCCTTTACCAGGCACTAGGGTGGGTGATTGGAATGTACTTCATTTGTCTGCATTAACACAGTGCTATCTGGAGTAAAAAAAATTGACACTGGGGTTCCCGACCTGGAAACCATAGACTACTTGGCTAATGGTAGGGATCCAAGGAATAAATAAGGTTGGGAACCCCTGGTAGTCTATTTTATTTGCAGTCCATTCTATCCAGGATATTCCCACTTCTCATTACTACTATCATAAAGAAGGTACAGGAGCCTGAAAATACACCTTCAGTAATTCAGAAACAGCTTCTCCTCCGCCATCACATTTCTAATCAGCCTGTGAGTCTTACCTCATTATTTCTTTTACTTCTTTCTTATTTATTTTTATAAAATATTATATTTTATATGTCTTTACATTGCACTGCTGACACAAAACAACTATTATATATTTTCTTTAAAGTCAGTGATAATAAAACTGATGTTGATATTGAACTGTCAAATCTGGCGGTTTATTAACAATGAACTACTGAATTCCATTCTGTGTTTATTGTTACAATTTGTAACAGTGTTGTAATTTGAAACACTATAAGTTTAAGTATGTTGAAGCTCTAAAATGTTTCAAAGGGTGTGGTATGTACAATATATTATTTAGAAAATTTATGGATTACATTCACTAACACATAATAATTACAGACTATTCTACAATTATATTGACATAGATTATAAAATCATATTAACATTATATGAAAGAAAATTTCTGTCCACAAAGGCTATGTGCACAGGAGATACTTAGTTACTTAGCGGCTGTGCACCCATGCAGTTTAGAGGGAACAGTGATTCTCAATATTACACAAACTGCGCACTACAATCTTCTTATCCAATAAATATACACTCCATGGTCACTATATTTCATACCCTCTGGACCAGTGACAGCATGTTCATGGTCTTCTGCTGCTGCAGCTCATCCACTTCAAGGTTCAATTGCACACCACTGTTGTAATGTTTAACTATTTGAGTTACTGTCACCTTCCTGTAGGCTTGAACCAGTTGAGCCCTTTTCCTCTGACTTCTCTCATTAACAAGACGTTTTCACCCACAGAACTGCCAGTCACTGGATGTTTTTTATTTGCATCATTCTCTGTAAACTCTAGAGTCTACTGTGCATGAAAATCCCAGGAGATCAGCAGTTTCTGAGACACTCAAACCACCAGTCTAGGACCAACATTCATTCCACGGTCAAAGTCACTTGGATCACATTTCTTCCCACATCCGCCCTATAAGATGCATCAAGATCACAAATGTACTCATAACTCTTCCAAACAAGCCAGCCTGTCCAACTTTACCTCATAAGAAATCGCCTTATTCCAGTAATTAATCTAGCAAACCTCTATATTTCTTCTACCTTTCCATAAATGAGGAGATCATACACAATACTCCAAATATGGTCTCACCAACATTCTTTACAACTGAGGTACTTTGTGGCAGCAGCTTATGATCACTAGAGGACTCAACAACTTTAGTAAGTAATGGAAAACTTGCTGCACTCCCTTGTCCTTCTTAGAATCTGAATCATCTTGACTTATGCTGTGAAATTTGGTGCAAGACATAAAGATTGCTATAATTTGCAATAAGTAAGTAATTAAATACTGTGAAAGAGGAATCACAAAGTAGTATTCATGGACCATTCAGAAATCTGATGGCAGAAGGGTGGATGCTATTCCTAAAATGTCGAGTGCAGGTCCTCAATCACCTGTATCTCCTCCCTGACAATAGTAATGAAAAGAGGGCATGTCCTGGATAGTAAGGTTCCTTAATGATGGATGTTGCTTTCTTGAGGCACTGCCTTTTGAAGATGGAGGAAAGTATAGGGGGTGTTGTCAGAGGTGGTGGGTGCATGGAAGATGCTGCCAGGCTGGAGGTAGAGGACATGTAAGATGGGCATATGGATGATATAAAATGGAGGTCTATGTAGGAGGGTTGGGTTAGATAGATTTACAGTAGGTTAAAATGTTAACACAACATCATGGTCTGAAGGCATGTGCTGTTCTATACTGTTCTATGCTCCATATTCCATGTCCTTGACGACGGAAAAGCCGTGGTGGAGCCTGCTGAATCTTCAACCCTGTGCAGGGTTGACTCCTTCAATTTTGTGTATTGAAACCTCCATCCCAAGCAGTTGTACAACCAGCCAGAATGCTTTACATAGCTACTATTTTGTAGTACTGGGCTGAATTGTTGCCAATATGCTTGCAGCTTAACATTGACCACACTTCATCATTGGCTATGAAGTGCTTTTTGAACACACTAAATGCTGTAACCATAATCACATGTCTCCGGCTGTCATGCAGACTAGGCTAATTGGATAGAAGTTCTATCCTGCCGGCGAAGTTTCCATTAACAATTAGTCTGAGCTGTCTCCTTAAAGTCTACACTCAGTAGAAAGTCATTTTATAATCCAACGCTATTACTTAGATGGGCAATGAGAAGTGGTTGGTTGCCCATCATATCTGCTGCTGATAGTAAGGACTGGTGATATGAGGAATGAAAGCATCATACTGAGTAAAGAGGAAAGCTTTAGGATTGCTAAAGTGATGAGACAACTTGTTGGCACTTTCCAAGGAAGCATTGCCCAGTGCCTTCCCTGTAATACATCTGTTTCACTACTGATCTTATTAAAAGTGAAACTGTTCCATTTTTCATTATTAATCAGAAAAAATGTAACTGCATACAAAAATTGAATATGTTCAGTCAAGTAATGACAGTCTATTCTATATTAAAATTAATCTAAATGAACAAAGTATCTCAAATCCTTCAGGAGTTGGCAGATAGAGAGTGCTGCATTAACATAAGTAGCACCCATAGGACAAACCTAGAACTTAGAAACTTATTGTAGAAAAACATGATGAACTGACCGACATTCTCCTTCCGTATACTTGACTGAGTTGCAAAAGCTTTTGGCTTGAAAAATATGAAATTTAGAACAATAATTTCTGAAGTAAGATACAGAATGCTGGAAGAACTCATTGGATCGATCAGTATCTGCAGAGGCAAAAGTTATCTTTGGGTTGAGCAGAGTCTTGACCTGAAATGTCAGTTTATATCTTTTGCCTCCACAGACGCTGTTTGACCTGCTGTGCTGTTCCAACATTATGACTTTTTGTTCTAAATACCAGCAATGGCAGTTTCATTTGTTTTCACAGTAATTTCCTGGAGGCTACTCTTCATATGATATAGCTGAATATAGTAGGTAGTATTTTGACTTAAGATTTAAAACAACTAATATCAATTTAACAGTTGTTATTTTATAAGGCTATTAGGATTTATTGTATTATGGCACGTTGAAGCAGTCACGTTACATTTCAGCGATGAACTCATTGAAAGGAAGGATAGAATCAAGGGGACGAATGGCCTTTCTCTGCTTCTAAGCACTTCTGATTTTTATTCTCTTCTCGTGGCACCACATTGATCTGAGTCTGTGAATGTGTCTTACTGTGATTTGTTAACAGAGTTATAAATGATAGCCTTGTGAGACTGTACGCACACAAGGTCCGAAGACAATTTAAACCTAACTTGCCTCTCAGGAATCTGATGGTATTGAAGAAAACACTCTGTTGACTTTAATCTTCCTTCAAGCTAGTCTATAGTCTTATTGAGCAGGAAATGAAACTCAATTTAGTGACCTCCATTCCTAGCCTGCAAGTTAGATTAAAATTACCCTTGTGGATGCATGACTGATCACTTAACCTTTGCAGTTCCTTGACTCTACAGATACAATTCCTCTGTACCAATCATCCTTGGTTCTGTACACAGATCCCAGAGCAACAAAGCAATTAAAAAGTTCAGTATCAATTGGCACAAGGCAGTACTTTTGTTTCCTGATTGCTTTGATATTCAGGTCCAATATGCAAGAGCCTGAAGGTTGTTGACTCATGTTCCCACTGTTAAATTCACTCACCAGCATGGTGTCACATATATCATCAGCAGCTGTCTCTGTAAAAAGCAAATCTCCCAACAGTCACATCAGAACATTCAAACTTCCCAAACCTTCATGACAGAGAAGAGAAACAGTTCCAGCAAGACCGGAGGAGATTGGCAGGGGGAATTGGAGAGACATTGAAATGCCTTTTCTTCCCTGTTCCTTTACAACAGTTCATGTCTAGTTGTGTAAAGTCACTGAGAGGATGTAGTTAAAAGTCCTGATTTAAAAAGACAGAGAGGAATTGCTGGAGATACAGATTGGTTCTATATGCAACCATGGAAAACGTGGGCAAAGAAACATTTCATTGAGCTGTCATCCAACAGAACTGGGCATTTACCTCATATGTTATAACAATGGCACTGCCATTCAGCCCTCCAAATGCTGACTCCCAAATGAACAAACCTATTAACCACACTTCCCATTCCATGTACTTCCCTGTTCCAATGCAACAGTCCATTCTCTCTCACACAATCAAATCTCTCTTTGATTCCTTTTGCCAATAACCTACTCTCCTCCTCGCTGACAATTAATGCAGCCATACCTCAAGGCTGCGTGGCTCTTCTCTCTCTTCTCTCATGATGTGTGGCTAAGCACAGCTCAAATGCCAACTATAAATCTGCAAATAACACCACTGTTGTTGGCAGACTCTTGAATAGCAACAAGGAGGCGTACAAGAGCGAGATAGCTTGGCTGTTTGAATACTGTTGCAACAACAACATTGCATTCGATGTCAGTAAGACCAAGGAAGTTATTCTGGACTTCAGGAAGTGGAATTCCAGAGAACACACACCAGTCCTCTTTGAGGGCTCAGTAGTGAAAAGAGTGAGCAGCTTCAAGTTCCTAAATGTCAACATCTCAGAGAACCTATTCTGCACCCAATATATTGATGCAAATACGATGAAGGCAACTATACTTAATTAGGAATTTGAGGAGCTTTGATATGTCACCCAAATTTCTACAGATGTACTGTGGAGACCATTCTGACTCATATGGAGACCCAATGCACAAGGTCGAAAGTGGCTGAAGAGGATTGGAGACTCATCTAGTTCCATCAGAGGTACAACTCTCCCTACCATTGAAGACATCTTCAAAAGGCAGCATTCATCATTAAAGACCCTCACAACATGAAACTCCCCCTCTTCCCTTTAAGACATCAGGAAGGAGGAACAGGAGTCTGCAAACTAACAGTCAATGTTTTAGGAACAACTTCATCCCCCTCCATCATCAGATTTCTGAACTGAACCCATGAGCCCATGAACACTACTTCACTGCTCCTCTTATACACTATTAATTTATTTTATTTCTTCTTGTAACGTAATAATGTTTCATGTTGTAACTATTAATGTTTCATGTCATGCACTTGAATGCTGCCACGAAAACAAATTTCTTGACATGTATCAGTGATAATAAACCCAGTTCTGATGCTGATTTTGTGGAGTAGTCTACAGTAGCCAATTAATCTACTTGCACCCCTTTGGGAGATGGGACGAAACTGTAGCAGCTGAAGTTACACAGTCACAGACAGGACATAGAAGCTCTTCATAAACAGCAGCCAAGATCAGGATCAAGCTTATGTCCCTGGAACTGTGAGCCACTTGAAAGACAGACATCACAGAAACAAAATAAAAGGCAAACAGAAGGTTTCACTTGTGAAGAAAGCACGGCAACACTTTTACCTCCTTAGGAGTTTGTAGATATTTTTCAAAACATCTAAAATTTTGACAGACTTTTATGGATGTGTAGTGGGGAGTATATTGACTGGCTGCATCACAGCCTGGTATGGAAACGCTAATGCCCTTTGAATGGAAAATCCTACAAAATGTTGAGTATTTGGCCCTGTACATCACAGGTAAAGCTCTCCCCACCATGTGAGCACTGTCATAGGAAAGTTGCGTCCATCATCAGGGATCCCCACTCCCAGGTCATACTCTCTTGTCTCTGCTGTCATCAGGTGGAAAGTGCAAGAGCCTCAGGGCTCACTCCACCAGGATCAAGACCAGTTACTACCCTTCAACCATCAGGCTCTTGAACTAAAGGGGATAAGTTCACTCAACTTCACTTGCCCCATCATTGAAATGTTCCCATAACCAATGGACTCACTTTCAAGCATTCTTTATCTCATGTTCTCATTATTTATTGCTATTTATTTTATTGCATTTGCACAGTTTGTTGTCTTCTGCACTCGTTGAACACCTTAGTTGGGTGGTCTTTTATTGATCCTGTTATAGTTACTATTTTATAGATTTGTTGAGTATGCCCACAAGAAAATTAATCCTAGGGTTGTTTATTGTGACGTATATTTAACGATAAAAACTACTTTGAAGTTTGAACTTTGATGCATGAGCTAAAGAGCAAAATAGCCTATGAATATGAGACAAAAGAACCTGAGTCTTACTTCAGTCATGGGAACATGAGAGATAGCCCCTTTCTGAATGGAATCTAATGAGGTGAAAAGCTTTTCAAAGGAGCAACTCCTGTTGTGAATAAAGGGGAGCAGTACCTTCACCTTCACCTTTAGGCTCCAGTAAGACGATGGCACGCAAGGTCGCAGTGGCCTCTCCAGGTCCAAAAGTGTAAATTTGCATCCTTTATGTTTTTTTTCATGATCACAAGACACTGATGCATATTAAGAACATCAAGTATTTCAGGCCTACCTCATCAGCAAGTTGCTTGATAGGAGCTGGACTTGTGAACCGTTAGTAAATGCGAGATCATCCACTTTGGAAGGAATAATAGAAGAGCAGATTATTATTTAAATGGTGAAAGACTGCAGCATGCTGTTGTGCAGAGGGACTTGGGGGTGCTTGTTCATGAATCGCAAAAAGTTAGCTTGCAGGTACAACAGGTTATTAAGAAGGCAAACGGAATGTTGGCTTTCATTGCTAGAGGGATTGAATTCAAGAGCAGGGAGGTCATGCTGCAACTATACAGGGTACTGGTGAGGTCGCACCCGGAGTACTGTGTGCAGATCTTTGGAAGCAGTGCAGAGGAGGTTCACCAGGTTGATTCCAGGGATGAAGGGGTTAACCTATGAGAAGAGATTGAGTCGCCCAGGACTATACTCTCTGGAGTTCAGAAGAATGAGAAGGAATCTTATAGAAACATACAAAATTTTGAAAGGGTTAGATAAGATAGAAGTAGGAAAGCTGTTTCCGTTGGTAGGTGAGACTAGAACTAGGGGACATTGCCTCAAGATTCGGGTGAGAAGAATTAGGATGGAGATGAGGAGAAACTCCTTTTCCCAGAGAGTTGTGAATCTGTGGAATTCTCTGCCCAGAGAAGCATTTGAGGCTTCCTCACTAAATATATTTAAGAAAGAGTTAGATAAGTTTTTACATAGTAATGGAATTAAGGCTTATGGGGAAAAGGCAGGTGGATGGAGCTGAGTTTACAGCAGATCAGCCATGATCTTACTGAATGGCGGGGCAGGCTCAATAGGCCAGATGGCCTACTCCTGCTCCTATTTCTTATGTTCTTATGTTGTTGTGCGGAGATGGTGTGCAGTCCAACAAAACAGCACAAATGATTGCTTTGGACCTTTTTATTGTGACTGCAAGACCCTGTTGGACATTGGTAATGTAGGATACTACAAAACCTGTTTACAGATAGTTTGGTGAGGCTGATACTGGGGAGCTGTGTTGTCTTGGTTGTTTTGTGGACGGAACCCTCATGCTGCGATGTCACCTATTGCACCCACCCAGGAAGGGAAGATGCCAAGGCGGATTTTGAGGTAGCAGATGCCTCTGTGGGCGTACTGAAATTCATACTGGGTTGGGGGTTATCCTCTTCTGTCAGTACTGCCCTTCAGTGTTAACTCAGTGGAAGATAATATCCAATGCACCATCGATCTACGGGCTTTGCCACTCAGGGACTTGGGCAATATATTTTTTAGCGACTGTATGTTTTTATTTTGCTATCTTAACCCTATGTGCTATACGTGCTATGTGCTGTGTGCTGTCGATACTGTGTTTTGTACCATGGCCCCGGAGGAATGCTATTTCATTTGGCTGTATCCATGTACAGTTGAACGACAATTAATCTTGAGCACATCCACTACAACATTCAGGATCTCCTGGTGGCCAGCCGCTTTAATTCTGCTTTCCATTCTCACACTGACATACCTGTCCACATTCACCTGCACTATCATGTTGAGGCCAGACACAGGTCAACAGAGCCTGCTTTAGTAGTCTCCAACATGACAACATCAACATTAATTTCTCTAACCACCAGTAACCACTCTCCCCTCTTTCCCCACCCACCCTTACTTTGCTTGCCCTTGTTTCAATAGCCCTTTTACTCTTATCTTTCCCCTTCCCCGTCCTCACAACATGCCCATCACCTTCCTCCCTCCCCCTAGTTTCCACTGCTCTCTCCTATCAAACATCTTCTCCTTCAGCTTTTTGCCTCTTACACCTATCACCTGTCCGCTTCTCATATCATTCTCCTTTTACTCCTCCGCTACCTTCTTCCTGCCTCTTCCATCTCACCTCAATTCACCTATCACCTGCCAATTTGCTCTCCTTCCCCTCCCCTTCCCTGTTTATTCTGGCTCCTGCCCTCTTCCAGTCCTGATGAAGGAGCTCGTCACAAATCATCGATGGTTTATTAGCTACTGCCTGACCTGCCGAGTTCCTCCAGCATTTTGTGTGTGTTGCTTCAGATTTCGAGCATCTGCAATCTCTCCTGTATAAACAACATGTTGTGCTCCTGCGTTGCAGCACCAGTCTCATTTTGTTCTTTACTTAGGACTCTCGACTCTGATTTGAATCCACAAACTTCTGACTTGGAGAAGTCAGTAACTTCCACCAAAGTTTCCCTTTCTAAATCTCTTCACAGTATCTGCTTATGCATCATTTGTTGTATTTATGAATATGTACACAGAGAATAAGTTAAGCAGAAGCCAAATGCAATGCTGTGTTTACTGCAAGTGAACCCATACAAGAGGGACATAGAGAGTGAGGCAGAAGCCTTTCCAAAAAGGATTTATGTCTTGGGACTCTAATCCCACCCAATATCCCAAACTAACTGTGCTCAGTAGGGAATGATGTTGGCATTTATGCAGTTGCTGAGGATTACTTGGAGGTTGTAAACTGTGGTTTTAACTTTAATGTCACACAGCTGCCCAAAAAGCCTGTGTGGTTTCTAATATCTGATTTAATTTGAAATGCAGATGCATCGAAGCAGATTGCCAGGCTTTATCTAGTTTAGCTTTCAGAACATTGTTGATACTTTTATTTGGGATCATACTGGATGAGGCTTGAAAAATATAGCCCTTCTGTTAATCAGCTTTCACAAATAATTGCTTCTCTTTTGCACAGAATATGAAATTCTACGGACAATCCAACAATTACTCGGCTGACTGTTCAGCAATGTATCTTGAGCAATTACACCATCCCCATCGCCCAGCAAACTCAGAAGGGCGGCAGAAGAATGACCTTTGCATTCTCTATGCCAACAATTCCAAATGAAATGTCAATTTGTGTGAAATTCACGATTGTCAATTTGTGTGAAATTAAGAGACAGGTTTTTTTTACTGGGGTCTTAGAGTCAATGAGAACAGGAACTGTAATGAGGTCACATACACAGCAAGTCGAGAAGGTTTACACTTTAACCATCAGAATTAAGATCAGGCACTATCATTTTTATGATACCTTTAAAGTGATGAAAAGTCCAGGGCTGTTTCACAAATTAACAGAAACTTACATAAGAGAGTATTTCAAATCAGATGACTAAAAATTTGATCAAAGTGGAAGATAGTAAAAGGTATCTTAATGGATCAAAGATGTGATTATGGATTTCAGGGAGGGGAAATAGGGACACACACCAATCCGCATTGAAGAGTCAACAGTGGATAGGGTGAGCATTTACAAGCTCCTGGGCATATCAACCTCTCTAAGAATCTATCCTAGGCCCACCATATTGATGCAATCATAATCAATAGATGCCAGCAGCTATAATTCATTAAGTACTTGGGCAGACTTGGACTGTTACTAAAGACTCGGGCAAATTTCTACAGAAACACTGTTAAAGGCGTTCTGACTTGTTGCATCACTGTCTGGTATGGCAGCGCCAATGTATATGATCGTAAGGGGTTGTAGATGGTTTGAGATTCAGCCTGTTCCATCATGGGTACAAGCCTCTCCTCAACAGAGGACACTTCAAAAGGCAATGCCTCCATCCATCATTAAAGACCCCCACCCCACCTGGCTAACGTTCTAATTTAAATAGCTAGCAACAGAATGTAAAAATATTCATGATGATTTTCCTTGGATATGTTAGATATCTTAAAGTGTCTCTGGAAGTGTTGGCAGGATAAGATTAATCATTAATATTGATTGGCACCTGATTAGTTCCAAGGGTTTGGATGGGGCAGAGTTTGTTAAGTGTTTCCAGGACGGATTCCTGTCACAGTATGTTGACAGGCCGACTAGAGGGAATGCCATACTAGATGTAGTATTAGGTAACGAACTGGGTCAGATCACAGATCTCTCAGTGGGTGAGCATCTGGGGGACAGTGACCACCACTCCCTGGCCTTCAGCATTATCATGGAAAAGGATAGAATCAGAGAGGACAGGAAAATTTTTAATTGGGGAAGGGCAAGTTATGAGGCTATAAGGCTAGAACTTGCGGGTGTGAATTGGGATGGTGTTTTTGCAGGGAAGTGTACTATGGACATGTGGTCGATGTTTAGAGATCTCTTGCGGGATGTAAGAGATAAATCTGTCCCAGTGAGGAGGATAAAGAATGGTAGGGTGAAGGAACCATGGGTGACAAGTGAGATGGAAAATCTAGTCAAGTGGAAGAAGGCAGCATACATGAGGTTTAGGAAGCAAGGATCAGATGGGTCTATTGAGGAATATAGGGAAGCGAGAAAGGAGCTTAAGAAGGAGCAGAGAAGATCAAGAAGGGGGCATGAGAAGGCCTTGGCGAGTAGGGTAAAGGAAAACTCCAAGGCATTCTTGAATTATGTGAAGAACAAAAGGATGACAGGAGTGAAGGTAGGACTGATTAGAGGTAAAGGTGGGAAGATGTGCCAGGAGGCTGTGGAAGTGAGCGAGGTCCTCAATGAATACTTCTCTTTGGTATTCACCAATGAGAGGGAACTTGATGATGGTGAGGACAATATGAGTGAGGTTGATGTTCTGGAGCATGTTGATATTAAGGGAGAGGAGGTGCTGGAGTTGTTAAAATTCATTAGGACGGATAAGTCCCCGGGGCCTGACAGAATATTCCCCAGGCTGCTCCATGAGGCAAGGGAAGAGATTGCTAAGACTCTGGCTAGGATCCTTATGTCCTCGTTGTCTACGGGAATGGTACCGGAGGATTGGAGGGAGGCAAATGTTGTCCCCTTGTTCAAAAAAGGTAGTAAGGATAGTTCGGGTAATTACAGACCAGTGAGCATTACGTCTGTGGTGGGAAAGCTGTTGGAAAAGGTTCTTAGGGATAGGATCCATGGGCAGTTAGAGAATCATGGTCTGGTTAGGGACAGTCAGCATGGCTGTGTGAAGGGCAGATAGTGTCTAACAAGCCTGATAGAGTTCTTTAAGGAGGTGACCAGGCATATAGATAAGGGTAGTGCAGTGGATGTGATCTATATGGATTTTAGTAAGGCATTTGACAAGGTTCCACACGGTAGGCTTATTCAGAAAGTCAGAAGGCATGGGATCCATGGAGGTTTGGCCAGGTGGATTCAGAATTGGCTTGCCTGCAGAAGGCGGAAGGTCGTGGTGGAGGGAGTACATTCGGATTGAAGGGTTGTGACTAGTGGTGTCCCACAAGGATCTGTTCTGGGACCTCTACTTTTCGTGATTTTTATTAACGACCTGGATGTCGGGGTAGAAGGGTGGGTTGGCAAGTTTGCAGATGACACAAAGGTTGGTGGTGTTGTAGGTAGTGTAGAGGATTGTCGAAGATTGCAGAGAGACATTGATAGGTTGCAGGAGTGGGCTGAGAAGTGGCAGATGGAGTTCAACCCGGAGAAGTGTGAGGTGGTACACTTTGGAAGGACAAACTCCAAGGCAGAGTACAAAGTAAATGGCAGGATACTTGGCAGTGTGGAGGAGCAAAGGGATCTGGGGGTACATGTCCACAGATCCCTGAAAGTTGCCTCACAGGTAGATAGGGTAGTTAAGAAAGCTTATGGGGTGTTAGCTTTCATAAGTTGAGGGACAGAGTTTAAGAGTCGCGAGGTAATGATGCAGCTCTATAAAACTCTGGTTAGGCCACACTTGGAGTACTGTGTCCAGTTCTCATCGCCTCACTATAGGAAGGATGTGGAAGCATTGGAAAGGGTACAGAGGAGATTTACCAGGATGCTGCCTGGTTTAGAGAGTATGGATTATGATAAGAGATTAAGAGAGCTAGGGCTTTACTCTTTGGAAAGAAGGAGGATGACAGGAGACAAGATATTAAGAGGAATAGATAGAGTTGATCGCAAGCACTTCTTCCCCAGGGCACCACTGCTCAGTACAAGGGGACATGGCTTTAAGGTAAGGGGTGGGAAGTTCAAGAGGGATATTAGAGGAAGGTTTTTTTACTCAGAGATTGGTTGGTACATGGAGTACATTGCCTGAGTCAGTGGAGGAGGCAGATATACCAGTGAAATTTAAGAGACTACTAGACAGGTATATGGAGGAATTTAAGGTGGGGAGTTATATGGGAGCAGGTTTTGAGGGTCGGCACAACAATGTGGGGTGAAGCGTCTGTACTGTGGTGTACTATTCTATATGTTCTATATCAGTTCAGTGCATAGTTAGCATAAAATCCCATCTCGGTAAAGGGATTGAGGTTTGCAAGCCACAAAGTCTGGAGGATCAATATTCAACTGATTGCCATTTACGAGTGCTTACTGGGACTCATTAGAAAGGTTGCGTGTGACACTTTGGTTGCCAGGGCTTCAAGTGTCCTTTCCTAATGACAATCAGCCGCCTGGGAAAATGCACAGCGATAATGTCAATTTCATATGTTGCTGAAAGAAATGCTCATCATTTCAGCTCAGTGCTGCTAAAGTGTCAAGAAGTGTTCTGAAAGTATGTCCTGCTAGCTTTTGGGGGCATACTACTAAGATCAGAGCACCAGATTCAGGAACAGTTAATACCACTCAACCATCAGGCCCCTGAACCAGCAACTCCACTTACCACAACTCTGAAATGATTCAACAACCTATGGACTCACCTTCAAGCACTCCACAACTCACGTTCTGAGTAGTAATTATTTATTTGTTTGTTTGTTCATTTGTTTGCTAATTTATTATTATTATTTGTACTTGCACAGGTTGCCTTCTTCTGCACATTGGTTATTTGCCAGTCTTTGCTTGTAGTTTTTCATTGATTCTATTGTATTTCTTTGTTCTCCTGTTTTCATTTTCTTAAATGAATCTCAGGGTACTATATGGTGACATATACTTTCTTTGATAATTAATTTACTTTGAAATTTGAACTTTGAGGTCCCTGCAACAATCCAGCCGTAGTATTCAGGAGGTTCTCCAGTATTTCTCCTAATAATAATATGCATCATGTAATGTACTGAGTTCTTGGCCCAGGCTATTTCATTAACATCTTCCAGGGTTTGAAGGAGGAATGGGTGGAGGCATAGGGCTAGGCAGAGCAGAGGGGGGTGGCACAGGTGTGCAAGATGGTGATGTTTCCCCTTGCAGATACACAAGATCCTTCCTTCTTCAGACCTCCTCCACCAGGAGCTCCAGTTATCGGTCTGAGAACCTGTAGGTCCTTCCCTGCTACACCTGAGCCATCCTCCAACACATTGTTGTCTTCCACAGAATAGGGATTCATCTTTGTTTGCACACATATGCTGCTGCCGATTCTCTCAATTTCTGAAACTTATCTCAGTCAAAGCACCTTCTGCCGTTTCTCAATCAGTTTAGAATAAACCTCTGCCCCGCAAGCTTTCAATAGAGGTAGGTGTGAGGAGCCCACAAATATTGTCCCACAAAAATAGCTTCGGGTACATTAAACCCTGATTAAAAGCATTTGAATTATGGTAGTCGAAGAACAAGGCTAAAAAATGCAAATTTTTGAACTGGCAGTGCGGCTCCACCTCTTTAGCAGCTGTTCCATCCTTTAATCACAATATCGTTCCAGATCCAACAGTTTCTTCCATGCATTTCTCAAGGCTGCACAATCAAAAGCTACATTCAAACATATCGTAACATATTTGACAAATCAGAGGTACCATATATATATATTCCATTGGTAATATTCCACATAAAAATGTATTCCAACTGTACATGACGATTTCTGCAAGATATAATGAACAGCAGAATTAATAGAACATGGCACCAGCTTTCATGAGTTTGCAGAGCCAGTCAGGATTAACTGACATTAGCTTTGATTCTCTGAATGCTGAAAGGGTCCCTATGGACCCCACTGCAGGATGCACTGCGCTTCTGCTAAAGCCATGCTGATATAAGGGGGATTTAAAGGCAGCTTAACGCAAAGGCGCTGATATGACATTTTCTGAGTACTCAGTCAAGTTGCTTGGAAGGCGATGGATTACAGAGCAGAACAAATTTGTTTACCATCCAACGCACAGATCCTTGGAATCTCATTTAACCAATGCAGTAGCAGAACAATAGCAATATTTTCCACATATATTGCAGGAAGTTTGGTCTCAGCCAAAAGTAGAAAGATCATGAAGAGGCTATATTTGAATTCATTGATCCATTTTAATAAAAAATCCTTTGTGTAAAATATGAACTCTGGGACATTTTATTCAGAAATTATGTCTGAGTTTTATTACATTGCTGCACCCAAATGAAACCAGCTTAACTTTTATTCTCAATTTTACCTGGGTGTTGTCCAAACATTCACTCAGTATGTCATTGGTGTGTGGATTAAATTTTCACATGTGGCTGTTGAACTAATGCAAAGAGCAATCTAAAATTGAATCACATTATTATTAGTAAAAGGAAGATTGTTAAATAGATGTGCAAGAAGACGGAGATGTTTCCAATGTAATCATGGTCAGGGTTGTATAATCTCCTTTAGGAAACATAGCTGTGGAAAAGCAAGGACACTGGAGTGGCAGATGAGCAAGATTTAACGGGATGGGAACATGGGTGGAAACTGGCAGGAATGTATTACTGAAGTCAATCAATGGATTAGAATTTTGGCTGTACAGAGAGAAAAGTAACATCAAAAGTCAATAACCCAGCAACAGAATTAATCAATAATGACAACAAAACATGAGGAATAAGTTGGGAGCTGAAAACAGACCATGGATACGTAAGTTGACTCATACTCGTTTGAACCAATGTAGTCTACTTGCGAAGTCTGCACAAGCAGACCGTGACATATAGGAACTGAAATAGACTATGTGGCCCATCGAGTCTGCTCCACTATTTCACCATGGCTGATTCCTCTCAGCCCATTCTCCTGCCTTCTCCACATATCCTTTGACACCCTTAATAATCAAGAAAAAATAAACCTCTGCTGTAAATATACCCAATGTCTTGGCCTCCACAGCCATCTGTAGCAATGAATTTCACATGACAGCACCTTAGGAGTTTGTGAAGACTCAGCATGACAGCTAAAACTTTGACAAACTTCTATAGATGTGTAGTGGAGAGTATATTGGCTGTCAGCATCACAGCCTGGTATGGAAACACCAATACCCTTGAACAAAAAATCCTACAAAAAGTAATGGATACGACCCAGTCCATCAGGGGTAAAGCCCCCCCCCCACCACCATTGAGAACATCTACATGGTGTATTGTTTCAGGGAAGAAGCATTAATCATCAGGGACCCCCACCACTGAGGTCCTTTATATGCTCTTTTCTCACTGCTGCCATCAGGAAGAAAATACAGGAGCATCAGACTCACAACACCAGGGTCAGGGACAGTTATTACCCCTCAACAAAAGGGGATAACTTTACTCAACTTCACTTGCCCCATCACTGAAATGTTCCCTCAACGTATGGACTCACTTTCAAGGACTCTTCATCTCATGTTCTTGATATTTATTGTTAATGTATTAATATTTGTTTATTTTTGTACTTGCACAGTTTCTGTCTTTTGCACAGTGGGTGAATGCCCAGTTGGTGCAGTCTTTCATTGATTCTATTATGGTTAAAATTCTATGATGGATTTATTGAGTATGCCCACAAAAAATTGTATCTTAGGGTTTTATACGGCAACATATATGTACTTTGATAATAAATATACTTTGAACTTTGAAGTTTGATATATGAACTATAAACTAAAGGAAAAGTATCTCAGTGCAGCCTACTCTACATCAGTGACACCCGATGCAGATCAGGGGAATGCTTTGTTGAGCACCTATGCTCCGTCTGCCACAAAAAGGCAGGGTTTCCAAGTGGCCACCCATTTTAATTCTGCTTCCTATTCCTATTCCGACGTTCACTCCACGGCACCCTCTACAGCATGATGAGGCTACTATCCGGTTGAGGGAGCAGCACCTCATATTCCATCTGGGTAGCCTCCAACCTGATGGCTTGAACATTGATTTCTGCAACTTCTGGTAATTTCTACATTCTCCCCTTTCTCTCTTTTTCCATTGCCCATTCTGGCTCCCCTCTTACCCTTCACCTAGCCATCACATCCCTCCGGTGCCCTTCCTCTTCCCCTTTCTCCGATGGTTCACTCGCCACTCCTATCAGATTCCTTCTTCAGTCCTATATCTCTTCCAGCTATCATTCCACCGTCCCCCTCACCTGGATTCACCAATCACCTTCTAGCGTGTACTCCTTCCCCTCCCCCACCTTCTAATTCTGGCATTGTCCCCCTTTCTTTCCAGCCCTGATGGAGGGTGTTGCCTCAAAACATCGTCTGTTTATTCCTCTCCATAGATGCTAACTGACCTGCTGAGTTCTTCCAGCATATTGTGTTTGTTGATTGAAGGAAAAGGAAGGGAGGTAGGCATGGTGAAGAGTGGAACTACTTCCTGTCACTAAGCACTAAGTTTTGTGTGTGTGGACACCTATTGTTAGCTGTATCATTGATGTCCAAATGAACATTTCTGTGGTTAAATGAGAAATACATACTGATTGACTTGACAAGCTATTAACTCTACTTAACATTTGGTGGGTAATGCCATTGGATTTGCAAGTGCTCTTCCCAATATGGTCTTCATTAAAAGTCATGCATCAATGAGCATCATACCATAAACTGGGGTAAATTTATGCCCATACATTGAATAACAGGTATGAACACAAGAGATTCTGCAGATGCTGGAAATCCAGAGCAACACACCAGAGGCTGGAGGAACTCAACAGGTTAAGCAGCATCTAAGGAGGGGAACAAACTCATTCGTAAGGCCAGTGATGTTGTGGGGATGGATCTGGACTCTCTGACGGTGGTGTCTGAAAAGAGGATGCTGTCCAAGTTGCATGCCATCTTGGTCAATGTCTCCCATCCACTACATAATGTACAGGGTGGGCACAGGAGTACATTCAGCCAGAGACTCATTCCACCGAGATGCAGCACAGAGCGTCATAGGAAGTCATTCCTGCCTGTGGCCATCAAACTTTACAACTCCTCCTGTGGAGGGTCAGACACCTTGAGTCAATAGGCTGGTCCTGGACTTATTTCCTGGCATAATTTACATATTATTATTTAATTATTTATGGTTTTATATTGCTATATTTATACACTATTCTTGGTTGGTGCAACTGTAACAAAACTATCGTCTGTAGGGTCTTGTGGTCCATTGTGTTGCAGCTTCCATACCACACAATGATGCATCCAGACAGGACACTCTTGATGGTGTTCCTGTAGAATTGTTTTAAAATGAGGAGAGGGAGCCTTGAACTGCCTCAATCTCCTCAGAAAGTATAGATACTGCTGTGCTTTCTCGACTAACGAGGAGGTGTTGTGGCTCCAGGTTAGATCATCCATTATATGCACATTAAGGAATTTTGAGCTCTTCACTCTATCCATGGAAGAGTCATTGATGTGTAATGGAGAGTAGATGACCTGTGCCTTCCTGAAGTCCACAATCATCTCATTTGTCTTGCCTACACTGAGACTCAGGTCATTGTTCTCACACCATTTGATAAGCCTTTCTCCCTCCTCTCCATATGCTGGCTCATCATTGTTGTTGATGAGGTCAACCACCATCAGCGAACATGATGACATGATTTGAGTTGAATCTGCCGGTGCAGACATGAGTGAGCAACATGAACAGCAGTGAAATGAGCACACAATCCTGGCGTCACCAGTACTCAATATAATGGAGCATGAGATGTTGCTGTTAACTCAGACAGAACTGAGTCTTTCTGTCAGGAAGTCCAAGAACCAGTGATAGAGAAGGGTGGTGCGTCCCAATGAGGACAGTTTACCCACCAGCATCTGAGGGATGATCTTGTCAAACGCTGAGCTGAAGTTGATGAGCATCATCCTGGCATATGAAATATCATTTTCTATCTGGGACAAGATGGAATAGAGGACTGAGACTATGGCATCATGAGTGTTGACAGGCTTTCATGGTAGGAGAACTGGAAAGGGTCCAGTGTTGCTGGAAGGTGGGATTTTATATGATCCACTACCAGCCGTTCAAAGCACTTCATGGTTGTTGAAGTCAGTCTCACTGGGCAGTAACCATTTAGGCCAGTTACCACCACTCTCTTGGACACTGGAATGATGGTGGCTGCCTTGAAGCCTGCAGGGATGGTGGACAGTTTCAAAGAGATATTAAAGATGTGCAATGTAAGATTAAAGATGTCCGTTAAGACCACTGTTAGCTGGGCCACAAAGTCCCTCAGCATCTGACCAGGTGTATTATCCGGCCCCGCAGCTTTGCTTGGGTTTACCCTGGCTAGAGTCCTCCTCACCTTGGTTGTGGCTAGACAGGGAGCCTGTTCCTCTGGGGAGAGGGCACTTCCCTCAATATTACATCATACATAGAATCAAATCATTCATTGAAGATACTTAGCCTATCAGGAAGGGGGTCACTGCTGTTAATGCTGAGCACGGACTTGTAATCTGTTATGGTTTGAATACCTTGCAACATGCAACTCGGGTTTCTGGTGTTGCAAAGTTACCTGTGAATTTTCTGTGCGTATTCACACTTTGCCTTCCTGGAGGCACCGGTGAGCGTGACTCTTGCTGACCTTAGAGCCATCCTATCCCCTGATCTGAAGGCAGCGCCCCGATCCCTAAGCAGTGCACAAAACTCCGCAGTCAACCAAGGTTTCTGGATTGCGCTGGCAGTCATCAATACATTTTCCAATGTAAAGAGTCACTAATCTCACATGTTCATCACATGTTGACATGATGATCATAGGTTGCCACCTCCCTGAATATGATCCAGTCCGTGCTTTTGAAGCAGTTTTGCAGTGCTGAGGTGGTATCTTCTGGTCAGGTGCTGATCTCCCCGTAACCTGGTTTGACTCGGTTAATCAGTAGTCTGCATGCAGGAATTAGCAAAATGGATATGTGGTCTGAGTGTCTGACATGAGGGTCGGGCCAATCCAGACATAACAAATGTTGGTATAAGTCATTTCTAATATATTGAAAACCCTTGAACAATGTGGTTCACAAATGGAAAATGCTGGAGAAACTCTGAATGGAAAGAGAAAGGGGAGGAGGAGTAATTACCAGAAATTAGAGAAATTAATGTTCATGTCATCAGGTTGGAGACTACCCAGATGGAATATCCAACGTGTGAGTGTCCCCATCATGCGGTGGAGGAAGCCGAAATGTTGAAATGGGAATAAGAATTAGAATTAAAAACGGGTGGCCACTGGGAAATCTCACCTGTTATGATGAAGGTGATCTATGAAGCAGGCCCCCTATCTACGTTGGTTTCACTGATATAGAGGAGGCCATGCCAGGAGCATCGGATATAGTACATGACCCCAAAAGCCTTGCAGGTGAAGTGTTGCCTCACCTGGCAGGACTGTTTGGGGCCCTGAATGGTGGTGAAGGAGGAAGTGAAGGGGCAGTTGTAGCACTTGTCCCACTTGCAAGTAACACGCATAATGCAGATAAAGTTTACAGCCTGTACTGGTACACCTATACATCTGATCATTAATGAAAATGGAGTAATAGAAATGTACAGCACAGAAACACACCCTTTAGCCCATCTAGTCCATGCTAAACCATTCCAACTGCCTAGTCCCATTGACCTGCACCGGGACCATAACCTGCTATACCGTTGCCATCCATGTCCCTATCCAATCTTCTCTTAAGAGTTGAAATCGAGCTTGCAAGCCCCACTTGTGCTGGCAGTTTGTTCCACACTCTCACAACCCTCTGAGTGAAGAAGTTTCCCCTCATGTTTCCTTTAAACATTTCACCTTTCACTCTCAATCCATGACTTCTAGTTGTAGTCCCACCCAACCTCAATAGAAAAAGCCTGCTTAAATTTACCCTATCAATACCCTTCATAATTTTGAATACCTTTATCAATCTTCTATGTTCTAAGGAATAAACTCCTAAGCTATTCAATCTTTCTTTATAATTGAAGTCCTCCGGTCCTGGCAATATCCTTGCAAATTTTCTTTGGACTTTTTAACCTTACTTACATTATTCCTGTAGGTAGGTGACCAACACTGCATACATTACTCCAAATTAGGCCTCACTAATGTCTTATACAACTTCAACATAACATCCCATCTCCTGCACTCAATACTTTGATTTATGAAGGCCAATGTGCCAAAAGCTTTCTTCACAATCCAATTCGCCTGTGCCACCACTTTCAATGAATTATGGACCTGTATTCCCAAACCCTTTTGTTCTACTGCACTTCTTCATGCACTACCATTTACTGTGTAAGAACTACCCTGATTGGTCCTACCAAAGTGCAATACCTTGCACTTGTTTGCATTAAATTCCGTCATCCATTTTTCAGCCCATTTCTCCAGCTGGTCCAGATCCCCCTGCAAGCTCTGATAGCTTTCCTCGCTGTCCACTACACGACCAATCTAAGTGTTGTCCACAAATTTGCTGATCCAGTTAAACACATTGTCATCCAGATCATTGATATAGATGACAAGCAACAATGGACCCAGCGCTGATCCCTGCGACACTCCAGTAGTCACATGCCTCCATCAGAGAGGCAACCATCTCTACTACTCTCCGTCTTCTCCAGCAACATCTAATTAGCCAATCACAAGGCAGCAACTCAATCATAAAAACATATAGACATGGTGAAAAGGTTCAGTGTTTGTTCAGACCAAACATCAGGATGGGGAAGAAATGTGATCTAAGTGGCTTTGTCCATAGAATGCTTGTTGGTGCCAGACGGGGTGGTTTGCGTATTTCAGAAATCACTGATCTCCTGGGATTTTCGTGCACAACTGTCTCTGGAGTTTACAGAGAATGGTCCGAGAAACAAAAAAAAAATCCAGTGAGCTGCAGCTCCATGGGCAAAAATGAATTATTAATGAGGGAGGTCAGAGGAGAAATTGCAGGCTGGTTCAAACTCACAGGAAAGTGACGGTAACTCACAGAACCAGCTTTATAACAGTGCTCTGCAGAAGAGCATCTCAGGACACACAACACGTCAAACGTTGAAGTAGATGAGCTACAGGAGCAGAAAACCATGAACATACACTCAATGGCTACTTTATTAGGTACAGGAGGTACCTAACAAAGTAGCCACTGAGTGTATATCTCTGGATATAACTTCTGAGGTTAATATAATCAAAGCTTGATGCAAAACCATTAGATACAGTTTATTCTTTTGGAAGATGCATTAAAATAATGAGAGCACTTAACCTCCTTCAACAGCACAAGGAGTCTATTTTTTTTAAATAAGAAAGTACTTCACATTTCCTGAACAATCTGAACAGCTGTCAGAACCTGACCTAGCATTGCAGCACAGTGATGGGTAGCCCAATCTGTATATCTGGTCTGTAGATTGGGTAGCACAATGTGCACCTTGTTGTGACAGTTTGTGACAGATTTAGTTAAGTCGCACCTAATGATGAAAGGAAATAATGCTTTATTCAATTTTAGGGATCCTTTCAGCTAATGGTTGCCAGGCAAAAGCAATTGAAACCATGAATTTTAAATCACTTATATATAATCTCTGAAAGATAATCAAAGTTTCACTTACATTTACTTCTAACCAGTGTTTACGGCACCACACCACCCATCTTCCCCCTCACCAGGCTTCACCTATCACCTGCCAACTAGTAGTTCTTCCCCTCCGCTCCACTTTTTTTATTCTGATGTCTGTTCACTTCCTTTTCAGTCTTGAGAAAGGTCTCAGTCCAAAACATTGACTGCTTATTCCCCTCCATAGACGCTGCCTGACCTGCTGAGTTCCTCCAGCATTTTGTCCGTTTTGCTCTGGATTCCCAGCATCTGCAGAATCTCTTGTTAAAATGATATGATTTAACTCATATCTCATTACAGTACCTTCAAGCCAGCTACTTGGTATCTTAGGAATGAAGATATTACCACTAACTTTATATAGAACATGGAACAGTACAGCACAGGAACAAGGCCTTTGGTCTGCAATATCTGTGTCAACCATTATACTAAATGCATCTGATCCTATTTGCCTGCATATGATCCACATAAGACCATAAGATATAGGAGCAGAAGTAGGCTATTCAGCCCATTGAGTCTGCTCTGCCATTCAATCATGGGCTGATCCAACTCTTCCAGTCATCCCCACTCCCCTGCCTTCTCCCCATACCCTTTTGATGCCCGGGCTAATCAAGTACCTATTGAGAGTGGGGAAGATTCAAACAAGAGGACATGGGTTGAGAATCAGAGGACAAAAGTTTAGGGGTAACACGAGGAGGAACTTCTTTACTCAGAGAGTGGTAGCTGTGTGGAATGAGCTTCCAGCGGAAGTGGTTGAGGCAGGTTCTATGGTGTTGTTTAAAGTTAAATTGGATAGATATATGGACAGGAAAGGAATGGAGGGTTATGGGCTGAGTGCAGATCGGTGGGACTAGGATAGGGTAAGAGTTCGGCACGGACTAGGAGGGCCAAGATGGCCTGTTTCCGTGCTGTAATTGTTATATGGTTATATGGTTATATCTATCTCTGCCTTAAATGCACCCAATGACTTGGCCTCCACAGCCACTCGTGGCAGCAAATTCCACAGATTTACCACCCTCTGACTAAAGTTATTTCTCCGCATCTCTGTTCTAAATGGACGTCCTCCAATTCTGAAGTCGTGTCCTCTTGTCCTAGACTCCCCTACCTTAGGAAATAACTTTGCCATATCTAATCTATTCAGGCCTTTTAACATTTGGAATATTTCTATGAGATCCCCCCTCATTCTCCTGAACTCCAGGGAATACAGCCCAAGAGCTGCCGAATGTTCCTCATACGGTAACCCTTTCATTCCTGGAATCATTCTCATGAATCTTTTTTGAACCCTCTCCAACGTCAGTATATCCTTTCTAAAATAAGGAGCCCAAAACTGCACACAACACAAGTATGGTCTCATGAGTGCCTTATAGAGCCTCAACATCACATCCTTCTTCTTATATTCTATACCTCTAGAAATGAATGCCAACATTGCATTCACCTTCTTCACCACCGTCTCAACCTTGAGGTTAACCTTTAGGGTATCCTGCACAAGGACTCCCAAGTCCCTTTGCATTTTGAATTCTCTCCCCATCTGAATAATAGTCTGCCCGTTTATTTCTTCTACCAAATTGCATGACCATACACTTTCCAACATTGCATTTCATTTGCCACTTCTTTGCCCATTCCCCTAAACTAGCTAAGTCTCTCTGCAGGCTCTCTGTTTCCTCAACACTACCTGCTCCTCCACTTACCTTTGTGTCATCGGCAAATTTAGCCACAAATCCATTAAGCCCATAGTCCAAATCATTGACATACATCATAAAAGGCAGCAGTCCCAACACCGACCCTTGTGGAACTCAACTGGTAATCGGCAGCCAGCCAGAATAATATCCCTTTATCCCATTCTCTGCTTTCTGCCTATCAGCCAATGCTACTCACGCTCGTAACTTCCCTGTAATTCCATGGGCTCTTATCTTGCTCAGCAGCTTCATGTGCGGCACCTGTCAAAGACCTTCTGAAAATCCAAGTACACCACATCTACTGCATCTCCTTTGTCTACCCTACTTGTAATTTCCTCAAAAAATTGCAGTAGGTTAGTCAGACAGGATGTTCCTTTTAGGAAACCATGCTGGCTTTGTCCTATCTTGTCATGTTCCTCCAGGTATTCCGTAATCTCATCCCTAACAATCGATTCCAACAACTTCCCAACCACTGATGTCAGGCTAACAGGTCTATAGTTTCTTTCTGCTGCCTCCCACCCTTCTGAAGTAGCGGAGTAACATTTGCAATTTCCATTCATTCAGTACAATGCCAGAATCTATCGATTCTTGAAAGGTCGTTGCTAATGCCTCCACAATCTCTCCAGCTACTTACTTCAGAACCTGAGGGTGCATTCCATCAGGCCCAGGAGATTTATCCACCCTCAGACCATTAAGCTTCCTGAGCACCTTCTCAGTTGTAATTTCCACTGCACATACTTCACTTCCCTGACTGACACACTTGAATGTCCGGTATACTGCAGATGTCTTCCACTGTGAAGACTGATGCAAAATATGCATTCAGTTCCTCTGCCATCTCTGTGTCTCTCATTACAATATCTCTAGCGTCATTTTCTATTGGTCCTATATCTACCCTCAACTCTCTTTTACCCTTTATATATTTAAAAAAGCTTTTAGTATCTTGATTTGATATTAGTCGCCAGCTTCCTTCCACATCCCTCTATTCCAGGGGTTCCCAACCATTTTTAAGCCATGGACCAATACCATTAAGCAAGGGATCCATGGACCCCAGGATAGGAACCCCTGTTCTATTCCCTTCATGTTCCTGTCTGTCTAAATGGCCTTTTAAACACTGCAGCTTTTCCCACCACCCCAGCAGCACAGTTGGTAGTTTTTCAGTTGGGTTCCAGTTCTTAATGTAGAGGAAGATTAGTCACAATCAAAAGGTAAGGAAACATCATTGGGTCGGGGCGGGGGGGAGGTGTGGTGCTTGCAGGTGACAGTGCAAAGGCACGTGGTTGCTTGATGACAAATATCAGAAATTGCAAAGTTTAGCTTTGTTTGTCACATGTACATCAAAGCATTGAAACATACAGTGAAATGTGTTGCTTTGCATCAGTGGCCAACATAACCCAATGGTTGTGCTGGGGGCAGCCTACAAGTGTCACCATGTTTCTAGCAGTAACATAGCATGCCCACAACTCCGTAACTCTAACCGTGTGTCTTTTTTGGAATGAAGGAGGAATCCAGAGCACCTGGGGGAAACCTACACAGTTATGGAGAAAACGCACAGGACAGCAGCAGGAAGCAGGCCCAGATCAGTGATCACTGGTGCTCTAAAGCGATTGTGCTAACCGTTATGCAACCATGCATAATTACTACCAGTCATTTTTAACTTTCATGAACTATCAACAGGAATGGCAATGGAACAGTGTTAGTTGGTTGTGCTCTTTCAGTGGTTGTGGACTTGAGGTTGCGGTTAGGCCAGACTAAACCTTATTAAGTGATAAATCAAGCCTGAATTCCCCAAGCAGCTAACTTCAACTCCTTCTTCATATGTGTATATCTATATTACTGTCCTGAGTTTAAAAAAACTCAGTCCTACAGATTTTTTAATTCAAAGAAGGATTAATAAATCCTTAAATTTAATTTTTAATTTGTTTATTATTGTCACGTCTGGAGATACAGGGAAAAGTTTTGCTTTGCATACCGTACAATAGACAGTAACAGAATGCAGAATACAGGTGTCCTAGACTCACCCCTATAGGAAACATTCTCCCCACACCCACTCTGTCTAGGCTTTTCAATATTCAATAGGCTTCAAGGTGAGATTGCCCTTCATTTTTCTAAACTCCAGCGAGTACAGACCCAGAGTAATCAAATGCTCCTTAAACATTAACCCTTTGATTCTCAGAAACATTATTATGAAACTCCTCTGGACCCTCTCCAACGCCAGCACACATTTTCTTATAAAATGGGGCCTCAGAAATGCTCACAATACTTCAAGTGTGGTCTGACCAGAGTCTTATAAAGTATCAGCCTCTTGTTTTCTAGTCCCTTCAAAATGAATGCTGACGTTGCATTTGCCTTCCTTACCACTGACTTAACCTAGGACCAGAGGGCACAGCTACAGAATAGAGGGACATCCATTTAGAACAAACATGAGAAGGAATTTATTTAGCCAGTAAGTGGTGAATCTATGCAATTCATTGCCACGGATGGCTGTGGAGGCCAAGTCATTGAGTATATTTAAAGCAGAGGTTGATAGGTTCTTGGTTAGACAGGGCATCAAAGGTTACGTAGAGAAGGCAGGGGAATGGAATTGAGAGGGATAATAAATTAGCCATGATGGAACAAGTGGCCTAATTCTGCACCAATGCCTTAAGGTCTTATGGAATCTACTGAAAACTAGTTTACATCTTCAAAATCCCCAGCAGGTTGGTAGTTATTTGGTGTAGAAGAAGCTCGAATACTACCAGCATCAAATTCATCATGGAGGCATAGAGTTTACAACACAGAGACAGGCCCTTCAGCCCATGCCTTCCATGCTGACCTTTCTCCCATCTATACTAATTCCATTTTCCTGCATTAGGCTTTATCCTTCTATGCCTTAATTATCTGAGTGCCTATATAAATGTTGGATGGCAGAACGGAGATACATTTCTACCAAAGAAGGCACTCCTTCCCTCCGCTTACCTGCAGGTCACCCTTGGGCAAGGTGCAGCAACTGCTTGGCAACACCACCCCCTCCCCCAATCTAGGTCATGTGAAGCCATGGGAGCAAGCGATGGACGTTCGTATGAGCAGCTGGTGTACATCACAGGTCCTGGCTATACAACCACTGACATCAGGCAGACAATTTCTGAGGAGTATTTATAATGGTTGGGGTCGCCCATCTTGTAAAGACATTGCCCAGAAGGCGACAATGGCAAACCTTCTTCTGTAGAAAAATTTGCCAAGTACAATCATGGTCAAAAACCATGATCACCTGTATTTTACTACATGGCAGGTAATGATGATGATCATGGTATAAATATCTCTTAAACATTGTGGTTATATCTGACTCCGCCTCCTTCTCTGGCAGCAAGTTCTAGATATCAACCATTTTCGGTGTAAAAATGTTTCTCCTCGAAGCCCCCTTAACGATCCTTCATCTCACCCTGAACCTTTGCCATCTTGTTTTTGAAATGTTGTCTGTGGGAAAAGAGATTCTGACTCTTTGCTTGATCTGTGTCTAAACCTTCTTTGTTCATGTTAAAGCACACCCAGCCTACCCAATCTCTTCCCATAATGAAAGCCCTCAAATTCAGTAATATTCTGCTGAACCTGATCTGCACTCTCCCTCCAGCACAACCCCATCCTTATTAATATGTGGACACCAGAACCGTAGATGATACTATGAGTACAGTATCAGCCTTTTCTTTCGACATGAAGGCAGGACAACATCCCAACTTTTAGATTCCATGCCTCGACCATGAAGGCAAGCATGCAGTATGCCTTCTTTACCATCCTATCTACGTATGTTGCCAGTTTTATGGAATTTGGACCCCAAGGTGCTTCTATTCATTAACAATCTTTATCACCCTACCATTTAATGTGCATATCCTATCCAAAATGCATCACTTTGCTTTTTTCAATATTAAATTCCATCTGCCAACACTCTGCCCAACTTTCCATCTTAGCTACTATATGTTCTGCTTTATCCTTAGACAACCTTCCTCGCTATCCACAGTGCCACCAAACTTTGTGTCATCTGCAAATGTATTAATCATATTTTATTATCGTACCATAATCATGTTTTGGAGTTCATTGGGGACTAAATATATTTCATTGACATCACAAAGGAACAGAGATAGTTTGCAAAATAAATGCTTAGAGAGTGTAACTCTCTAACCCAGGATGACTGCAGACTATAAGAATTGGAAATTCCATTATTTGTTTTCAGTCAAAAGTACCCCCCTTAAAATGTTAAACTAAGCTAGCCCAATTTCTTAGAGTTTAGAATGAAAGTGATATCAAAACTTTTACCTCAGTGCAAATAAAGAGATGGTCTTATATCTAAAGAGTATCAAAGATTCAATGATTCAAAGTACATTTATTATCAATGTATGTATGCAGTACACAGTACAGCCCTGAAATTCATCTTCCCTACAGAGAGTCATGAAGCAAAAGAGAAGAACCATGGAACCAACACATTCAAAGAAAAACATCAAACATCAAACACCCCTCCCTCCATGCAAATGACAACAAAAAAAGACCAAAAACACGAATATAAAACACAAGATCAAAAGGCATATTTCAGTTCAGAGTTTATTATCTGCAGGCTGCCCCGATTGTAAAATTGCCCAAGTGTACTAACAAAAAAAGAGCGACCCGAACTGGAACACACCATAAACCTGAACTAGTGTTCAAATCTACAATCTGCATCAATTAAACTTTGCTCCGGCACCATCCACCGACAGTATTGAGGGAGAGAGTTCACTCGAGTGCAAAGATATTCTCTTGGGAGCAGCGAGTGAGAGAGAGCGCGAGACCACCACACGCAGCCACCTCCTCTGATAGCAGCGAATGGGAGGCTGGTCGAAGGCGCAGATCATTGGCTCCCCCTCTGCACCCACCTCGATTATTTCAATCTTCTTTGGAGTTTTATTGTTTTATTTCTTGATATCCCAACCAATGAAGTATTTTTGACATTAGTCACTGTTAAAGTGCAGGAAAAACAGCAGTCAATCTTCACATTCAGCAGTGATATACTGATAAGTCATTTGATTTTTTTTCAATAATGTTTAATGAGAGATAAATAGCATGACTTTTTTATTTGTTGTATTTAATTTTACACTTCTGACTTTGAGGCATGCTTCCAGAAGATCACATCAGAAATTAGGAAGTTACCTATAAAGGACATCAGATCATTTGCAAAAGCAAAAAAAAACTCAGAAAACCGTCTATAACTCTACAGCTTTCTGTCTCTCAGATGGCAACAGAGGAGGATTTAGGACTGACTACATATCATCATGCTCTCTAATACCGATTTGATTACAATATAAACCTCTAATGATAGCATAAAGTCACAAAGGTACAATGTAATGAAAAATATGATGCACAGTTGATCCTACTAATCTGGGTTTTATTTCAGTTGTGAGCTAATGCTGGGAAACTCACTGATTTTCATCTGAGACTTTTCAATTAACTGAAGGAAATGGAGATCTCAGTTCTAACTAACCATTATCCTCCATTTAATAATGAATTGTCTGGGTATTTGAGGAGAATACAATTGGCACAAGTTACGTCTCATTCTGATAATGCAGTGTCATGGGAATTGCTAAAGGAAAATTTTTTCCTCAATATACTGATAGTCACGTGGACAACTATAAAAGAGCTGTTGTCTAAATGTGGCAATCAAGCTCTATTGAACCACTCAGATCATCGAGCGTATACTGGCTTCCAGTTGAGCAATCTCATTGGTTATACCTTCAGTATTCAATGTAACTTTGCAAACCTTTTACCCTATCCTATTTCTCTAATGAACTGAACCAAAAACTTCTGCAAGGTAGTTTTAAAATTGCAAAGACTTTCAGATTGCCCTGAGAAACTGTGTATATTTTAAAATGAACTAAGTGTATATTTACACAACTGGGCATTAATTAAAAATGCCTATGAAACGGCTACAATGCTTGAAAAGCAGAATTCCTATGTGACTCTGCAGCGCAAAAGATTCTAGTAAAAACACATGGGTACAGAGTAAAACAGCATTTTTCATAAGGAGCAGGCCAAACATTCTCTCAAGCTGTTCCACTGTTCCTAAGGGTTATGGCTGATCTAATCTTCAAAGTCAAAGTCAAAATCAAAGCAAATTAGTTATCGAAGTATGTACTGTGTACGTCACTCTATATATTACCTTGGGATTTATTTTCTTGCAGGTATTTACAGGAAAAAATAAAATAGAATTTATGAAAGGTTGTACATAAACAAAGACTGACTAACAGCCAATGTGCAAAAGAAGGCAAATGTGCAAATTATAAAAATTAAGTAAATAAGAACATATATTCATATAACCATATAACAATTACAACACGGAAACAGGCCATCTTGGCCCTTCTAGTCCATGCCGAACTCTTACTCTCACCTAGTCCCACTGACCTGCACTCAGCCTCCATTCCCTTCCTGTCCATATAGCTATCCAATTTAGTTGGAGAGTCCTTGAAAATGTGTCTGCGGGTTGCGGAATCAGTTCAGAGTGAAGTAATCCAGGCTGATTCAGGAGCCTGACGGTAGTACGATCTTCATCTCAACACTACTGACTGGCACTCTCCAAACTCCATGACTCTGTAGTTTAAATACCTGTCATGCTTCACATTGAATCTAGAATTATTGAGTCATTGAGATTACAGAAGATGAATCATCCCTTCAGATCACCACATCCACATCAACCTTTATGCCTATCTACACCAATCCCAGCTGTCTGCGTTAATTCCATATCCTTCTCTGCTTTGTCTACTTAAATGTTTGCTAAATATCTCTTAAATGTGATGATTGCTCTAACTCCACTATGTCCTTTGGCATCAAATTCTTGACATCAGTCACTGTGTAAATAGAACCATTCCCCCAAGCTCCTTTCAGAATTCCTTCCTTTCGTGGCTATGGCTTTTATATTCTTATGACATGGTTTTTATATTCTGTGCTTTTTGCCCTTTTCCGTTTTGTTGTGCAAGGGGAGGGGTTTAGGGGTTGATGTTTTTATTGCATTCTGTTAGATTTTTGTGCGAGGTGAGAGGATTTTGTGGGGGGGGTCGAGGTTCTTGTTCTGTTTTGTGTGGGGGGAAGGGGTGGGTTTGGATGCTGATGATCAAAATGATGCTCTTTTTTGTGGAGCGGGCTGGATTTGATTCTCTCTGAATGACTTTCATGTTCTCTCTTTGTTTCATGGCTATCTAAAGAAGAAGAATCTCAGAGTTGTACATGAATTCATACTTTGCTAATAAATGAAATTTTAAACCTTTTTGAACCTTTTTTTTAAAAAACCTACAACCTCTTGTTTTGATACTACTATGAAGTGATAAAGATTTTGACTCTTCATGCCTGTTATGATTCTATACACGTCTATCAAGTCACCTCTACACACCAGGGAAAACCAACAATTTCTGTTCAATCCCATCTTATAACTAAGGTTGTCTAACTAGGGCAACATCCTGCTGAATCTCCTATACACACTGTACATTCAATAACTCTAACCTGAATTCTCTAGATGGAGAATTCAAAAGAATCACAACTCTCTGAGAGAAGACACTCCCCATCACCATCATAAACTCCTTAGCTTGAAACTTTGCCCCCAGTTCTAGATTACCTCAGTGCGTGAAACATCCTCTCAGTATTTACCCTACAGATGTCCCTCATGATGCTATGTGTTTTGACACGATTATTTTCTTTCGTCTAAACAGCAATGAGCAGAGAGCCAATCTATTCAGTCTTTCCACAATTATCAACACCTTCAACCCTAGAATCAACCTAGTGAACTTTGCCCTGCCTCCAATATAAATGTATCATTGCTTAAATATGATAACCAAAGTTGTACATAGTGAGACAGTGCAATCCACCAGAACCTTGTGAGTTGTAGATTCCATGTCCCTTATAATAATGCTAACATTTCATTAGTCTTCTTAGTCACTTGCTGTATCTGCATGTTTAAAGGTGCATTGCAGACATATCCAAATGACATTCTATACACAAGAACTGGTTTTATATTGTTGAGTGTTGACTTCTTATTGCCTGAATTTTGGTTATAGTTGCTTGCAAAACATGAGCTGCATGGGTAGAACTTTGAAATGATCACAACAGGTTATACATCATGCAATGCTGGAAGTCCAAGGAAGTGAGGTAGCACTTGTCAAAATAAGGCGGGACTTTGAAAATTTAACTCTTCTCTCTGTTCACAGGTTATCTGTTCTTATTTCATTTTTTTTTTAATTTAGAGATTGAGCACAGTAAAAGGACCTTCTGACCCAACAGGCTGGCACTGCCCAATTACACCTTTATGATCAATTAACCTACTAACCCGCATGCCTTTAGAATGTGGGAGGAAACTAGAGCACCCGGGGGAAACACATCTGTCATGAGGAGAATGTGCAAACTCCTTACAGACAGCAGAAGCAACCCGGGTCGCTAACGCTGTAAGACATCGTAACCACTGTGAAGTTGTGCTGCCCCTCTTCATATGTGCAGCATTTTATCGTGGTCTCAGATTGTGATCTGATGAGCTTTATGTATTATGTCTCCAGTGAGACGACAGGTTTGTTTCACTTCAATTCACTTTCTTCCTTTAGGTTTTGTTCCATTCTTTCTGACCTACCCTGTCTTTCTCTTTGACCACAAGAATGAATGGAAACTATTTCAAACTCATTTATTATCAAAGTACATGTATGTATACCTGAGATTCATTTTCTTCTGGGCATACTCAACAAATCTATAAAATAATAACTAGAATAGAATCAATGAAAGACTGCCCAACTAGGGTGTTCAAACAGAGTGCAGAAGACACCAAGCTGTGCAAATGCAAAATTAAGAAACAATAATAATAAATAAATAAGCAGTAATTATTGAGAACGTGAGATGAAGAGTCCTGGAAAGTGAGTGCACTGGCTGTGGGAAAATTTCAATGATGGGGCAAGTGAAATTAAGTGAAGTTATCCCTTTGGTTCAACAGCCTGATGGCTGAAGGGTAATAACTGTGCCAGAACCTGTTCTTGGTGGTGCAAATCCTGAAGCATTTCATGTAGATGTGCTCAATAGTTGGGCGGGCTTTATCTGTGATTGACTGGGCTGTAACCACTACGATTTGTAGGATTTCCCATTCAAAGAATTTGGTGTTTCCACACCAGGCTGTGATGCAGCCAGTCAACGTATTGTCCACTACTCATTGCCAAAATTTATAGATGTCATGCCAAATCTACGAGCAAATAATCATGGGGCAGGATCAGGGGATTTAAAAGAAGGAAATCTTGTATTTAACAACACTTCTCACAACCTCAGGATATCGTTCAAGGCAATATTTTCTAATGTGCAATCACCATTGCAAAGAAAGGGGTATGTCAGCCAATTTGTCACAGTGAGCTCACACAAACAACAATGCGATAAGGATTTGGGGCCATTGATTGTGAAAAAAATATATATTTAGCCAGGATAGTAGGAAAACTCGCTTGCTCTTTTTCCAAATACTCTAGTGGAACTTGTAATGGCCACCTGAGGGATCAGACAGTACCTCAATGTGGCATCATCCCTGAAAGATAGTACTTCCCATGCCCTCTGTTCCCTGCTATTGAAACCCACCTCTGACCCTAGCTTTTCCCCTCTCTATGACCTTGCATCTCGCACCTACCTTCTGTCCCCAGCTGTGAGCACCTGATTTCCTTACATAAATCCTGGTGGTTCAAGCCCCCCACCTTCTCTATCCCTAAGGTGCCAGCAGCCATCCTGACCAAGGCTCAGGAGCCAGCCCGTCCTCTCTTTCCCACACTCACCCACCAGCTCAGGAGGCACTTATCATGTGTGTCATCTTAAACATAGCAATAGATTCAGATGCATATCCGCTGTGATGGGGATTTCAAAAAGTTCAGTGTTTACCTAGTCAAGTTTCACCTTGTGATCTCTAACAGAATTATTTTCTCCCTATAAGATTTGAGGAACTTAAGTTTTAAACCTTAGGGAAATAGTGTTCTTCCTCAGCGACACCCGTTGATGAAAACACTTCACTGACTGTCACACCACCTTTCTAGAAGTCATGAGCTAGCAGAACACATTTATTCCTGGTCAAAGCTAAAGAAAGACAAGCTTTCAACAGAATTCAAAAGATGTTTTCCTTCCAAAATGAAAGGCACTCTCAAAAACACAAGAGATTCTACAGATGCTTGAATTCCAGAGTAACACCTGCAAAATGCTGGAGGTACTCAGCAGGTCAGACAGCACCTATGGAGGGGAATAAAGAGTTAATGTTTCTGAGTGAGATCCTTCATCATTTCTATCAAAATAGCTTTAAATAAAGTCATGTTCCTAAATGACAGCTAACCGCATCATGAATTAAATGGATCAAGCCATTGGATTAGTTCATTATTTAAGATAATAGATTAGATTAGATTATGAGGACACTCAGTCCTCATTTATTGTCATTTAGAAATGCAAGCATGCATTAAGAAATGATACAATGTTTCTCCAGAGTAACATCACAAAAAAAACAGGACAAACCAAAGACTAACACTGACATGTTAGTTAATTAATTAATATGTCAATTAATAGAAGAGAACATGAACTGGAAAGTTAAGAAAGTATTTTTCAATGTGACCTCCAGGAGGGAGACAGTCTTTAATAGAACATATGTACAGAAAACAGATTCCATGCAAGGCTTACTGCACTTCTCTTATTGGGGAGTTCCTGCTGGCTCTTCTCTCAGAATCATTTGCTGTCTACCAGCCTAATCCTCATTTAATGATGACATTCCCTCTTTCATTATATGTCACAACTATCGTTGCTCTATCTGTTACAATGATCTGTACCCACCTAGACTTCCAAAAGTAAGTAGCCAAACATGTCAATTCATTGAAGTTAATACTCATCCCACCATCTCCTACTCTCATTCATCGTCTTGATTTTTTTAGTTGAATTCAACAGTCCTGATATTCTATTAGTATTAGCTAACAAATCTCAGCTCCTGTGATGAGAAAAACACCAGAATTAGAATGAGAAAAACTGTGGATAAACCAACATAAAATGATCAGAAGCAAATACATAAAACTTCCATAATGGGGGTTCCCAACCTTTTTTTTAACCAAGGAGCCTTACCATTAACTGTGGGGTTCATGGGCCTCGGGTTGGGAATCCCTGTATTAGCAGCAAGAGTGCATTAAATTCTAATCGTATTACTGTATTTGCAAACAATAGTATATTGATAAGACAAGTAAACAGGGTAGAGTGGGATAATAATTCAGCAGATGGATAGTAGGGGTATTGAGGGCTATGGTCCCAATGCAAGTCAATGGGAGAAGGCAGTTTAAATGGTTCAGCGCAGACTAGATAGCCCAAAGCGCCTGGTTCTGTGCTGTACTTTTCTATGACTTTATTCAATGGGCTGAATGTCCTAATTCTGTTCCTATACATTATGGCAGTGCACCTGTACAAAAGTGTATTAAGGATTGTGTATGATCTGTGCAAGTTGGAAGGTCCACCTTATAATTGTAGCCCACATTGCCTGTGAAAAGACAGCCTAGGGTTTACTTTACCCAGCCATTCTGGTGTCCTCTTTGCTCTTCATGTTGCCACCTCCTTACAAGAAAACCAGGATACTTTTAAAGTTGAAATAAGTATGGGATTGGCACTTCACATTCTGGTAATAATGCAAATGGAGTTCAGTGGGCAGCTCTCCCAGTGTTACTCAGCCACAGAAGAGGCCCCTCACTGTGCCAAGTGTCACAACGGTGGATCACATATGCTGCAACCAGCTGGATAGGTGAATGCTGTTGGAATTAATAAAAAGGTGTTAAATTTTGCAGTTATGAAGCTGAGGATAGCTATGCTCAAGAATTTTCAATTTATAAGCACTCAATAACAAAACTTTACATGGGAAACCCTGTTGCTTTCCATTTCCTCAGAAGCAAGGTCATGCTCCCATTCAGTTCTCACTCCCCTTTCAGCACATCACTAATGCAAAATGAAACTTTCTATTAATGCTGCATATTAATTAACTATTTTCTTTGATAGATTTGGCTCAGCTTTCATTTGTCATGCATTTGAGTCTTGGCCTTTGACCTTGATTCAAAGTATTAATTATTAAGACATTTTGATCTAATGATTTTTTTTGACTGAAAAGAGCAGAGAGAACAATCTATTTCCAATCATGAATGACAGAAATTTAAAAAATAAAGTGCGGAGTTCTCCATATTTTCTCACATTACACCATTTATAAGTGAGAAAATTCTCGAGAAGGTACAGCACAGTGTTGACATTAGCATTAGTATCATGCAAGCAGTTAGCTTGGCTAAAAAAATTATAATCCTTGGAGAATCCATTGAATTTTTTTGAAGTCAAAAATGTAATGTTGTAATGTAAGGAGTGAAAGCAATTTACTTAATTTCCTGAAGATGATTGATCTAGTTATGATTCTCTAAAAAAAGACTTTTTTTACCAATGAAATGCAGTCTGTTGTCAATGTAATAAGAATGTAAGTAATGCCTGAAATCTGTGTCATTTACAAAATTCTCTGCACCAACTCAATTCTTTAATAATGTTTTTCCAAACCATATCATCTACTACCTGGATGCAGAAGGGCATTAGCTGCATGAAACACCATCACCCACAGACTCCTCTCCATGTCTTCACCAACTCAGTTTAGAAACATATCACCTCGACCTTCATTCTCACTTAGTCAAAGATACCTGTTGGCACTGTGCAGCACCTTTGCCACACAGACAACAAGTGCTCGAGGCAACTCTTCAGTGCCTTCTCAAGGGTAATCAGTTCACCACTCAAACCAGTTTCCCTTCCATTGACTCCATCTGCACTTCCAACTAGCTCAGGAAAGCAACTAGCATAATCAAGGAGCCTTCCCATTCCTGTCAGCCTCTGTCCTCCACTCCCCTATCAGGAAGAAGATACAAAAGGCTTGAGGGGATGTATCTCCAGACTCAAAGACAGTTTCTATCCCAGTGCTATCAGACATTTGTACAAGCCTCTCATACACTGAAACGCGAACTCACAATCAACTCATTGTAGCCCTTGCTCTTTATTTTTTCCACCTGCAGTGCACTTTCTCTGTACAGGCCGCATCACTGTCTGGGATGGAGGGGCTACTGCACAGGTCCCAAAGAAGCTGCAGAGGGTTGTAAATTTAGTCGGCTCCGTCTTGGGTACTAGACTACAAAGTACCCAGGACATCTTCAAAGAGCCGTGTCTCAGAAAGGCAGCGTCCATTCTTAAGGACCTCCAGCACCCAGGGCATGCCCTTTTCTCACTGTTACCATCAGGGAGGAGGTACAGAAGCCTGAAGGCACACACTCATCGATTCAGGAGCAGCTTCTTCCCCTCTGCCATCAGATTTCTGAATGGACATTGAACCCATGAACAGTACCTTACCACTTTTTTTTCTCTTTTTGGACTACCTATTTAATTAGAGTCATAGAGATGTACAGCACTGAAACAGGCCCTTTGGCCCATCCAGATCTGCACTAGGTCCATAGCCCTCCATACCCCTACTAATCATGTACCAATCCAACTTCTCTTAAATGTTGAAATCGAGCTCGCAAGCATCATTTGTACTGGCAGCTCATTCCACACTCTCATGACCCTCTGAGTGAAGAAGTTTGCCTTCATGTTCCCCCTTAAAATTCTTGTGTTTCACACTTAACCCATGACCTCAGTGGAAAAAGCCTGCTTGCATTTATCCTATCAATACCCCTCAGAATTTTGTATACCTCTATCAAATCTCCTCTCAATCTTCTACATTCAAAAGAGTACAGTTCAAACCACACACATCAAAGCTGCTGGTGAACGCAGCAGGCCAGGCAGCATCTCTAGGAAGAGGTACAGTTGACGTTTCAGGCCGAGACCCTTCGTCAGGACTAACTGAAGGAAGAGTTAGTAAGAGATTTGAAAGTGGGAAGGGGAGGGGGAGATCCAAAATGATAGGAGAAGACAGGACGGGGAGGGATGGAGCCAAGAGCTGGACAGGTGATTGGCAAAGGGGATACGAGAGGATCATGGGACAGGAGGTCTGGGAAGAAAGACAAGGCGGGGGGTGGAACCCAGAGGATGGGCAAGGGGTATAGTCGGAGGGACAAAGGGAGAAAAAGGAGAGTGAGAGAAAGAATGTGTGTATAAAAATAAATAACAGATGGAGTACGAAGGGGAGGTGGGGCATTAGCGGAAGTTAGAGAAGTCGATGTTCATGCCATCAGGTTGGAGGGTACCCAGACGGAATATAAGGTGTTGTTCCTCCAACCTGAATGTGGCTTCATCTTTACAGTAGAGGAGGCAGTGGATAGACATGTCAGAATGGGAATGGGACGTGGAATTAAAATGTGTGGCCACTGGGAGATCCTGCTTTCTCTGGCGGACAGAGCGTAGGTGTTCAGCAAAGCGGTCTCCCAGTCTGCATCGGGTCTCGCCAATATATAGAAGGCCACATCGGGAGCACCGGACGCAGTATATCACCCCAGCCGACTCACAGGTGAAGTGTCGCCTCACCTGGAAGGAGTGTCTGGGGCCCTAAATGGTGGTAAGGGAGGAAGTGTAAGGGCATGTGTAGCACTTGTTCCACTTAGAAGGATAAGTGCTAGGAGGGAGATCAGTGGGGAGGGATGGGGGGGACAAATGGACAAGGGAGTCGCGTAGGGAGCGATCCCTGCGGAAAGCAGAGAGGTGGGGGGAGGGAAAGATGTGCTTAGTGGTGGGATCCCGTTGGAGGTGGCGGAAGTTACGGAGAATAATATGTTGGACCCGGAGGCTGGTGGGGTGGTACGGAGAATAATATGTTGGACCCAGAGGCTGGTGGGGTGACTCCCTTGTCCATTCGTCCCCCCCATCCCTCCCCACTGATCTCCCTCCTGGCACTTATCATTGTAAGAGGAACAAGTGCTACACATGACCTTACACTTCCTCCCTTACCACCATTCAGGGCCCCAAACAGTCCTTCCAGGTGAGGCGACACTTCACCTGTGAGTCGGCTGGGGTAATATACTGCGTCCAGTGCTCCCGATGTGGCCTTCTATATATTGGCGAGACCCAGGTCAGACTGGGAGACCGCTTTGCTGAACACCCACGCTCTGTCCGCCAGAGAAAGCAGGATCTCCCAGTGGCCACACATTTTAATTCCACATCCCATTCCCATTCTGACATGTCTATCCACTGCCTCCTCTACTGTAAAGATGAAGCCACACTCAGGTTGGAGGAACAACACCTTATATTCCGTCTGGGTAGCCTCCAACCTTGATGGCATGAACATCGACTTCTCTAACTTCCGCTAATGCCCCACCTCCCCCTCGTACCCCATCTGTTATTTATTTTTATACACACATTCTTTCTCTCACTCTTCTTTTTCTCCCTCTATCCCTCTGACTATACCCCTTGCCCATCCTCTGGGTCCACCCCCCCCCTTGTCTTTCTTCCCGGACCTCCTGTCCCATGATCCTCTCATATCCCCTTTGCCAATCATCTGTCCAGCTCTTGGCTCCATCCCTCCCCGTCCTGTCTTCTCCTATCATTTTGGATCTCCCCCTCCCCCTCTCACTTTCAAATCTCTTACTAACTCTTCCTTCAGTTAGTCCTGACGAAGGGTCTCGGCCTGAAACGTCGACTGTACCTCTTCCTAGAGATGCTGCCTGGCCTGCTGCATTCACCAGCAACTTTGATGTGTGTTGCTTGAATTTCCAGCATCTGCAGAATTCCTGTTGTTTACAGTTCAAACCAATTCAGTCTTTCCGTATAACGCAGGTCCTCCAGACTCAGCAACATCCTTGTAAATTTTCTTTATACTCCTTCAACCTTGTTTACCACCAGAGAGGTATACTGACTTTTTAAATACATATGTATTCTTACTGCAATTTACAGTTTTATCATTATGTATTGTAATGTACTGCTGCCACTTAACAACAAATTTCACAACATATGCTAGTGATGTTAAATCTGATTCTGATTCCTCTGTCTACTAACCCTTTCGTAAGACACGGAGACAAAATCCTACGATGAATATTCAAAAGCTGCAAAATAAAGTTTCTGAAGTTTTATCATGCCGCAAACAAAACGGAAGCTGGACTCAAAACCGATATCGAATCGCTGTTCAATTTTACTGACCAGATGATAACAATCATAGCAGGGAGCAGACCAAATATCAAATGATCAATACTTGGGCTGAAGTTAGACTGCAGCAATCTAATTAAGAAATTCAGATGATATAATCAACTGGCAATGTGGCATTTGTGACTTAAGAATAGGTTTGTACTTTGCACAGCATCTGATAATTGTTGGATTATACACTGCATTTTTCTAGCTTGCTTTAATTTATATTCTCCGCTCTGAGCCACTGTCAGAGGTTTCAAGTACCCTACTACTGTGATATTCTCAAAAGGATATTCATATGTGGCAGCCTCGCAAGCCAGCTATATCTGACAAAATCCTTTCAAAAATGGGAATGAGATCAGACAATCTGACAGGTTGAAACAAAAGCCCTGAATGAAGTACTTGTGACAAGTGAAGGCAAAGAAATAGACTGGAATTGCATTGGGACCAGGTCCTGTCATCATTTGCATTAAAGATGTATCTTTGCTGACTTTGAACAATTATGCTGCAATTCACAAGAGCATCATTCACAGCAATGGTGAAATTACTAAAGGAGAAGATGTGTACTGAAGGCATAATTTTTAAAAAATTTAATTTAGAGATAGAAAGCGGTAACAGGCCCTTCGAGTCCAACGAGCCTGCACCTCCCAATTGCACCCATGTGACCAATTAACCTACTAACCCATACGTCTTCGGATGGGGGGAACCCGAACACCCAGAGGAGACACGCAATCTCTGGGGAACGTACAAACTCCTTACAGACAGCGATGGGAATTGAGCCCAGGTCGCCGGCGTTGTAAAAAATGAGCTAACCGCTCTGCTACCTCTCTCTGGAAATGCTAATTTGTGTCTCCTGATTTGTTGCATTAGCTGGCTTCATAGAGCCTTACAATAAAGCTCTATGTAATTGTTTTTTTAGTAAGCTGCAAACTCCATTCCCTTTTTGCTTGCTGCTGCTTCTGTGATTGCAACTATACAGGGAGTCAAGCAAAGCCACGTAATTCGACCGCACCAGGGAGAGCCTTTCAGGCTCAAGGGGGAGAAAAAACATTTGCAAATCCAGAAGAGAAGAATCCTCCCAACAGAGCCTGGGAAGTCAGGGAGAGGGCAGCTCATTTACACATTTACTCGGGGTTGGCAGGTGGGAACACGTGTCAATTCAGCCATTCACCAACTCAAAGTCACTGTAAATTTCAGCCTTTGGGAGCTGGAGCTTGTCCGACTCCAACCCTATTCAACTGTGCCCCAACCAGCAGAGAATAATGCCTGTGCATTCTTTGAATCAAAATCAGGTTTAATATCACTAATGTGAAACTTGCTTTTTTTGTGTGTGGCAGCATAACAGTGCAATACATAAAATTACTACAGTACTGTGCAAGAATCTTTGACACCCTAGCTATATATATGTGCCTAAGACTTCTGTATCTATCTATCTATCTATCTATCTATATATAATATTTGTGCAAAACAGGGCAAAAATAGTGAGGTAATGTTCGTGGATTCAATGTTTATTCAGAAATCTGATAGCAGAGGGAAGAAGCTGTTCCCAAACATTTGAGTGTGCATACTCAGGCTCTTGTACATCCTTTCTGGTGGTAGCAATAAGAAGAGAGTATGTCCTGGGTGATGGGGGTCCTTAATGATGGATGTCACCTTTTTGTCCTCAATGATGTTAGGTTTCAAGGAGGGAGATCTACCCTCCTCCTTTTGAACTCCAACTTGTACAGGCCCAGAGACATCAAATGCTCCTCTTATATTAAGTCTTTCATTCCTTGAATTATTCTTGTAAACTGCCTCTGTAGCCCCTCCAATGCCAGCATGTTCTTCCTTAGATATGGGGCCCAAAATTGCTCACAATATTCCAAATGCGGTCTGAACAATGTCGTATAAACCTCAGGAGTACACCTTTGCTTTTATATTTTAGTCCTCGTTAAATTAGTTCTAACATTGCCTTTGCCTTCTTTACTACCAGCTCAATTTACAAGCTAACCTTAAGGAAATCCTGAACTAGGATTGAAGTCCCTTTGCGCCTCTGATTTCTGAATTTTCTCCCCTTTAGAAAATCGTCTGTTCAATTCAGTTAACAAAGTAATCTGGAATATTTGGAATCGTTGATGGGGATCATAAAATGGCAGGGATATCACTAGACCCACCTGATACTGGAAGGCTAGGACAGAGTGACATGGAGAGTATGTTTCCATTGGTAGGAGAGTCTAGGATCCAAGGTCACAGGCTCAGAATATAGAGATATCCCTAAGAGTGTTTGATGGTTCCGGGCCTGACAAGATGGCACTGACAACCAATGATGACGTTTTGTAGACGGCTCACTAAACTACTAGATATTCCAGTAGATATAGTTCTTCTGAGTTGCAATTGCTGCAGACTACGACCCGTAAAATTCCCTTTTAAGGATGATCTTTTGAACTGACTAAGTGATCTAGCACTTTTGTGATCTTCTGGGGGATTTGGCGAACCAAACTCTTGAGAGTGCAGATATGGCTGGGGCGGCCATTGTTGGGGTTGGACACTACGTCGAGGCCCGATGGCAGAAGGTGAACCTGTGGCCGGCACCATTACACTGCGCCGATTAGAGCGTCAAGTAAGATTTAAATCATTGAGGACGAGAGCAGAAAACAAACAGGTTTTCAGTGCTGACTGCCTGCATTTCTCCCTGTCTTTTCACTACTACTGTCAGGTGAGAGATACAGGAGTCCTGGGTCCCACGTCGCCAGGTTCGGGAACAGTTGTTGACCTGCAGCCATCGGGCTCCTCGACGGGCTTCACTCACTTCAGCTTCTTTCGAGGACTCTCTCCCCTGCATTCCATGTTTACTTCTTTATAACTATTTGTGCGATTTGATCAAGGCATCAAAGGACAAACCAGTATTCAGCTCACTCCTCCACAAAGTTTACGCTGAACTGAGTCTGTAGCTGTGACCTGTACCAAAGACGCTCGCCTCAGCACTGAACTGGCTCCATAGCTGTGGACTCGCTTTCTACGGTTAATGTTCTGTGCGATATTTGTTTGTCTTTTATTGTTTGCACAACTTGTTCTTTTTTTCACACATTGGGTGTTTGACAGTCTTTGTTGTGTGGGCTTTCTTAAAGGGTTCTACTGTACTCCTTTGTCTTGTGGCTGTCTGCAAGAAGACAAATCTCAAGGTTCTATCCAGTACACATACTTTAATAATAAATGGACTTTGTGCCTTGTACTTGCTGGAGGATCTCATTGAAACCTATGAAATAGTGAAAGGACTGTATAGAGTGGATGTGGAGAGGATGTTGCCTATAGTGGGGGAGACTAGGACAAGTGGGTACAACCTCAGAATAGAGGGGCATACATTTAGAACAGAGATGAGGAGGAATTTCTTCAGCCAGATGTTGGTGAATCTGTGGAATTCATTGCCTCGCACTGCTGTAGAGGTCAAGACATTGAATAAATTTAAAGCGGGAGTTAATAGGTTCTTGATTAGTTAGAGCATCAAAGATTATGGGGAGAAGGCAGGAGAATGGGGTTGAGAGGGATAATAAATCAGCTATTATGGAATGATGGGCAGAAATAGCTTAATTCTGCTCCTCTGCCTTATGGTCCCACGGAAATAGCATATGAAGAATCCCAGCTCAAGGGAAATAACTCACAGGGTTTAGTATGAATCTGGCTCTCTCAGCAGTTTCATTGTTGCTCCATATCTGGAGTATCTTGTGCCCCCATGGTCTAACCAAAATTTTACAAGGTTATCATAGCCTAGCTACTTGTTAGTTCTATTCCTCAGAAATCAATCTTTCTGCTTGGTTTGTTTCCTTTATCTCCTTGTTAACCTTTGCCCCAACTCTTATTTAAAAGAAGGTAGTAGCAGGATAGAGTGGCTAGGATGCTGTGCCTTAGGCCCACTTCTCTCAATATTTCTGTGCCATTAGAGATTGAGTCATGGCAAATAAAAGCATCTTTCCTGTTGGGCGCAGCAGAACTCTAATTAAGTGGTGCATCCTGAAGCAAACAGTGAGTGGCTGGAAACACTTTGTGCTTTAGGTTTTCCAGTCACCCACAGCTTCAGAGATCTTTCTCCATTTTGTGTCCAGAGGAGGTGGAGTAGCTCGCTGGCGTGCTGATACAAGCACCATTACCATGGGGGAGGGGATTAAAGGGCATGAGAAGCTTTTAATAGAGAACTAAAAACAGAATTTCTATTATTATTACCGGGCAAGGAAGCTGCCTTGATACCTTTATTCAGCGCAAAAATAATCATATTTTTAAAAAAGATATCTACTGTGGAGAGACGGGGGTCAACAGAGTTTAATGGGTATTAAGGTATTCTGTTTATCAAACCATCTCAATTAAACATCTATTGACAATTATTTAAATAAAATGAGCCAAAAGTGTCTGGGGATTATCCCTTCCAAAGAGATCCTCTATTCACATTCACTGATAGGTTTTATACTGTAATGATTCCACACTATCCATTGGCAGGAAGTTATCCTGAGATATACCACCGGTTCTTCTAGGGGACAAGAAATGGCTTTTTAATCCCCTGTGCCCAGACTACCAATCGGCAAGATTTTGACTGATACACAACCAAAGCAACAAAAAGTCCTGGAGGAATTCGGTAGGTCAGGCACCATCTATGGAGGAAAATAAAAATGAACAGTCAACGTTACAGGTCAAGACCCATCCCCCTTTCTTTCCAGTCGAGATGAACGGTGTCAACCAGAAATACTGACTGTTCATTTCCCTCCATAGATGCTGTTCGACCCACTGAGTTCCACCATTGAATTTGTAGAGCTCCAGGTTTTGGCATCTGCAGTCTCCTGTCTCCTAATATGTGACCAAGCTCTTTTACCTGATTTAACGTTAGATTTCTTTCATACCCTTACCTTACAAAACTAAATATCATTTAATATATGCTCAGTGGCCACTTTATTAGGTACACCTGTACACCTGCTCGTAATGAAATATTTAATCAGCCAATCATGTGGCAGCAACTCACTGTGTAAAAGCTTGCAGACATAGTGAAAAGGTTAAGTTGCTGTTCAGACCAAACTTCAGAATGGGGAAGAAATGTGATGTACAGTAAGTGACTTTGACCATGGAATGATTGTTGGTGCCAGATGGGGTGCCTTGTGTATCTCAGAAACTGCTGTTCTCCTGGGGGTTTTCACACACAACTGTATCTACAGTTTACAGAGAATGGTGCGATAAACAGAAAAAAACATCCAGTGAGTGGCAGTTCTGTGGGTTAAAATGTCTTTTTAATGACAGAGGTTGGAGGAGAATGGCCAGACTGTTTCAAGCTGACAGGAAGGTGACAATAATTCATATAACTATGTGTTACAACAGTGGAGTGCAGAAGAGCATCTCTGAGTGCACAACATGTTGAACCTTGAAGTGGATGGGCTACAGCAGCAGAAGATCATGAACATACACTCAGTGGTCACTTTATTAGTTACAGGAGGTACATGATAATAATGTAGCCACTGAGTGAATACAAAAGCTTTTAGACAGCCTGGAGCATGAGGGGGTGATATGTATAGGAAACATCTAACTTCTACCTTGTCAGATTTTTCTGGGATAATTTCTCGTCCTTAACCTAGGTGGTGTACAGCCTAATTATAGTTGTTCACCACTGCTCCATCTGTGATTAGCAAACTGAGCAGAAACCATGGCATCAAATTCTTTCTGCTTTATCCATCAAGATCTTTAAATATCTGTCAAGCCTGAGTGAGTACTGTTTGCCGAAAATAATTTCTGTGTTATTATAACCCCATAAATCAATCATTGTTCTCAACTGTACTTTAAAATGGATTCTTAACTATTTTAAGCATCAAATTGAATGGTCCAATTATTCAGGAGTACTCTCTACATAATATGATATTTTTTCTCTAAAGGGTTTAAAGAGAAACACAATTATTTAATTATAAGGTGCCAAATGGGGTCCAGAATAATTTGAAGTTTATTTCGTCTAGCACTGTCCATCTGCTAAACTGCGTTCTTCAGAATTCTATAGTCTGAATTGTTGGTTTTGTGGTGTGATGCATTATTACAAGTGGACAATTATGTTTAGGATAGTCCTGCTGAGTTCCATCATCCCAATGAAACTAATTCATGCCTTGAAAGACAACCTTCCTATATTAGTGAAGAAAGATTATACCGAGCCTTTGTGGCACTCTTTTTCAGTGTCCTCTCACTGTACTGATAGTACTCTTTAGAGCCAATTATCTATTGTGGGAACTCAAATGTTGGCCAGACAAATTGGGGAAATTCCAGAGCATAAGGAACCAACTATTAATATTTCCCCAAAAGTTGTTTAAAATTAAAACTCAAAAACCATTAGGTTTCATGCACCTACAGCTTTATTTCCTCATTTACGTCAACCACGATTTGAGGACACCGTGCAGAGTGACAGAGGAGAAAAGTACCACACTCTTCCATATCTTCTGTCTGCTTCTCCAAAATTACAAAGCAACACGCACAAAATGCTGGAGGAACTCAACATGTCAGGCAGCATCTATGAATATAAATAAACAGTCAACCTTTCGGGCTAAGGCCCTTCCTCAGGACTGAAAAGGAAGGGGGAAAACGTCAGAATAAAAAGACGAGTGAAGGAAGAGGTTAAATAGAAGGTGATAGGTGAAGCCAGGTGGGTTCAAAAGATAGAGGGCTGGAGAGGAAAGAATCTGATTGGGGAGGAGAGTAGAACACAGCGATTTTTTCAGTCATTTACTCAGCTGTTGGATTGGTATTCAGTTTTACACAAACCACTTGTGCATAAAAATAACTCAGTGCTGTTAGAAATCTCTCTCAATAGACAGCGTTTGAAAGAAATGAAGAGGAGAACCCAGTGGCTAACAGGGTGAATTGAAACAGATTGATGGGACTTGACATGAGAGGAGGGAACAATGACCACTGCCTGCATACAATTAACTTGCCATGAAAGTGCAGCTTGCATCCCAGCCTGTTTACTCCACTCCTTGGTTAAATATGAAAAAGAAACAGATAAATATAATTCCAGTACCTCCTTGTCATTAAAAAGGACGTGGGTGTGGTGATTTTCATACACCTGTATCACACTACAAGGCACTTTCAAGCTCTTTCTCTTGCACATTCGTTTACATCCATTGTTTTTCCAAAGTCATTCACTAATTTGTGAAGTATCATTCAGCAGGTGCCAGGCACCCCAGAATCAGCATCAGGTTTGTTATCACTGATGTATGTTGTGAAATTTGTTGTTTTGCGGCAGAGCAGTGCAAAACATTAAAAAAATCACTGGAAGTTACATTAAAAATATGTAATAAATAAGTAAACGAATATCTAGTGAGGATGTCATGAACAGAGCAAGCACAAAAAGAGAAATAATGTATGAGATCATGAAAAGGCAACGTGACTTCATTGGACATGTGATTAGGAAAGAGGAGTTAGAATGCATGGTAATTATGGGAAAGATTGAAGGGAAGAAAGCAAGAGGAAGGCAAAGACAAATGATGATGGAGACAGCAGCCAGAGAACTGGAAATGAATACCAATGAATTGATCCACTTGACCCGAAACAGGAGTGTGTGGGCCATGGCAGTCTAAGCTCAAATTGGGCATGGCACCCTGATGATGATGAATAAATAACTAGTGCAAAAAAAAGCAGGGCAAAATAGTGAGCAACCCACTCTTGCCGAGTTCCCAGCATTTTGTTCCCTGCTGGAGGAACCCAGCAGGTGAGGCAGCATCTACTGTCAGGAATAAAAATTGACTCTTCGGGCCGAGATGACTTCATCAGGACTTACTGCATCTCAATGAAGGGTCTCAGCCCAAAACATCAACAGTTAATCCCCCTCTATAGATACTGCCTGACCTGCTGAGTTTCTCCAGCATCTTGTGTGTTGCTCAAGATTTTCAACATTTGCAGAATCTCTTGTGTTCCAGAAACTAGTGAAGTAGTGTTCATAGCTTCACGGACCATTCATAAATCAGATGGTAGAGGGGAAGAAGCTGTTCCTAAAACTTCGAGTGTTCATCCTCAGGCCCCTCTTCTTAACTTTTCAGCTTTATTTAGTTTTCTTGTAAATTTTTCTCATTTTTCTCAACACTACCATAATGGTTAACACAATGCTAGAGTTGAGAAAGCATGGTAGCGTACTGGTTAGCACAATGCTTTACAATACCAGTGACCCAGGTTCAATTCCTATCACTGCCTGTAAGGAGTTTGTTGGTTCTCCCCATAACCAGATGGGTTTCCTCCAGGTGCTCTGGTTTCCTCCCACAGTTCAAAGATGGTTGGAAGGTTGATAGGTTATTGTTAATTGTCCCATGGTTAGGGTAAGGTTAGATTTGGGATTGCAGAGTGGTGCAGCTCAAAGGTCAGAAGGGCCTATTCTGATTTATAGATAGATAGATTTAAAAACTCTTCTCGTTCTGATTGATTAGTTGAGCATCATGATTTTGCCCAATCCCACTTTAGAAGTACATGCATGCTCAGATTGACACAAATCCACTGCACCAGAATCAAAATCATGAACGAGAAAGAACAAAGGCAGCAGGGTAGTTAATTTACTGCACATATTCAGTGGGCCAGAGTATTAACCTGACAATATGATTTCAGATCACAGCATAGCAGCTGGTGAATTTAAATCGGATAAACGACAGTTTCACTAACGGCGATCATAATGCTAGTACTTTATTGCAAAGAGGCATCTGGGGCATTGATATCTACAGGGAAGAAAATCTATCAGACTTAACCACACAGGGTATTGTATGACTCCACTCATGAGGGTGATCTTCAATAGCTCAGAAAAACCAAGCTGCACTCCTAATTTATTCAGGAGGCAATTTAGAACGAGTAACAAATACCAAATTTTCCAAAAGCATCCACATTTTGTGAGAAAATAATGCAAAAATAGGATTGAGGATCAGGTTTATTATCACCGGAGTGTGACCTGAGAGTATTTGGGCAGTGGGCGAATCAGCCCTATTGTGCTTCTTGATCTCGTCACTTGAGATTCAGTGTCACGCAACCCTGTCACTTTGATCTGGCCCACGTCCTCATTAACCAGGTCCAACAATTGCCTTTATTGGATCTTGCCCCCCCCCCTTACACGTCATTGGGTTTGTGGGGGTGTGGCCAGGGTTAATTGGGGTGCGCCTTGGGTTAGTGGGGGCATGTGCCCCCTTGGACCTTAGGTTTAGGTCTGAGGGTAGGAATGGCGGATATATATGTGGGGCTGGGCAAGGTAAGGTTGTGGAGATTTGTGTGGTGAGGTATGAGGTGCTATGGCGGATAGAGTAGTGTACTGGAGCCAGTTTAATCCAGCGCATGCCTTTCATTATCGTTGTCTGACACCACTTGGTTTAACAAACCGGGTATGCACTGGGACAGCGGCAGGAATTGACCCCAGGTGACTGGTACTGTAAAGCGTTGTGCGAACCACCACACTACCATGCCACCCCACACGGTAGGATACAACTTCAATTCCCATTGAAAGGACCTGAGCACAGACACCAGCTCATGATCCAAGTATTGGAAGTTCTTTCCACTGGTCATAGATAAGACTGATTGTTAGAAGCAGTGTGAATCTGCCCAAAAGTGCTACACACCTATCCCTTCTCTGTTAGAAATCTGAAAGTTTAAGCAGCATCCAAAATACTTCTCATAGGCATATTGTTTTCAGTATATAAATGCCGTGGAAGATAACTTTTTGCAACAGCGGCACAAGATGTAGAATTAACATAAATTATCATAAGTTACATGTACAGTATGTAAACTACACAAAAAAATAAACATGCCAGAAGTGTAAGTTTGAGAAGGACAGAAATAAAATATAGGCTGAAGAAGGGCTAAGTACAAGAAATTCTGCAGATGCTGAATATGTTGAGCAACACACACAAATTGCTGGAGGATCTCAGCAAGTCAGGCAGCATCTATGGAGGGGAATAAACCTGCAGGGTCTGCCTCTGCCCGAAATGTCGTCTGTTTATTCCCCTCAACTGATGGTGCCTGATTTGCCGAGTTCTTCCAGCATTTTGTGTGTTCTAAGAGAGGGTTAATATTTTTTAGGATGGTTCAAGAGCCTAGTGGCAATGGTGGAGAAGCTGATGTTGAACTTTGAAGTTTGGGTCTTCAGACTCCTGCATGTCCTTCTGAACCAATTTATTTTCCTGCATGTTTATGGTTGGTATTTTTAATTGACTTTGTCATTTTTATTAAACTGTCTCTATTGGCATCACATATAATAATTTAGGGTTGGAATATTTCAAGGAGTATCTCCCAAGCTAAATGTACAGGAAGTGTAGGTGATGCACCTTTGAGATTTTTTATAAAACAGGGAAATTTGTGAAATATGGCCTTATCCTCATCTGTTTGTTAAGGCCGGTAGAGTTAACAGAGGCTCCCAGCAAATAATCGCGACAAAGCAAACAATTCTATGAAGTCACTTTAAAATACACTAACCTAAGTAAACAGTTTTGCAATTAGTTAATATACAGATGCAGCAATTATGGTGTTTCAGTTAATCATTCAACATTCTTATTAATAGTTCTGTAAATCAGAACCCACTTCTTTGCAGGCTTATAAAGATGAACAGTTCAGAGTTTATTTCCATACATAATTGGAGAAACACTTGGTTTCTGGATTATGGACAACTTGACCTTTTGACAAGCAAAAGGACTTGGCTGAAAAAAGATAGCTTTTATCAATTCATTCACAAATTGTGGCCTCCCACACTAAAGAGACAAGACCAGTTGGCCACAAACACGAGAGATTGTGAAGACGCTGGAAATCCAAAGCAACACACAGAAAATGCTGGAGGAACTCAGCAGGCCAGGCAACATCGATGGAAAAGAATATTTCCCTAGAAGGCACGAGATCCTTCTTCAGGACTGGAAAGGAAAGAGGAAATCACCAGAGTAAAAAGATTGGAGGGGGGAGTGAAGGAGGATAGCTAGAAAATGATATGTGAAGCCAGGTGAGTGGGATAGGTAAAGGGCTGGAAAGAAAGGAACCAGATAGGAGAGGAGAGGGGAGGATGGCACTTGAGGGAGGTGATAGGTAGGAGAGAGGAGGTGAATGGGGAAGAGAAGAAGAGGGGAGAGTGAGGGATTTTTTTTTACCAGAAGGAGAAATCAATATTCATGCCATCATGTTGGAGGCTACCCAGACAGAATATAAGGTGTTTCTCCTCTACTCGTCGTGACACAAGAGAGGCCATGGGTCAATATATCGGAACAGGAATGGGAATTGGAATTAAACTGTGGCCACCAGGAAGTTCTGCTTTTCGCAGATGGAGAGGAACTGCTTTTGGTTCATGGAATTGTGCTGATTGAACCAAACCTTCCTAACAACACAGAATCCAGACTTTGAAATACATTGTTATTCCAATGTCATGACTGGAACATCCTGCAATATTACTGTTGGAGTAACTTCACCAGGCTACATCGTAATTCAAGGCAGCAACTCGCCACTCTCTTTGCGAGTTGAGTTAGAGATGGCCAATAAATGCCAGCATTGCTAGTGATTCCCTCCTCTTGCAATGAAAATATTATATTCAAATTAGGCATAAGATTGAAACTGATAAGATCATGAGAACTCTTGGCAGGATTGATGAGGAGAGACTATTCCTCTCGTGGGAGAATCTGAAAATGGGAGTCATTGTTTAAAAATAATCTCCAGAATGATGTGGGTCCTTGGAGATCTCTTCCTCAAAGCAGAGTCTTTGAATATTTTTGAGACAGAGGTGGAGATCTAATAAGCAATTGGTAAAAAGAACACAACAGACAGTAGATGCTGGAACCCAGAGCAACAAACAATCTGCTGGAGGAATTCAATGGCACGAGGGTCATCTGTGGTGGGGACTGAAGGGAAGGAATTGTTGAGGTTTCGGGTTGAAAACCTGCAACAAGACTAAGGTGAAAGGGGAGGGGAGGGAGGGGAGGGAACCTCGGCTCAGACCATGAGAGGCCTGCGTTGGGCATTTTCATGCCTTACAATGCGCAGATTGGAAGTCTGTGTGGGGCGCCACTCCTCGCACAGACTAGAGCAATGTGTGATTAAGTGCCTTGCTCAAGGGCACAAAAACACTGCCACAGCTGAGGCTCGAACTAAAGACCTTGAGATAACTACACGAACGCCTTAACCACTTGGCCACGTGCCCAACACAATGAAAGGTGCAAGGGGGGGGGTATCTACTACAAATAGGAGTGGAGAGATGAGGTCCTGTAAGTGACTGGCCAAAGAATGTTGGAATGATGGAGCCAGCTAAGGGAAGGGAATGGGTGGACTTGGGAAATAGAAGTGGGTGGGTGACAGATGGAAACAGATAAAAGAAAAATGGAAGATGGAGCCAGGAAGGGGAGGTGAAGGTGAAGGTGGAAACAGCTGCTGGAGCACAATAAACAGGTTCCCATAGGTGAATGGGATTGCAGGGTTTGAGTCACGGTAAAAATCTTACGTAGTTTTATGATGTAGAAAAGCAAGCTCAAAGCATGCAATGCTTCAGATTAATATACTAATATATATATAAACGTGTGTGGGTACGTGGCCAAGTGGTTAAGGCATTGGACTAGTGACCTGAAGGTCGTGAGTTCGAGCCCCAGTTGAGGTAATGTGTTGTGTCCTTGAGCAAGGCACTTAATCACACAGTGCTCTGTGATAACCCTGATGCCAAGCTGTATGGGTCCTTACACCTTTTCCTTGGACAACATTGGTGTCGTGGAGAGGGGAGACTTGCAGCATGGGCAACTGCTGGTCTTCCATACAACCTTGCCCAGGCCTGCACCCTGGAGAGTGAAGACTTTCCAGGCGCAGATCCATGGTCTTGCAAGACTAATGGATGCCTTTACTTTATATACATAAACATACAGATATATAGGAACTACATAAGACCATAAGAGCATAAAGTATAGGAGCAGAATTAGGCTATTTGGACCATTGAGTCTGCTCTGCCATTTCATCATGGCTGATCCCATGTTCCTACAATCTCTTGTTTCCCTCCCACACGCCCCCCCCCCATATCCCTTCATGTCCAGACCAATCTAGAATCTATCAATTTCTGCTTTAAATATGTCAAAAGACTTGGCCTTCAGAACTGTCTGTGACAAAGAATTCCATAGATTCATCACTCCCTAGCTAAAGAAATTCCTCCTCATCTCTGCTGTAAAAGGATGATCTTCTATTCTGGAGCTGTGTCCTCTGGTCATAGACTCTCCCACCATAGGAAACATCCTCCCCACATCTACTCTATCAAGGCCTTTCACCATTCCATAGGTTTCAATAAGGTCACCCCTCATTCTTCTGAATTCTACCAAATACATGCCCAGAGCCATCAAACACTCTTCGCATGACAGGCCACTCAATCCTGAAATCATTTCTGTGAACCTCCTTTGAACTCTCTCCAATTTCAGTACCTCCTTTCTGAGATAAGGGTCCCAAAACTTCTCACAATATTCCAAGTGAGTCCTCATCAGTACTTTATAAAATCTCAACATTACATCCTTGCTTTTATATTCTAGTACTCTAGAAATGAATGCCAACATTGCATTTGCCTTCCTCACCACAGACTCAGCCTGCAAATTAATCTTTAGGGACTCCTGCACAAGCACTTCCAAGTCCCTTTGTGCCTCAGTTATTTGTATTTTTTTCTCCATTTAGAAAATAGCCACCCTTTAATTTCTTCTACCAGAGTGCATGACCATACACTTCCCTACACTGTTTTCCATCTGCCATTTCTTTGCCCATTATCCTAATCTGTCCAAGTCCTTCTGTAGCCTCTCTACTTCTACAAAACCACCTGCCCCTCCACCCATCTTCATATCACCTGCACTTTGCAACAAAGCCATCAATTCCATCATCCAAATCATTGACATAAAATGTAAAAAGAGTCTGTCCCAACACTGACCCGTGTGGAAATCCACTAGTTACCAGCAGCCAAGCAGAAAAGGCTCCTTTTATTTCCACTACAGATTAAAATCATACCAAAAGTGGACGCATGTATCATACCAATTCCAGTCGAATGACATCATGTACTGTAAAAGATATGGTTGACTACGGGATCATATATTGATTGAACATTTTCCAGGTATTGACCAGGTTAGTAGTTGATTAGTATTGTTTTATGGTTTTACCAATGTAAACATTTGCCTGTATTATAGTCAGTATCATATGAGAAAAGGGAAAATTCTCATCTGTTGACAATATGAGAAAGTTCCTGTCAAAACTCACAAAATCCAACCAATATTTATTGATTGATTTACTAATTTGTTTAGTTGTTATTTATTTATTGAGATACAATGCAGAATATTAAGGCTGAACTCAAAGGTATGGCTAGTTCTAAACTTGCTCATCCAGAATCTACTGCCTGTGCATAAGTCTTGCCTAGTCTCACTCACCTTTGTTCTTTCTAATCTGCACTGACTCTTAGTTGAGCAACGTCTCAACTTTAAAACTCCGTCCTTGTTTGTAACTCCATCTGCAGACTTGCCCCATCCCTAAAACCTACTCAAATCCTATCTATAATGCCCTGAGACAGCTGTAATCTTCTAATGCATCCTAACTTGCAATGCTCTACAACTGTTGGATGCCCGTTATTACTCCAGTCCTCAGCAAACCTTGCCAACAGTCATAGGTACTTGATTACGCTTTGGTACATCACTGTTTTTACATTCTAATGTGCCTTGGTTTTCTTTTTTAAACATCACAGGTACCAAATTAATACTATGTGTTGCTACTATGCGTACCGATCACTGCATATGCCCAGCTGAAACTGCATTTTGTTGGTCTCCAGGGCATACCTGCACCATACTGGACCTTCTAGCTGCATGAATATGATGTGCTTTTTCTGCTTGTTGATTTGTTTAAACCTGCTTGGAGACTAGTATGAATGCCCATGCTTAAAAACTTGTCAAATATACTGTATTACTAGGCAATATTTCAAACAGCAATAGCTAGTTAGACATTGAACTACGCCACATTCAGTTTTTCAGGCTCTTCTCCCCATGTTCCAAGCTCATGCTGAAGGAACGACCCATAGATACATTCCACTGTCCAATTTATCCAAAATGGACATTGGTTCCAGATTGGTTCTTATACGCAGTGAGCAAGATTATAGACCCCATCCTGCCTCTAACTCAAGGTTTGACCAAAAATTTGTTGTATGACCATAAAGACAAGCAACAGAGTGGTTCTAAACAACATCAATGATTGCTTCAGCCAGGGGGATCAACAGCAGAATTCAGAACCATTATGTTAAGATAGGCATGTCTCTCCTCTTTTAGAGAGCTATAGGCTTGCAGCTTGTGAACCCTCTCTTCATCCATGTTCCTAAGGGTTCAAAATTCACAATTACTCATCATGTGTACAGTACTGTGGAAAAGTCTTAGGCACATGTAAAATAAAATTCTGTAAAGCAAAATTGCTTTCAAAAATAATGAAATGAAAAGTTTCTAATTATCAAAAAATTACTATAAAGAGCAGTAAACAGTAAAAATTAAATCAAATCAATATTTGGTGTGACCACTAAACTTTAAAACTGCGTCAGTTCTCTTAGGTACACTGTCGCGCAGTTTTACAAGAAAATTGGCTGGTAGGTTGTTCCAAGAATTTGGAGAACCTGCCACAGTTCTTTTCCAGACATAGGCTGTCTCACTTGCTTCTGTCTTTCCAAGTAATCCCAGACAGCCTCAATAATGATGAGATCAGGCCACCATCTGAACCCATATGAAAAAAATCTAGGGTGCCTAAGACTTTTGCACAGTACTGGAAATCAAAGCATCCAGTGAAATGCGTCGTTTGCGTTTACAACCAACACACCCGAGGGCATGCAGGAGGCAGCCTGCAAGTGCTGCCACACATTCTAATGCCAACATAGCATGCTCAGTCTTGTCCTTTTTACTTTCTTCCTGCACTTGACCTTCTGCATCATCTCACACTTGTTCGAATTAAGCTCCAGCTGCAATTTCTCTGCCAAAATTTCCAACTGATTGATATCCTGCTGTATCCTTTGAAAACTTTCCTCACTATCTACATCTCTAGCAATTTTCATGTTATCTGCGTACTTAATGATCCTTGCAGAACACCTGTGATCATGGACCACCAATCAGGAAATACCTACAACCCTATGTCTTCTTTGATGAAGCCAATTTTGGATCCAGCGCACCATGGATCCCATGTGACTTAATCTTCTGGACTAGCCTACCATGAGGGACGTTGTCAAATGTCTTACTAATGCTGTAGACACTATCTACTTCCCTATTCTCATCAATCGTCTTCATTATTACCTCAAAAATGCAAATAAATTTGTGCGATAGGACTTTGTCTATACATGGCCTAGCTGACTGTACCTACTGAGTCCATACTTTTCTAAATATGAAAGAATCTCCCCTAAGAATCTACTCCACTGATTTCCCTACTACTGATGTAAGGCTCACCAGCCTATAATTTTCTGATTTGACCCAAATGTCATTCTCAAACAAAAGGGCAACAGTGCCACTTTCCAGTCTTCTCGCACCTCCCCTGTGGCTGAAGAGGATACAAAGATCTCTGTCAAGACCCCAGCAATATTTTCCCTTGCTTCTCTCAATATCCTAGGAAAAACCTCATTAGGCCCCATGGAGTTAACCACGGGGGCTCGTCTGTCTTGCTGTGAGTGGTTGTTCTTTGGTTCTATTATGTTTCTTTGTACTTACTATGAATGCCCACAAAAAATGAATCTCTGGTTAGTATATGGTGACACAGAAAATCTACAGCACATTACAAGCCCATCAGCCCACAATGTTGTGCCAACCATGTAACCTATTCAAGAAGCTGCCAGAATTCCCCTACCACATAGCCCTCTATTTTTCTAAGCTCTATGTACCTATCTAAGAGTGTCTTAGAAGTCCCTATTGTATTTGCTTCCACCACCTTCGTTGGCAGTGCATTCCACGCACCCACCATTCTCTGTGTGAAAATCTTACCATTGACATCCCCTTTGTACCTATTTCCAAGCACCTTAAAACTATGCCCCCTCATGTTAACCATTTCAGCACTGGGGAAAAGCCTCTGGCTATCCATACATTCAATGCCCCTCATCATCTTATATACCTCTATCTCCTCTCATCCTCTGTCACTCCAAAGAGAAAAGGCCAAGTACACTCAATCTATTTTTATAAGGCATGCTCTCCATTCCAGACAACATCCTTGTAAATCTCCTCTGCACTTTCTCTATAGTATCCACATCCTTCCTGTAGTGAGGTGACCAGAACTGAACCCCTCAAAAGAGGGGTCTAACTAAGGTCTTATATACCTCATGGCTCTTGAACTCAATCCCACAGCTGATGAATGCCAACACTGCGGATCCCTGCGGAACACCACCAGTCTCATCCTCGATGCAGAAAGTGAACCATCCACAACCATCCTTTGTCTTCTGTGGTCAAGCCATTTCTGGATCCACAAAGCAAGGTCTGCTTGGATCCCATGCCTGATTGCTTTCTGAATGAGCCTCGCATGGGGAATCTTATCAAAAACCTTACTACATCCACTGCTCTACCTTCATCAATGTGCGTTGTTACATCTCAAAGAATTCAATTAGGTTCGTGGCGCATGAACTGTCCTTGACAAAGTCATGCTGACTGTCCTTAATCAGATTCTGTCTCTCGAAGTGCTCATAAATCCTGCCTCTCAAGATCTCAGGACATATATGCACTATGTTAATAAATTTGCTTTGAAATTTAATATTTTTCAAGATGCTGAAGATCTTATTAATATCAAAATGCCATATAATATCAACATATCAATATCAGCGTGATCCATGTCTTTCTCTGTGGTAAATATTGATGCAAAGTAGTCATTAAGGACCTCACTCACTTCCTCTGACTCTGTGCATAAATCTCCTTCTTTGTTCTTAGTGGACCTACCTTTCCCCTAGCTATTAATTTGATCCTAAAATAAGTTTAAAACATTTCTGTGTTCTTCTTTAATTTGCTTGCTTTAATTCTCATTATTTTACCTTGGACATTTTGTGGCCCCGTGCCATGGCTTCAAAAACACTCCTGGAGTCAGGATAAGTGTATGAGTACCTTGATTGTCTGTTCATGTTTCCTTGAATCCACATGATAGGACTTTTGCACTACTACACTCCTGGAGCTGACCCGTTAGATGGAAATGAATTGTCACCAATGGGACTCAAGAGCTGGGTGAGTGTTCCACACACTTCCTATCAGTTCCTCGGGCATCTGCTCAGCATCTAAATTGCCCCACCCCCTTCCTCTATTCCCCACTCCGACCTTTTACTACTCCTTACCTGCCGATTATCTCGCTCTAAGGGTCCCCTCCTCCTTCCCTTTCTCCTATGGTCAACTCTTCTCTCCTTCCTTTCTTCTCCAGCCCTTAACCTTTCCCACCCGTCTGGCTTCATCTAACACCTTCTAGCCAGCCCCTTGCCCTTTCCCCTCTCCCCCCGCCCCATTTTATTCTGGCATCTTCTCCCTTCTGTTCCAGTCCTGCAGAAGGGTCTCGGCCCGAAACCTCGACTGTTAGTTCATTTCCATAGATGCTGCCTGACCTGCTGAGTTCCTCCAACATTTTGTGTGTGTTGCTTTGGATTCCAGCAGCTGCAGACTTTCTTGTCCGTACTTAACAGCCTGTCTTGTGCACAGTTTCATTTACTGCCTTCCCCTTAAATGAACTGAGCATTCAAATCAACAACCAGTATTGTCAATGCATACGCCGTTCCCTGTGCTTCTATTATTTTAATATCAGCCCAAGCACGTGAAAGAAATTGAATTTATTAAATCACTCTGAAATTTCCATGCAGCCAAGGGAGCAGCAGTTATCCAACTTGAATATACTATGAGGCTTACCACAGAGAGAATGAGCACTTGTTAAAAAGATGCACTATTAAATACCTGTGGTTCTTTGTTTATCCCTTTCTTCCATCACCCACTCAGTTATAGACTGTTCTGATCTCTAATTCGACTTTTATCCATCCTTTCTCCTCCGCGCTCCAATCTCAACACTTGACAGCAGAAGAGATTCCTTTCTATGTTAGCCTTAAGCAAAGAAACGCACCACATCCTAAGAATTACACAACTGTCTTCGAGAAAGAAAACCATTCGAGTTTTAATTGAGAAAGGAAGGAATGTTTCTCTGTCTTATTAAATTGTCCTTACGTCATCTATTACTATTAATGCAACCCTGTAAAATATGAGGAAATGATATTATTGCTCACACATCCCACTCACAAATCCAATTTACTACAGATTGAACTATGGTAATGTACAGGTCATTAAATTTTATTGAATTCATCAATGTCTTTTGAAAGGACCATTTATTTGCTGTTTTAAAAGAAGAAATAAAAATGGTCAGAGGTTTGAGGTGTATTCTGAGCTGATACAACACTTTCAACTCTGGGTCCGACCTGATGGTCATAGGGGTGACACAGCCACACAGCTAACTTCAGAGCTCCAGTGACCAGAACTCAATACTGTCCTGCAGAGCTGTCAATGTGGAGTTCATACCTTCTCCTTATGACCATGTGTGTATCCTCTGGGTGCTCCAGTTTCCTCCCACGTCTTAAAAATGAGGAGACAGGCAAACTTTTATGGGTTCCAGCACATGTAGGGGTGAAGGGGAATGAGAGGGTGGATGAGTTGGCAAAGTGGGCGTCAAAGAAAGAAAATGTAGCAATGCACATTAGTATCAGTAAAGCAGAGGTTAAGTATATAATTTCGGAAAAAATCAACCAAATGTGGCAAGAAAGATGGGACAGGGAGGGGAAAGGGAGGCATTTATATCAAATACAAAAAAGTATTGCAGGGACTAGGGTAGGTAGTGGATACAGAAGAGAGGAGACTGTGTGAACTAGGTTAAGGCTGGAGCACTGTACATTAAACAAAACATTGAAAATGATAGGGAAACACCAGACAGGATTGTGTGAGGAATGTCAGGAAGAGGAGTCAGTAGAGCATGTAGTTCTGAGTTGCAGGAAGTATGGGATACAGAGAGAGATGATGAGAATCAGCCTAAGGGAATTGGTGCAGGAATTCACACTAAAAGGGTTGCTGGGCATGGGTGAGAGAGCACAGGTCAGGGTATTTTTAACTTTCTTAAGGGGTACAGGGGTTCTTTTATAGGATATGATGAATAAGCAGGAATAGGGTACTAGGATGGCCAAAGATGGGAGGATAAAATGTAGGTTAGGGTATGTATGTGTGTATGATTGGGTGAAGGAATTTAGAATGTAAGTCTATTGCACATTCCAGAGCAGAAGGTGGCGGTAATGCACCATTAAGCTGGCTGCCAACCGCCGTAAAACAAAAAGAAGAAGATGAGGAGGCACTAGTGTGTGTTCTGAATGGAGGAGAGAGAGAGCTGAGAGAGGAAGTAGGGATATAAACCAGAATCAGAATGAGGAAGGTGATGAAGAAGCTGAGGATCCCGTTGCAGAGGGAGACACAGAGGTCCAGCTTTAGAAGCTCGGTGATTAATACTGAGGGAATTAGCACAGCGACGCCCTGGGGGAAGCTTACTAAACTACTAGATAGTTTACTTTGTGAATGCCTGCAAGGAATGAATATTAGGGCAGTATATGGTGACATTTATCTTTGAATTTTGCACATTGAACACTGAACTATAATCAATGAACAGTAGCCTGATGTATGTTTTGCTGTTATCTAGGTGCTTCAAAGCAGAGTAGAGAGCCAATGAGATTGTGATAGGTAGGGTTGTTGTTAAAATCAGGCTCTTGAACCAAAGAGGATAACTTCTCTCCATCACTCAAAAGTTCCCACAACCAATGGACTCACTTTCAAGGACTCTTCATCTCATGTTCTCAATATTTATTGTTTATTTATTTATTTATTATTAATATTTCTTCTTTTTATATTTGCACATCATTGTCTTCTGCACTCTGATTGAACACCCTAGTTGGGTGGTCTTTCATTGATTCTGTCGTGGTTATTATTCTGTAGATTTATTGAGTATGCCCACAAGAAAATGGATCTCGGGGTTGTATTTGGTGACATATATGTAGTTTGATAATAAAATTTACCTTGAACCTTGAACTTAGAAAATAGGTGCTTAATGGTGCTGGAGACTCAACGGGTTGAAGTTTTCTTCATGTATCTCTCAATGACTGTTGGTCATCTTGATTCCCAAGGGAAATTACCCAGTTCTGATCAATAGCCTTAATGTTCAGGGCACTGAGGACCTTTTAAATGGAATAGAGATCTGTGATCTCCATTGGGCATGAATAAAAATAGTCTTTACCTTAAATTCCCCTTCTCATCCTCTATTGAAGTCTTTAGTTACTGACCTCTAGGTTAAGGGAAATATGTCCTTCATGCTTCCTCTGTCTACACCTCTCATTTTTTGTACCTTACTTAAATTTCCTCTCACCCTCCTCTGCTCTAAAGAAAAGAGCTCAAAGACTTTAATTCAGTCCAGCAAACTGTACCATCTTATAAAACATGTTACCGGCGTTACATTTTAAGCCACGAGAGATAATTGCATCATGGTTCTGTGGACACTTAGCTAACTGATGTAGCATTAGTAACTGGAAAGGATACAAGCCAGGTACACAGCATAGATGGTCACAGACACACAGAAAGAAAATCTGATAGAAACTGGCTGGCAGCCAGCCTAAGAATGATGTAAGGTAATCACCATTGTGAACGAAAGAAAGGCCTTTCACAGACATATCAAAGGGATTCATACAGCCAATGAAGTACTTTCATGTGCTGTCAATTCTGTAATTTTCACATGGCAAACTTCCATTGATGGCAAGGTAATAACAATCTGATAATTGCGTTCATATTCACTGAAGCGGAGCATCATCCTGGCTCCCTTTATAAAAGGTGAATTTTATTTTTATGCTTTAACAATGTGTCCAAGATATAACTTCTCCAGCCCTCTCTCACTGCCCCACTGAGGTACCACTCTGAGGTCTCAGAAATAGGATTTGAACTCAATCATTGGTCTGACAGGTGACTTTAAGCTTAGCAATATCATTGTTTCCTCATTTGAGACTCTCTAAGTACTAGTCTCATGGCAAAAAAGAAAGAGATCTTGTGGGAACGCAGCTGTCAGGCAGCATCTGAGGAGGGAAATGGACAGTCAATGTTTCAGGTCGAGCCACAGTTATTTTCTCCAAACAGTAAGGCTGATCAGCACCTCCACCCACACCCCCACTGCCACTATTTTATAATTTCCTGTCAGAGTCACCTTATGTACAACCACTCTGCACCTAGTATGTCTTTAAGAGCATACAGTCAATCTTTGTATATAAGCTCTCCTATATACTTATATTTATTCTGTTTTTTAGTGTGTTCTTTATCTTATTGTATTTTTTGTGCAGCATTGGATCTGGAGTAACTATTATTTTGCTCTCCTCTGCACTGGTGTACTGGAAATGGCATTAAATACAACTCGAATTTTCATCTGGGACTGGCCCCGTATTTACTTTCTGCAATTGACATAGCACAGAAGGGACGAAATGCTCATTATTTTTGGGTTTAATCTGTGGCACCAATATATTAGGACGCAGGAGTTTTATAAGATTTTGAAAGATTCTGTAGCTTTCGTGGAACAGAGCAGGATGAAAGGAGGCTTGTCTGAGGTATATGAAATCAAGAGAGACACAGAGGGACACCTTGCTTGTTGCAGATTCAACAGCAGTGGAAGGCAACCCTGATGAGGCAAGGGGAATAGTGACTAAGAGTTATGTATGGGAATGGGGGATTAAAATTTAATCGCTACAAAATGTAATGCTTCAATAAAAACATTCAGCACAATCCCAGAAGCTATGAAAATATTCAACCAGGGCATTACATACTTTCACAGCGGTCTTTAAATTATACTTTGACTCCCTCAACAACCATTTGAATCTTTCATATATATACTTAGAAATACTCATAACTAAAAAAAAAATTTTGTTAAATTCCACAAAAATCCATCTCTAATCTGATGTAAAATCAACCATTTTAAGCCAATCATTTCAGTATATCTTAAGTGTAGCCTCTTAAAGAGAGTGCCTCAAACCACGTGCAGCATTCCAAGCATGGACACACTAATATCTTTGACAAATTTAACACTCTTACAGTTAAATTCTACCACCAGTTTACAGTTTATGAAAATTTCACTCTGTACTTCCATCTTCATAGAGGATGTTAGGCTGGAAGCTCTTCAGAGTTGTTTTCTAACTCATTTTGGCCCTGAAACTCTCATCAGGTCAGGCAGGATCTGTGCAACCAAAAAAAAGTTAACAATCCAGGTCAAAGGCTCTTCATCAGTCACTTTTGACAAAGGCCCTTTAACCTGAAATATTAACTGTGTTTCTGTTTCCATTGATGCCGCCTGTCCTACTAAGTATTTGCAACATCTTCTGTTTTTAAAGTCACTCTGTTCTAAAGCAGATCTGCCAGCAAGGTTCTTTCTCCAGAAAGACTGCTCTGACTTGTATGATGAGGCTCTACACCGAACTGGAAATTTACAAGAGAACATAATCAGCCCCTCATTCCTACTCTGCCAGTTAGTAAATTTATTGTTGTAACTGTCAGTGAAAGCCACAGAGAGACATGCAGCTGGTTGTACAGAAGTCTTTATTCAGCACACACAAGCTGACAGCATTTGGAGTCACTCTGGAGAGAGGCTCACTGACCCAACATTACATGATAGTTTTATATGCTAAGGATCAAAGCTTACAGCAGGACAATTCTATAGTTACAATGTATCCACAAAGCATCCTTTGGATTTTCAATCATCTGGACCTTCACACCACCATTCCGGATACCCAAAATGAATGTTGATCTCCGCTCTCTCTAAACTGCATTCATGCATATGCAGACAACTCACTTCAATGGAGTGTTTCCTGGTTTGCAATCAATCCCAATATGGAGCTCTAAGAAGAGCATTGTTCTAAATTCAATCTACAATCGACGTTCAGATCTGAAGACTGGTTGCTATTGAAATTAATATTTGCTATATTCCACAACTCCTTAACATTCATGACTGACCTGAAAGTTCGCTATTACTTCACTGCACTCATCCCATATGCCTTGAATCCCCAAACAAAAAGTACCTGATGGCCTTGTACTTGAACACGCTTAGCAACTGAGCCTCCATGGCCCTTTTGGTTACAAAGTCCCAAAGAGTCACTGCCCTCAGGGTGAAGTAATTTCACCTCAACTCACTCCTGAATGGCCAACATCCTATTTTGAGACTGTCCTCCCTCGTTCTAAACAGCACAGTTAATGGAAGTATTCACTCCACATTTACTCTGTCAAGCCCTTAAGATCATAAATATCCTGGTCATCATTCCTTATTCTTCTAGACCCTGGGAAGTATTGACCCCAAACCAGAGAAAATCTGCAGATGCTGGAAATCCTAGCAGCACACACAAAATGCTGAAGGAACTCAGCAAGCCAGGCAGCATCTATGGAAGAAAAGTACAGGTGACGTTTCGGGCCAAAACCCTTCAGCAGAACTGGAGAAAAAAAGCTGAGGAATAGATTTGAAAGGTGGGGGGAGGGGAGAGAAAACACCAGGCAATAGGTGAAACTTGGAGGGGGAGGGATGAAGTAAAGAGCTAGGAAGCTGATTGGCAAAAGAGACAGAAGGCCATGGAAGAAAGAAAAAAGGGGAGAGAGGGGAAAGAGCACCAGAGGGAGGCGATGACATGACAGGGGGAAAAGGGGAAATGGTGAAAGGGAGGAATGCATGAATGGAAGTTTGAGAAATCGATGTTCATGTCATTAGGTTGGAGGCTACCCAAACAGAATGTAAGGTATTGTTCCTCCAATCTAAGTGTGGCCTTATCCCGACAGTGGAGGAGGCCATGGATGGACATATCAGAATGGGAATGGGAAGTGGAATTAAAATTGATGGCCTCTGGGAGATCTCGCTTGTTCTGACGGACAGAGTATAGATGCTCGGCGAAGTGGTCTCCTATTCTACGTTGGGCTTCACCGATATACAGGAGGACTGTTTCCTCCACCATCAATGCTGCCCTCAACCACATCGCTTTCATTTCACGCACGTCTGCTATTACCCATCCTCCCACCACTCTATCAGGGATAGGGTTCCTCTTGTCCTCACCAGCCTCCATGTCCAGCACATAATTCTCCAAAACTTCCGCCACCTCCAACTGGATCCCATCACCAAACATATCTTTCCTTCCCACTCCCCAACTTTCTGCTTTCTGCAGGGATTGGTCTCTATGTGACTCCCTTGTCCATTCAACCTTCCCCCACTGATCTCCCTCTTGGCACTTATCCTTGCAAGTGAAACAGGTGCTACACCTGCCCCTACACCTCCTCCCTCATTACTATTCAAGGCCCCAAACAGTCCTTCCTGGTGAGGCGGCACTTCACCTGTGGGTCTGTTGGGGTCATATACTGTGTTCGGTGCTCCCGGTGTAGCCTCCTGTATTTTGGTGAGACTCGACGTATGTTTGTAGATTGGAAGACCGCTGTCTCCCTTTCTCTTCACCATTTACACCTCGGACTTCAACTACTACACAGAGTCTTGTCATCTTCAGAAGTTTTTGGATGACTCTGCCATAGTTGGATGCATCAGCAAGGGAGGTGAGGCTGAGTACAAGGCTACAGTAGGAAACTTTGTCACATGGTGTGAGCAGAATTATCTGCAGCTTAATGTGAAAAAGACTAAGGAGCTGATGGTAGACCTGAGGAGAGCTAAGGTACCGGTGACCCCTGTTTCCATCCAGGGGGTCAGTGTGGACATGGTGGAGGATTACAAATACCTGGGGATACGAATTGTCAATAAATTGGACTGGTCAAAGAAGACTGAGGCTGTCTACAAGAAGGGCCAGAGACGTCTCTATTTGCTGAGGAGACTGAGGTCCTTTAACATCTGCCAGACGATGCTGAGGATGTTCTACGAGTTTGTGGTGGCCACTGCTATCATGTTTGCTGTTGTGTGCTGGGGCAGCAGACTGAGGGTGGCAGACACCAACAGAATCAACAAACTCATTCGTAAGGCCAGTGACGTTGTGGGGATGGAACTGGACTCTGTGAGGGTGGTGTCTGAAAAGAGGATGCTGTCTAAGTTGCATGCCATCTTGGACAATGTCTCCCATCCACTACATAATGTACTGGTTGGGCTCAGGAGTACATTCAGCCAGAGACTCATCCCACCGAGATGTAACACAGAGTGTCATAGGAAGTCATTCCTGCCTGTGGCCATCAAACTTTACAACTCCTCCCTTGGAGGGTCAGACACCCTGAGCCAATAGGCTGGTCCTGGACTTATTTCATAATTTACTGTCATAATTTACATATTACTATTTAACTATTTATGGTTCTATTACCAGTTATTATTTATGGAGCAACTGTAATGAAAACCAATTTCCCCTGGGATTAATAAAGTATGACTAGGACTATGACTATGACTATGACTATGTGACGAGCATCTATGCTCTGTCCACTAGAACAAGTGGGATCTCCCAGTGGCCACCCATTTTAATTCCACTTCCCATTCCCATTCCAATACATCCATCCATGGCCTCCTCCACTTAAGTTGGAGGAACAACACCTTATGCTCCACTTGGGTAGCCTCCAACTTGATGGCATGAACATTGATTTCTCAAACTTCCAGTAATCCTCCCCACCCCTTTCACCATTTCCCCTTTTCCCCCTCTCATGTCATCGCCTCCCTCTCGTTCTCCTTCTCCTATTCCCCCCTCCTCCCCCCCCCCCCGTTTCTTCATTCTATGGCCTTCTGTCTTTTTCGCCAATCAACTTCCTAGATCTTTACTTCATCCCTCCCCCTCCAACTTTCGCCTCTCGCCTGGTGTTTCTCTCTGCCCTCCCCCCACCTTTCAAATCTACTCCTCAGCTTTTTTTCTTCAGTCCTGCCGAAGTGTTTTGGCCTGAAACGTCAACTATACTTTTTTCAATAGATGCTGGCTGGCCTGCTGAGTTCCTCCAGCATTTTGTGAAAGTATTGACCCCATTTGCTTATCTGTTCCTCAAAAGATAATAACACCATCTCAGAATCCATCAGGCAAACTCTACTTCAGTTCACTCTATCTCAAATAGATCTCTCCCTAGGAAAGAAAAATGTTCCTATGCACAGTGCTCTGTATGTGACCTCACCATGAGACAATATGGCGAATGACAAATATACATTATATTACAAATGCCATCCTATCAATGTTTATATGTAAAACAAAATACTAAGAATTAACATTAATCCCTGCATATATCTCTTGTTACAGATTTCCAGTCTGAGAAACATCCTTCCACACCTACCCTCTGCCTCCCATTACATATCCAATTTTGGATCCAATTTTTCAACATGCCTCAGATGCTTTGTGCTGCAGCCTTCTCGGCCAGCCTACCTATGGGATCATGTCAAGAGATTACTGATCGTCTTTATTTGTTACATGTGTCTCATCAAAACATACAGTAAAGTGCATCATTTGCATCAATGACCAACACAATCCGAGGATGTGCTGAGGCCGCCTTCGAATGTTGCAATGCTTCTGGCACCAACATAATGCCTTTGGAATGTAAGAGGAAACTGGAGCACCCGGAGGAAATCTACAGAGAGCAGTGGAAATCAAATGCCGACCAATGGCTTTGTAAAGTGTTATGCTAACCACCACTTTGCCACTTTCTGAATCTTTCAAAACCTTGGCAGCAAGATACTAACTCTTGGAAATTATTGGCTTTCTGTTAATTTCTCAAATACTACTTTAAATATATTATTAATGAAAATTTTGAACTATTTTGGCAACCATTCTTTTAGTAATGGGTTAGAAAGATGAAGAGAACATTTAGCCCTTTAATATATCAATGCTAATATGTGGCTTATCACAATATACCTTGTTTTTTGCCATGCCACTTAATACCCTTGATCAGCAACAATTGATTAATCATAAACATAATGAATTCTGCAGATACCGGAAATTCAGAGTAACACACATCAAATGCTGAAGGAATTCAGCAGGTCAGACAGCATCTATGGAAATGAATTTGGTCTGAGTCCTGATGAATTATTCATTTCCATAGATGCTGCCTGACCTGCTCAGTTCCTTCAGCACTTTGTGTGTGTGTGTGTGTGTGTGTGTACTAATCTATTAATCATTTTCAGATTTAAAATCAATCATTAGTTGTAGATTGTTGAAGGGAGTTTCACCATTCTGACTTCCTGTTTGACGAGATTAAGTATCTCTGAGAAATTGTTAGGATCTGTACCCTAAGTGTACTCCTGGTTTGTCTTCTTAAACATCCATTATGCAAAACTAAGAAGGTTACATGCAATCAGCCTAAATCAATTTGCCTTCAATTTTCTACTTTGGTATTTCCTTTAAAAACAAAGGTATGTCAACTTGCCCTTCTATTTCAAATGAAAATGAAGATTAATGTTTCTGTCTTCCTGCCAAACTTCCTTGAGTATACTTTAAACTTTGCAAATGAAGTCAGCTAGGCTGGAGATGACTGCCTAATCTCCAATGAATAGTTAATTAACCCTCCAATCAGACACTAGATTAATTAGCTTTCAACTCTGTCAAAAAGAATTTTCTAAGCTACTTAACCCTATTTCAATCATGCAGATTTTGACTACAATTTCACTTGTGCTGTCTATTGCTCAAATGATAATTGCTATGTATGTTTTATTGTGTGAGGCAAAGGTTGGCTAACTTGTCTGACTTGACATTTTTGGGTAATTTAGACGGATACTAGATTGCTTGTTACCAAGACGCTCTGAGCACAAGATGCTGTCATACCTAGAAATGCATTCTCTCTTTTAAGATTGCAAACTGATGTCTATATTAAGTACTTTCATTGTCATCCTTGGCTTATTGAACAGCACGGTCACCCGAGTCAGTAGATGATGGATCTGCAATGCACTGCAGAGTCTATACCACCTACGTCCAGTGTGGTGTTGAAAGAGCACTAGCTTGCTGAAGAGAAACAGAGTGTTAATCTGCCCTTACGTCAAAGTTGCTGGTGAACGCAGCAGGCCAAGCAGCATCTATAGGAAGAGGCACAGTCGATGTTTCAGGCCGAGACCCTTCGTCAGGACTAACTGAAGGAAGAGTGAGTAAGGGATTTGAAAGCTGGAGGGGGAGGGGGAGATGCAAAATGATAGGAGAAGACAGGAGGGGGAGGGATAGAGCCGAGAGCTGGACCGGTGATAGGCAAAAGGGGATATGAGAGGATCATGGGACAGGAGGTCCGGGAAGAAAGACAAGGGGGGGGGGTGACCCAGAGGATGGGCAAGAGGTATATTCAGAGGGACAGAGGGAGAAAAAGGAGAGTGAGAGAAAGAATGTGTGCATAAAAATGAGTAACAGATGGGGTACGAGGGGGAGGTGGGGCCTTAGCGGAAGTTAGAGAAGTCGATGTTCATGCCATCAGGTTGGAGGCTACCCAGACGGAATATAAGATGTTGTTCCTCCAACCTGAGTGTGGCTTCATCTTTACAGTAGAGGAGGCCGTGGATAGACATGTCAGAATGGGAATGGGATGTGGAATTAAAATGTGTGGCCACTGGGAGATCCTGCTTTCTCTGGCGGACAGAGCGTAGATGTTCAGCAAAGCGGTCTCCCAGTCTGCGTCGGGTCTCACCAATATATAAAAGGCCACATCGGGAGCACCGGACGCAGTATATCACCCCAGTCGACTCACAGGTGAAGTGATGCCTCACCTGGAAGGACTGTTTGGGGCCCTGAATGGTGGTAAGGGAGGAAGTGTAAGGGCATGTGTAACACTTGTTCCGCTTACACGGATAAGTGCCAGGAGGGAGATCAGTGGGGAGGGATGGGGGGGACGAATGGACAAGGGAGTTGTGTAGGGAGCGATCCCTGCGGAATGCAGAGAGAGGCGGGGAGGGAAAGATGTGCTTAGTGGTGGGATCCCGTTGGAGGTGGCGGAAGTTACGGAGAATAATATGTTGGACCCGGAGGCTGGTGGGGTGGTAGGTGAGGACCAGGGGAACCCTATTCCTAGTGGGGTGGTGGGAGGATGGAGTGAGAGCAGATGTACGTGAAATGGGGGAGATGCGTTTAAGAGCAGAGTTGATAGTGGAGGAAGGGAAGCCCCTTTCTTTAAAAAATGAAGACATCTCCCTCGTCCTAGAATGAAAAGCCTCATTCTGAGAGCAGATGCGGCGGAGACGGAGGAATTGCGAGAAGGGGATGGCGTTTTTGCAAGAGACAGGGTGAGAAGAGGAATAGTCCAGATAGCTGTGAGAGTCAGTAGGCTTATAGTAGACATCAGTGGATAAGCTGTCTCCAGAGACAGAGACAGAAAGATCTAGAAAGGGGAGGGAGGTGTCGGAAATGGACCAGGTAAACTTGAGGGCAGGGTGAAAGTTGGAGGCAAAGTTAATAAAGTCAACAAGTTCTGCATGCGTGCAGGAAGCAGCGCCAATGCAGTCGTCGATGTAGCGAAGGAAAAGTGGGGGACAGATACCGGAATAGGTACGGAACATAGATTGTTCCACAAACCCAACAAAAAGGCAGGCATAGCTAGGACCCATACGGGTCTCTCACTCTCCTTTTTCTCCCTCTGTCCCTCTGAATATACCTCTTGCCCATCCTCTGGGTCACCCTCCCCCTTGTCTTTCTTCCCGGACCTCCTGTCCCATGATCCTCTCGTATCCCCTTTTGCCTATCACCTGTCCAGCTCTCGGCTCTATCCCTCCCCCTCCTGTCTTCTCCTATCATTTTGCATCTCCCCCTCCCCCTCCAGCTTTCAAATCCCTTACTCACTCTTCCTTCAGTTAGTCCTGACGAAGGGTCTCGGCCTGAAACGTCGACTGCGCCTCTTCCTATAGATGCTGCTTGGCCTGCTGCGTTCACCAGCAACTTTGATGTATGTTGCTTGAATTTCCAGCATCTGCAGAATTCCTGTTGTTTGCGTTAATCTGCCCTTCTTTGCTTGTGTTAAACACACGATGTTCTGGTAACTGGGCATTGCGCATTGCTTATGAGTCAATTCAATTAACACCCATGGAGGGAGAGTACAACGCACTTTTATATTACAGCTTTAGCTAACGTGATCAGTTAAATTTCTACTTACTGAACAATTACTAAACACAAAGATCCCATGGTCTTAATCAAAAACGGTTTCTTACAATTCTGGGCAAGATTTATCTCTCATCAGTAAAGTCATTGTGAAAGAATCCTCTCGGTCAAGATCTGCCATGAATGTGCTTGATTCCATCCTACAGCACATTTGACTGTTTCTTGAGTTTACTCCAGCCTAGGGGAGATTAAAAAGGTTACCCAATAGTTGCTAAACAAGACTCTGGGCCTGATGACGTACAGAAATATAGAAGAGCAGTAGTTCTGGGGTGTAAAGCCATAATCTCCTTTTTCTCATCTTGGTAAAGGAAAACATGTCAGGGGACTTTAGAGGTGTCACAATAGATGTTTCCAGCAGTGGGAGAGTCTAGAACCAGAGCACACATCCTTAGAATAGAATGACATCTCTTGAGAACAGAGATGAAGAGGATTTTACTTAGCCAGAGGGTTGTGAATCTGTGGAATTCATTGCCATTGATAGCAGAGGAGGCCAAGTCATTTGGGCATACTTAAAGCAGAAGTTAATAGGTTCACGATAGGGGTGACCTCACTGAAACTTATCAAATGTCGAAAGGCCTCAATAGAGTGGACGTGGAGATGATGGGGAAGTCTAGGATCAGAGGTCACAGCCTCAGAATAGAGCGCCGTCCTTTTAGAATGGAGATGAGGAGGAATTTCTTTAACCAGAGACTGGTAATCTGTGGAATTCATTGCCACAGGCAGCCGTGGAAGCCCAATCAGTGGGTATATTTAAGACTAAGGTTGATAGGTTCTTGATTGATCAGGGCAATAAAGTTGAAGGGATACAGGGAAAGAGCAGGAGACTGAGGCTGAGATGGAAAATAAATCAGGTATGATTGAATGGTAGAGCAGACTTGATGGTCGAAATAGCCTAATTCTGCTTCTATCTCTTATGGTCATATAATTGTGTCCATGCTGAAGAAAGGAGATGCGCCTAACTGTGAAAGCAGGAGATGCATCTCTATGTGATCCAACACAGGCAATTCTCTTCAGTTGCCAACTCCCAGGAGAATGAGGGCTCCTCACAGATTCCACCAAACAGCAGTTAAATTCAATATGATTTTTACTGCATAATAAAACAAAGGAAAATGTAATAGAAGGATATGGAGAAATGGTACAGAAGAGAGTTTGAGGCCAGCATATGTCAGCCATGATTATACTAAATGGTGGGGCGTGAATGAAAAGCCTCATGACTTACTCCTGGTCCTATTGTCTTGTTTTCTTTTATAACCTCAAATTCTTTGTCAATCCTCACAGTTGGAAGTTCTCAGAAATTCATTGACATTCTACATCAGCTACTCAATAACACGCAAGCCACGAGTCTAACAAACAGATCCCCCATTGACTAGCAGCAAGCAACATTGCGTCAACACACCAACCCTCATCTCAAGTGTTTCATTGCAATCCAATACTCACCTCCAAACAAACTTCTATCAGGAGTGGAGTTGAACTCCTGAGCAAGAAATGGTTCAACCTTTATCATCCCCGTTCCTTAACTGAATCCATTCCAAACTCATTCTACAGCAGTGGGGCAGTCTAGAACCAGAGGACACAGCCTCAGAATAGAATGACGTCCCTTGAGAACAGAGATGAGGAGAAATTTATCTAGCCAGAGGGTGGTGAATCTGTGGAATTCATTGCCACAGAGAGCAGTGGAGGCCAAGAGATTGGGTGTATTTAAAGCAGATTGATAGGTTCTTGATTAGTAAGAGCATTACAGTTACCAGGAGAAGGCAGGAGAATGGGGTTGAGATGGAAAATGAATCAGGTATGATTGAATGGCAGAACAGACGATGACTTGAATGGCCTAATTCTGCTCCTATATCTATGGTCATATAATTGCGACCTCATTGTTGTCTCCTCCTCTGCAGCCTAGGCTCAAATATCTAAACACTAAATGTCTATAAGAGAAATGTCTCCAACAATCTGTTCTCTTCTGAAAATCAAGATCTACAATGAAAACATTTGAGGAACCATGTCTCACCAAAGGTAGGTATTGATGACAAAAGATACCATTGAGCTATCACTGTCCTTCGTAGATGAGCAAAAGTTCATTTGATAAATAATATTTCATCCAGTGCAAAGCTCCTGGTCTACTAGGCAATAATGATTCATATCTTGGGAATCATAGAATCATAGACAAGTAGGTATCTTTGAGCATTGGGAAATTACACAATGATGTCACTGATAAATTCTCCAAAGTAATTGGCATCACAGGTGAGCTAATGTCAGCATCATCTCCCAAGCCAACACTCTGACACTGAGAGTCTGTTTATGTTCAACCAACTTCAATAGAGGGGCCACATTGTTGGTATGCCCCAAATCAGACTCTCAAAATCTCTTCCCCAAATCTGTCCTGTAAAGAGATTTGCAGGAAGTTGTGGAAAACACTTTAAGTTCAAGCTCAAGTGCATTGTCATTCAACTATACATCATCATCATCATCATCATCATCATCATCATCATCATCATCATCATCATCATCGTCATCAGGTGCCATGCCCAGTTTGAGCTTCGACTGCCATGGCCCACACACTCCTGTTTCGGGTCAAGTGGATCAATTCATTGGTATTCATTTCCACTTCTCTGGCTGCTGTCTTCATCATTATTTGTCTTTGTCTTCCTCTTGCTTTCTTCCCTTTAATCTTTCCCATAATTACCATGCATTCTAACTCCCCCTTCCTAATCACATGTCCAATGAAGTTACGTTGCCTTTTCATGATCTCATACATTATTTCTCTTTTTGTCTTTGCTCTGTTCATGACATCCTCGTTAGATATTCGTTTCATCCATGATATTCTTTGCAACTTTGCAAGTTGACTTAAAGAGATTATACAACATATAGTTACATATACAACAGTATTAATGTTGCTGGTGTTATCATAAATAAAGTACACTTGATGGGAGCAGGATTTCAGAGTGGTCACAGCCTTGGGGAAGAAACTGTTAGCCAATGTAACGGTCCTTGTTGTTATACTGTGAACCTTGTGCCTGAGCATCGAAAAGATAGTGTGATGGATGGGGGAGGTTCTTGACAATACTGAGGCCTCTGTGAATGCAGTGCTTCTCGTGTATGTCCTGAATGGGGATGGTGGGAGAGAGACCCCAGTGATTCTCTCATCAGTCCTGACAATCCACTGGAGGATTGTCAGATGCCTTGCAATTCCCATACCTGATGGTGACACAGCTGGTCAGGACGCTTAATGGATTTCCTTCTCAAACATTGTTTGATCTGTGCCAGCAAAAGCTTGGGAGTGCTCATAATGGAAGGGGATTTAGAAAGACACCGAAGCACCAAGCTTCAAGGCAGTGAGTTTGTGAGGGTAGGTATGGACAGCAGAACAAGTCAACAACATCCCTAATTACCTATCTATCTGCTCCATCAGGAACTATCTACCCCTAAGTTTGCTAATCACACCTTGGACTCCCAGCCACCTCAGAACTGAGAGAAGTGGAAGGAAGCGAGTCGTTCTGCACCTTGAGGAACCAGCACACAAGAAAATGTTCACAGGAACCTGCCGTGGGAAAACTATTTTCCACACGAAATAGAAACACATCAGCTGTCTCCAAAGACACGAAGGAAGGTCCTGAGATTGAGAAGTGTCACATTTTATTTTAATTTCAGCGGTTGGAAGAACATAACATTTTAAGTTGCTATATCTGCACTGGTTTGAAAGTAGTGCCTTCATTTCTAAACCCAGTGCTTGTCTCCTACTTAGAATAATAGCAGCCATCTCTTTGATCATTGTTAGCAGGCATGGGTTGACCTCAGTTCAGTTCCTGTCTGTGGCTTTGAAACAAACAAACTACCCACAGCTGCCAGTTTGTGCAAACAATGCTGAATTCAATGATTAGAGTTATTTGCATTCAGGAATTAATTTATAATACTAATCTGGATTGCAGAATCTAACCAGAATGGGATTCTTTTAGGCATGGGCGTCAAGTGTGGTTGAGTTAAAATCATAATGGCAATACACTAGTTATCCAGCAACTGAAGTAGAGAGTCAGTACCAAGCAGAAAGGTTGTTCTTAGCATTCAGAAACCCCAACTATCTATTAAGGTAGTAAAGAAGGCAGATGCAATGTTAGCATTTATTTCAAGGGGACTGGAATATAAGAACAAGGATTTAATGCTGAAGCTTTATCAGGCATCGGTCAGACCACATTTGGAGTATTGTGAACAGTTTGGGGCCTCAAATCTAAGAAAGGGTCCAGAGGAGATTTAGGGGAATGTTCCCAGGAATGAGAAGTTTAATGCATGAGCAGGGTTTGATGACTCTGGGCCTGTACTCATTGGAGTTTAGAGAATGAGACTGAAACTCAAGAAACCTAGCAAATATTGAAAGGATAGAGTAGAGGTGCAGAGGATGTTTCTAATAGTGGGAGAGTCTAGGACTGGAGGGCACAGCCTCAGATTAGAAGGGCGCCCCTTCAGAACATCAATGAGGAAGTTTCTTTAGTTAGAGGGTGGTGAATCTGTGGAATTCATTGCCACAGGCTGCTGTGGAGACAAACTTACTGGGTATTTTTAAAGCGAAAGTGGACAGGTTCTTGACTAGTAAGAGATCCAAGGTTATGAAGAGAAGATAGGAGAATAGGGTTGAGAAAGACAATAAATCAATATTAATCGAATGGCATAGCAGATTCAATGGGCCAGGTGACCTACTTCATTTGCCTATATCTTATTGCCTTATGGACTAACTTATTAAAGGTTAAATATTTAGCAGCTGAAATAACTTGTCACTTTCATGTGTCAAATGCTGATACTGCCATCTTTTGGTTGCACTGGTGCAGATAAAGAAGAAGACTTTATGACAATTTACAGGGGAAGTAAACTCATTACATACATGGAGTTGCAAGATCCAGCTGGAGGCCCTCACAGAGATTTGATCGCCTGATTTTCAGACCACATAACACCTGACCACATGGTGCCTGACAACATGATGGCTGCAAATATTACTGCAGCTCTGTCACCCAATTGTGGACAGAACTTATCATGCTCGGCCCACAGGTTCTGAAGTTTCACTCACCTATTTACTGACAACTGCTCTCATTGAACTTCTCCCACTCACTACAGTAGTGTTGCTCTTGAATCTCCAGGTACTTTCAAAAAACTAGTTCTTCTTGACTCAGTTATTTTTCATCTGCATCCTAATTATCTTGTTCTATCATTCCACTCTCCACTTCCCCTCTCTCTGACCCCATTCCCAAGCTTCTTACTTCTCACACTTCCTTTTCCTTTCCTATTCACCGATTACCATTCCTTTCAAACCCCATCCCCTTTCTTTCTCCTCATCCTTCTCATTTCTTGACCCAAATCCTCATTTTCTGCTCTCCCCCATTCTATCTTTTTTTCCACTTCCCATTCCCCCAAAATCCCTTGATTCTCTGAAATCCTAGGTCTTTCTTTCCCAAATTCTTTCACAGCTGCAACCTTCCACTGACTATTCTTCCCCTCGACTATCCAGACACCCCCATCCTCTCAATCTAAATCTCATCGTGGGCAGCACGTCATGGTGTGTTGGTATCACAATCGTGACGCAAGTGTATGTCTTACTTCTCCAGCAACCTGGGCTCGATTCTGACTTCCAGTGCTGTTTGCCCATAGTTTTCTGTCCACTGTCCTCCCACCTAGTATTTTGTTGGGTTAAATTACCCTTATCTATATAGATTCTCAGTTAAAGAATCGAGAAGACAGTAGTGGGCATGTGGGGGAAGAAAATTTACTGAAAACCAAATGGGGGAATCAAATTCATGGCATTGATCGAAGAGGCAATGAATTCAGTAGGTTGAATGGCTACTCTTTGTACTGTAAGGAAATTTGAGGTACAATAAAGGTCCAAAAAAGACTTGATTATCACCCCTATGTTCCAACTATTTTGGAAGGTCCTTTCCATTCCCCAATTCTCCTTAAAGATCCTCGTCTAGCTACTTGAACTCTGTGGCCACTTTATTAGGTACACCCTATACCTAATAACATTACCACTGAGTGCACGTTCGTGATCTTCTGCTGCTGTAACCCATCCACTCCATCGGTCAATGTTTTATGCATTCCAAAATGCTGTTCTGCACCTAACTGTTGTAATGCCTGGTTACTGGAGTTACTTTCACCTTCCTGTCATCTTAAACCAGTCTGGCCAATCTCCTCTAACTTCACTTATTAACAAGGCATTTTTGCCCAAAGAACTGTCGCTCACTGTTTTTTTTTTTGCAGCATTCTATGTAAACTCTAGACACTACTGTGTGTGAAAATCCCAGGAGATCAGCGTTTCTGAGATACTCAAACCACCCTATCTGGCACCAACAATCATTCCACAGTCAAAGTCACTTTGATCATATTTCTTCCCCATTCTGGTGTTTGGTCTGAACAACTGAACATCTTGACCATGTCTGCATGATTTTTTGTGTTGAGTTGCTGCTGTATGATTGGTTGATTCAATATTTGCATTAACAAGCAGGTGTGCAGGTATACAGGTGTACCTAATAAAGTGGCCACTGTGTACATTCCTCAGTGTTTTGACCTTAAGGCACCAGTTCTCAAACTCCAGTTGTTCATCTGTCTCCAGCCAGGCCTAAACTTTCAGACCTATGTTAAGTCCCGGGCAGTATACACTGTTACAGGAGTCACAGGCAGTATGTAGTACATATGCTGATACAGAGGTGCTCTATTCACTTTCTACTAGGGCACACAAACTTTAGCTCAAGCCCCACTGCAATACTAACTCAAAGCACTCATTTTAGACAATTCAAATATGTAGACCATAGAACCATCAAAACAGTGATAGCCATTTGACCTAACAAGCCGTGCTGGTGTTTGCCGATAAGACATCTTCTCCTTTTGTCGCCATCTTCCATCAAATAAGTGCAATTGATGAAAATCATTGGTCAGAGTCACAGAAGCTCCTATCCATCTGGCGACCTGCAGTATTTTCTGCTTTTATTTCTGATTTCAGCATCTGCAGTATGGTGCGTCTGTCCGAAAGCCCAATATGTTGTGGATAATTTTCATTTAGACCTTACATTGCCCTGTATCTTAACTCCATCTATCTCGATATATTTTTGTACACACCAGGCCTAAAACACAGATCTCCGATGTATGTAAATGTAATTCCGTGAGCATCTGCTGATTCCTTTGGAAAAATTATACCACTATTAGGTAAAAGAAAGCTCTTTTCCTAATGGATTGGACCTTACATATAAAAGCATATTTTTCTGTATTACTTCACCAGAAGAAAACTTTCTCCTACTTTATATAGAGTTATAATCAGGAAGTATGCTTCCAGCATACAAAGTACAGTACCTCATAGCTTATGTATAAAAATTCAATTTTTTCGCCCGTAAATCATCGCATCAGATGACAGAATTTCTACGTTGGTGTTTTTCTCATTTTCTTTGAAGATTTTTTTTGTCAGTTGTAAAATATTGGAGAAGGGGCAAAATACATTTTGCTTTCCAATCTGTCATGCTGCCAAGAGGTGCCGCAAAGCCGGGGTGTGACAGCAGCCGGCCACTCAATGAAACCTGTTGAAATAAACACAACCACGGCTGGCAAATCACATGGTGTACAGAAATTTGGTCCAGCTAATCTTTGTGGTTAGGAAAGAATGAGGAAAATTCAGTTCTAACTTTTCTTATTTCCATTCCTGACTCTAAACTGCAAGTCTTATGTAGTACAGGCTCTTTTTCTGTCTCCTGCCAAATCAATACCTGCTAATTGGAATCTTTAACATGAATTACTACTGTCATAGAACAAAAACATAGAACAACACAACACAATACAATAGCCCTCTATTATTCTTTCATCCATGTGCCTATCTTAAATGTCTTAAATTTTTCTTGAGTTTCTTAATGTCCCTAATGTATCTGACTCTACCACCACCCCTGGATGCACGTTCCATGAACCCACCACCCTCTGTGTAAAATAAAAACTTCTGGCATCACCCCTATACTTTCCTCCAATAACCCTTACACCCCCTCGTATTAGCCGTTTCCTTCCTGGGATAAAATCTCTGGCTCTCCACTCTACCAATGCCGCTTATCATCCTGTACACCTCTATCAAGTCATCTCTCATCCTCTTTAACTCCAAAGAGAAAAGCCTTAGCTTACTCAACCTATCCTCAAAAGGCAGCATCTTGGCAAATCTCCTTTGCACTCTCTCTAAAGCTTCCATATCCTTCCTAAATGAGGCAACCAGAACTGAACACAATACTCCAAGTGTGTTCTAACCAGAGATTTATAGAGCTGCAACATTGCCTCATGGCTCTTCAACTCATTCCCCCGACTAATGAAGGCCAACACACCATGTGCCTTCTTAACCACCCTATCTATTGCTGACGCTACTTTGAGGGATCTATAGACATGGACCCCAAGATCCACCTGCTCCTCCACAAGGGTTAAGAATCCTGCAATTAACCCTGTATTCTAATATTGATGTGCTACTTTGTGTGCCTTCTATTATTAGGTTTGATGAGGAGGAAACATAATCCCGGAAATGATTTCCTACTTTTGATAATATTGGATCACTACATACAGTATACTGTCAGTGCTTTGATGGTTCCATGGCCTAAACATTCAAGTTGGTCCAAAATGGTGCTTTAAGTTAGCGCTGCAGTGGGGCTTGATCTAACTTTTGTTGCTTCCCCAGTTGAAAATACACAAAGTGCTTCTGTCATAGAGTAGGTATTGCCAACGGCTCTAATTTATTAGTAAGGGCGCCAAAGGAGAAAGGAGTTGAGAAAGAAATTAGATCAGCCAAGATCAAATTACAGAACAGACTTGATGGGCCAAATGGTCTAATTCTGTTCCTATGACTTATAGTCTTATTAGGAGTTTAAGGAAGTACAGTGGACAGCTTTCTGACCGGTTGCTTCACAGGCTGGTATGGATGATTTCTAAATGGTCCATGAATGCTACCTTGCTATTCCTCTTTTGCATTCTTTGTTGATGAATTGATTTAAAATTATAGTTTTTATTTTGTTTTGCACTGTAAATTTCACAAGATATATAGTGATATTTAATCTGACTCTGAGAATTCTGGCCATTTTGTTCTCTGCTATTTGGCTTTTTTACTTCAACTTCTTCAGTTAAATACGTAAGTTATAATCATCATCTAGACAACTGCTCCCCAGTACGTACTTATCTTCCCAATCTGACCATATTAATACTTCATACAAAACGAGTCCTACTCAGGAGTTGATGTTGCCCAAGTTCATTTTTTGTTCAAAGCTTCAGCGGAGGCTGTCTTCAAATCAATGCAGAGTGGATCAATGCCTTATATTATACTGCAAACAACAACTTCCAATCTATGCTCTTTTGTTCTAAGTATGTGTTGGTTCATGATCTCATCACTTCCTCACCAAGACTAGTGATAAAACAAAATGAAATCCTCTCCCTAAATAATCAGTGAAGTTGTATAATAATATATATTTCCAAAACTGAGATTGATAGTTATTTTTGAGACAAGAATATTAAATGTTATAAAGTCAATAGACAATAGACAATAGACAATAGACAATAAGTGCAGGAGTAGGCCATTTGGCCCTTCGAGCCAGCACTGCCATTCACTGTGATCATGGCTGATCATCCACAATCAGTATCCAGTTCCTGCCTTATCCCCATAACCTTTGATTCCGCTATCTTTAAGAGCTCTATCCATCTCTTTCTTGAAAGCATCCAGAGACTTGGCCTCCACAGCCTTCTGGGGCAGAGCATTCCATATATCCACCACTCTCTGAGTGAAAAAGTTTTTCCTCAACTCCGTTCTAAATGGCCTACCCCTTATTCTTAAACTGTGGCCTCTGGTTCTGGACTCACCCATCAGCCGGAACATGCTTCCTGCCTCCAGCGTGTCCAATCCCTTAATAATCTTATATGTTTCAATCACATCCCCTCTCAGCCTTCTAACTTCCAGAGTATACAAGCCCAGTCGCTCCAATCTTTCGACATATGACAGTCCCGCCATCCCTGGAATTAACCTTGTGAACCTACACTGCACTCCCTCAATAGCAAGAATGTCCTTCCTCAAATTTGGAGACCAAAACTGCACACAGTACTCCTGGTGTGGTCTCACCAGGGCCCTGTACAACTGCAGAAGGACCTCTTTGCTCTTATACTCAACTCCCCTTGTTATGAAGGCCAGCATGCTTGCTTTCAGTGACTGATGTACAAGAACACCTAGATCTCGTTGTACTTCCCCTTTTCCTAACTTGACTCCATTTAGATAATAATCTGCCTTCCCGTTCTTACCACCAAAGTGGATAACCTCAAGTCATAGAGTTATGGTGGATGTCTGTCGTGTGCAACAATGACAGGAGAGCTGTGCAGGAGAGTTTTTACAGTGGAAAAACCATTACACTGGGGCAGTTCTCCTCTCTCAATCTCAGAAGACTGGGCCCAGTGGTATGGTTCTGGCATCACAAACTGGGTTCTTCCTTTGTGTAGTGGATGATCATGACGCCAGTTCATTGTCATGCCCTTTGCTCTGCATGAAGCTTTGCAAAACTACCTTTCTGCCCATTGGATCTCACTATTGGTCTCGTCTGCTCAGTCTGTTGGAGCTGAGTTTACATGCTAGGTCAGGAATGTCCGTATCTCACCAGGGTATGAGGCCCATTTGGTTTACCTCACTTGGTTTAGCCGGTGTACTGGGATGTGGCCACTGTCGCATGCTAAACGGGAGGTGAGAGCTGTGTCCGGTGGGGACCAAAACTGAATAAGCTGCCCCAGAATGGACACAAATCTTCCCTTCACCAGAGGTGCTAACCCTCCCTGGAAACCCCATACACCCCCATAGAGTTATATAATATGGAGACTAACCCTTCAGTCCAACTTGTCAATCAATGATGACATGTTGTCTCTCTCAGTGGATCAATGGCAGGTAGACAAATTTATGTTCTGGGTTAGTTATAATCTAACAGAATCATGGAAAGGACTCAATGAGTTGAATGACCCGCCGTTTCTTTCTGTGCTCCTTAAGTATAAAAATCATGATATTCAGGACATTAGCTATCTCACATATACCATTCGCTTCCTATGGGAGTTTTACTTTCCCATTAATACTCCTAAATTTAATAATGTAATTCAGGGTATCACATGGTTAAAAACTGGTTAACCTCCATTTTTCTATTGTAGGTGCACTAGATTTTGTTGGTGTTTAGCACAAAAACTTAATTGGCTCTTCAGCAAATAAAAATTGCTAGATAGGCCAAGGTTTTTTAAAAAAAATGATGTTTACACTGAAAAACAAACACTAAAACTGAGCGTGCAAGATTCCCACTGGTATTTGTCTATCTTTACTGACCTAATGCAAATAGAATCTGTTTCGATGAAGTCAAAGAATGGCTACAGCCCTTAAGGGGCCACCCACCTACCAACCATGCAGCAGCAACACTCATTCTGTTTGGGAGGGAAAAGACAGAGGCTGCAAGAAAGTGGAGGACAACCCCCAAATCATTCAAAGCAACATCAAGCTTTGGTGGATAACATTCACCTAAGAAGGTGGGTTTTATGGATCAAATGGTTCCAGAGACTCATCAGCCATCTATAGGAAGAGTCTGTTTGGGGAGACAATAACCTCTTCTAGGTGTGAGAATATCACCAAATGGAACAATGTTTACTGGTCTCACAGGAAATTTGTAGGTTGCCTGTAGACATTGCTGCAAACCACAGGCGGCACAGAGTGTAGCAGTTAGCACATGCTTTACAGCGCCACCAATCATCGATCAGGGTTCATTTCCCACCGCTGTCTATAAGGTGCTTGTACGTTCACCTGGGTTTCCTCCGGGTGCTCTGGTTTCCTCCCATGGTCCCAAAAAGATGTAAGAAATAGGTACCTACAAACGCTGTGTTAGCTTTGGAAGTGTGAAAACACTTGTGGGATGTCCCCAGCACATCCTGAGACTGTGTTGGTCATTGACACAAAATGATACGTTTCACTGAATTTAAAAACGCAAACACGAGGAACTCTGCAGATGCTGGAATTCCAAGCAACACACATAAAAATTGCTGGTGAACGCAGCAGGCCAGGCAGCTGTGTTCACTAGCAATTTTTACATGTGTTGCGTTTTACTGAATGCTTTGATGTTTCAATGTATACGGGGCAAATAAAGCTCACCTAACCTAAAGCAATTAAAACAAGTCATGTATCATGTTCACCTCAGGTTAACCTACTCAGTAAGATGTGAGCAGATTTTATAAATCATCTGGATTTTCCTGCTGATCATTGGTGTAATGTACAGGATTCTATATGAAAAAAGATTAGGAATATTAAGTTTGGAATCATTATCTGAAAAACCCCTTCATAATATCTTCTCATTATTAGGCCAATGCCAGTTTATTTGTTCAGATGGGAGGTGAGTGTACGGAAGCTGAGAAGGGCATCTCCTTGGCAGCATCTTCGTCCTTCTGCTCCTCTTCTCCTGTTGCACTTCAGAATCCACCTCTGAGTCCTCAGGCCCTCGGCTCTTCACCTCTTCAGCTGGAGACCATTGAGTTTTATTGTCAAAACTGAGCAGGAAGTAGCAGATGGCCGCAGTTTGATAATAGACGATAGACGATAGACAATAGACAATAGGTGCAGGAGTAAGCCATTCAGCCCTTCGAGTCGGCACCACCATTCATCATGATCATGGCTGATCATCCACAATCAGTACCTTTTTCCTGCCTTCTCCCCATATCCTTTCACTCCGCTATCTTTAAGAGCTCTAGACAGTTTGCCTCCAGACAGATGCAGGCAATGGAACCTCAGCTTGAGAAGATCAATAATGATTTCCACTTCAGTCCATTAGACTTAGTTATTTCTTTTAATATAGAGATACAGCATAGTAACAGACCCTTCTGGTCCAATGACCCACGCCGCCCATTTATATCCATGTGACCAATTAACCTACTAACCCATATATCTTTGGAATGTGGGAGGAAAATTTAGCACCTGGAGGAAACCCATGAGGTCATGAGAGGAACGTACAAACTCCTTACAGACGGAGGTTGTAATAGTGTTACAGCTAACTGCTATGCTATCGTGCTGCCCCAGAGACGACTGTGACTGGAAATCACAATCTTCTAATGGCATTTCACCAAACGCGGAAGTCAGGCACTCCGTCCATTAGGCTGTACAGTCCCTTCCTAACTCTTGTCATAGAGAATCCTCAATTTCCTTACTTGCAGACCCCAGTCAGTTTGGATTGGTATCTTCATCAGCACAGGTGTTCCATAAGGCTGTGTGCTTAGCCTCTTGCTACGTCACTTTACACTCATGACTGTGTGGCTAAACAGAGCTCCAACGCCATTTTCAGGTTTGCTCATGACACCACTGTCGTAGGGCGAATCAAAGGTGGTGACAAATCAGCATATAGGAGGGAGATTGGAAATCTGACTGAGTGATACCTTAACAACAACCTCCTACTCAATGTCAGGAAAACCAAGGAGCTGATTAGTGACTTCAGGAGAAGAAAACCAGAGGTCCATGAGCCAGTCCTCATCAGAAGATCAGAGATGAAGAGGCTAGCAACTTCAAATTCCTTGGTATTATTAATTTCGGAGGATCTGTCCTGGGCCCAGCATTCTAGTGGAATTATGAAGAAAGCAAGGCATCACCTTGACTTCCTTAGGAACTTACAAAAATTTGGCATGACATCTAAGACTTTGACAAACTTCTATAGATGTGTAGTGGAGAGCATGTTGACTGGCTGCATCACAGCCTGGTATGGAAACACCAATACCCTTGAACAGAAAACCTGCCAAAAGTAATGAATACAGCTCAGTCCATCATGAGAGAAGCCCTCCACACCATTGTGCACATCTGCTCAAAACAATGATACAGGAAAGCAGCATCAATCATCAGGGACCCCATCACCCAAGACATGCTCTCTTCTCATTGTGGCCATCAGGAAGAAATAAAAGGAGCGTCAGGGTTCACACCATCAAGTTAATACCCCTCAGCCATCAGGTTCATGAACTAAAAGGGACAACTTCACTCAATCGCACTTGGTCCAATATTGAACAGTTACCACCACCCATGGACTCACTTCAAGAACTCTTCATCACATGTTCTTGATATTTATTGCTTATTTATTTAGTATTATTATTATTTCTTTTATTTTTGCACAGTTTGTTGTCTTTTGCAAACTAGTTGGATGCCCAAGTTGGTGTGGTCTTTCATTGATTCTGTTATGGTTATTATTCTATGGATTTACTGAGAATGCCAAAAGAATATGAAGCTCAGGTTTGCAAATGGTGACATATATGTACTTTGATAATAAATTTACTTTGAACTTTGAACTGAGCTATTGTGGTTACAGGGCACACTGAGGTCAGGAGGCAGTGAAGCAGATTTTGTCAAACAGGATCCATCTTTCCAATTAGCGCTGATTCTTGCAGAAATGGCATTCACTATGAGAAAACTCTTCTTTGTGTTCCACTATACGAGGGACTATTCCACTCAGAATAGTCCCCCTTGTGGCAGACTTACTCACTACAATATCTAATTGCTACATTTTAATTGCCTATGACCCTTAGAGTTCGTCAAGGCCAGTGCTGTAAACCATCATAATGTAACCAGCAGAATTTCTGACTCATGTTTTTTGAGCCTGATGGTCTAATTACCACCAACAATAAAATATAATTCTGGCATTATATTTAAAAGGAATTATGTAAAGCTGACAGAGAAAAAAAAATGAAATTAGATTAATATTCGTGCAGAACACATACATTTAACCTCAGCTATGAGTTATGTCCTGAAGTCGAGAAAGTTATCCAGTTATTCATTAGTATTAAATAATGTATGTACAAATTTGAACTATAAAATATATTTATCATTCTGTGAATAACTTATGAATAAATTGGTAGGCTAACTATGACATAGAAGGATCATGGAACCTTACAGCTTAGAAGGCCATTCAGCCCAGCAGAACTGTGCCAGTTATTTGATGGAGCTATCTACTCAGTCCTTTTCTCCTTTCCTTTCTTGTGGAATTCTTTTCACCTCAAATACTTATCTGCTCCCTGATGAACATGATAATTGCTTGAGGAACTCAGAAGGCCAGGCATCATCTCTGGAAAAGAGTAAGCAGTCATTGTTTCGGGCCGAGACCCTTCAATCATGCTGCCTGGCCTGCTGAGCTCCTCCAGCATTTTGTGTGTGTTGCTTTGATTTCCAGCATCTGCAGATTTTCCCTTGTTTGATGTTCACTGAGGGTTACTACTGGAGTACTACCAATTACATTAGGCAATCATTCTCTCCAATAAGAGAGGTCTATCTACCTATCCTTGCTATTCAATGAAAATACTTTCATTAATTCCCTAACCGTTGACAATCTAGGTGCAGTAGCAGTTAGCATAACATTATTACAGCACTAGCAAAATGGGTTGAATTCCACCGCTGTCTGTAAGGAGTTTGTACATTTGCCCTGTGATCGCCTGGGTTTCCTCTGGGTGCTCCTATTTCTTCCACATTCCAAAAACCTCCAGGTTAGGGCTAGTATGTTGTTAACATGCTACGTTGTCACCAGAAGCATGGTGACACTTGTGTGCTACCTCCAGCACATCCTTGAACTGTGTTAGTCATTGACGTTTTTACTTGGTCAGATGGGTGTCATTGGGCAGTATGGACTTGTTGGGCTGGAAGGGCCAGTTACCATGCTGTATCTTGAAATAAATAAATAAAATGGTTGGTATCCTGCAGCAAATAATTCATCTTCTGATGCCCCAAAGTCTTTCTATCATTGACAAGGAACAAGTCAGGAGCATGATGGGGTACTGGGGCTCCAAAAACACTCAAAAAGCTCAGCTCTATCCAGGACAAAGCATCCAATTTGTCATCTCTCATGTCCTTCCCTCCTTCCAGTACCAGCACATAGTTGTACAACCCATGTAATGTACTGCGGTTACTTGCCAAGGCTGCTTCGACAGCATCTTCCATACCTCCAACCTCCACCTCCAGGTGGACAAAGTCAACTAGCGCTTGAGACCTGCAAGTTTCCCTTCTAATTGCACACTATCCTGACATTAAAAATATATTGCAGGAGTTTTATCATTGCTGGATCTCAACCCTGGAATTCTCTACCTAATTGTATTGTCAGAATGTCTTCACCGGAAGGAATGTTGTGATCCTAGTTGGTGTGCACCATTACCTTTTGAGGGTAAATAGCAAAAAGCACTAAGTACTGGCTCTACCCATCTTAGCCATATCCCAAAAATGAATAAGGTATCTCTCTTTCCTTGGCATTCTTCCTGACTCATAATGTCCAGAGCAATATTGTATTATTATTTATGTATGATACTACTAACTTAATACAAGGTGTCATCTGTTTTGAGTAAACAACTTGTAGCAATAACAGCCTCTTGTATTTCTTATTCTTTGATGGAAATGTTACAGTGAGGCTAGAAGTCAAAGTAATTTGTTATTACCAAAGCATGAATGTAACAGCTAGCTGTGGTACAAACACAAGGGGTCAAGTAATCTCTTCGAACTCTCCTTGAATCTATGACAGTTTATTGTCATGGCTGAAATTAGCTAAGTCATTTCACGACAGATTGGACTGGAGCCCCTTCAATGTGTGTGGCACTTTATTTCAGATTCTTGAAGCCAATATTAGCAATTTTACCCATCTCCAGAATCCCCTCTTCTTTCATTTGAGCACAGATGAAAATCGCATTTTCTTAACGGCCTGCGTGTATCAGTTCCTAAGCTGGAAGTAAAGGCATTGATGGAGTTCTCAAATCATTATGCCTCACAAGCAGTTATTGCCACATTCATTTGGTGATTTAGAAATATCATGACCTAAAAAGGTGTGTTAACAAAGACCTGCATTTGTATGCCACCTTTCTCATCTTCATTCAGGATGTCTTTCCACAGCAGGGAGACGAAAGTAGAGTCGCCGTTGCAATTGAAGAAACACAGTGTTAAAATGGTTCACAACAGACACCATGGGCTTGTTAGGCTGGAAGGGTATGTTACCCATCCTGTTTCTTTAAATAAAAAAAATAAAGCTCTGGAAAAAAAACGCCAAGGCAATACTGACTGGATAGTCTGTTGTTTTTTTTTAGATAACATTGAGAAATAAAATTAGCAACCACATCAGGGGTAATACTATTTTTATTCTTCAAAATAATCTTTGTCAACAACTTGAAAGATCAGTCAAGGGCCCCCATTCCGCACCTTATTCCAAAAGATGGCAGCTTCAAGAGTGCAGCAATCCCACAATACTGCACTGGATAACCAACTAAAATATCTGTGAGAGGATGAGTATATCTGTAAATATCTGTAAAAGAGGATGAGAAGTGACTTGATAGAGGCATGTAAAATGATTAGTGGCATAGATAGAGAGGACAACCAGTGCCTTTTCCCCGGGGTGGAAATGTCTAATACAAGAAGGCATAATTTGAAGGTGATTAGAGGAATGTATATGTCAGAGATATGTATTTTTAATGAGTGGTGGATATGTGGAATGCACTGCCAAGGGTTCTGGTAGAGGCATATAGTGTCTATTCGGGAGATTTAAGAGACTCTAAGATGAGAACCTGAATGAAAGAAAAATGGAGACTTATGCTGGAGGGAAGGGTTAGGCTGACCTTGGAGTAGGTTGAAAGGATGGCGCAACATTGTGGGCCAAATGGCCAGTACTGTGCAGCTGTGTTCTGTGTTCTACGTTTATTATTGAGACTAGCTCAAGGAACACAAACAGTAAGTTGTGGGCATGCTATGTTGGTGCAGGAAGCATAACGACACTTGTGGAATGACACCAGCAAATCCGCAGACTGTGTTGGTCGCTGATACAAATGACACGTTTCCTTCTATGTTTCAATGTACTGTAAATATGACAAATAAAGCTAATTTTTTTTAATCTTCACCAGCTTGCTAGGGTATAGCTGTTTCTGAAGAGACATTTTACCCAATCGAAAATTAATCCATAATTCACTAATCAATATGTCATGATTAATATGAACCACAAGGATGATACAAGAACATAACACGGTTGTGGGCTAGTGATCTACAGACGTAAATTCTCCATTACTCTGCATGTGTAAGAAAAATCCATAACTACCTTGTAAATTCCTTGTATAGATTCACCTACAGTAAATTATCAGGTATATTTTACATACTGTATCTGTTTTGCATATGAGACAGTAAGACTATTAGACATAGGAGCAAAATTAGGCCATCAAGTCTGCTTCGCCATTCCATCATGGCTGATTTATTATCCCTCTCAAACCCGTTCTCCTGCCTTCTCCCCATAACCTTTGACACCCATACTAGTCAAGAACCTATCAACTCCGCTTTAAACATACCCAATGACTTGGCCTCCACAGTATCTGTGGCAATGAATTCCACAGATTCACTATTCTGACTGAAGAAATTCGTCCTCATCTCTGTTCTAAAGGGATGTCCTTGTATTCTGAAGCTGTTCCCTCTGATTCCAGACTTCCCCTCTATAGAAATCAGCCTCTCCATGTCTATTCAATTTAGGCCTTTCAACAATTGATAGCTTTCAATGAGATCCATCCCCCCACCCACTTCATTCTAAACTCAAACCAGTACAGACTCTGAGCCATTAAGCACTATTCTTATGTTAACCCTTACTTTCCTGGAATCATTCTCATGCCTGCAGTGCCAGCACAGCCCTTCTTAGATAAGGGGCCCAAATGTCAAGCAATGGAGAACTGAAGGCAAACGTGGGGCAAGTGTACAAGACGCAAGAGCACATTTAATTCTGGAATATAAACCTGTATAGTGAAATGTCAAGCTTTTCTCTTTGGAGTGACGGATGATGAGAGATGACTTGTTAAATGGGTATAAAATAGGAGGCATAGACAGAATGGCCAGCCAGTGCCTTTTTTCCAGGACCCATACAAGAGGGTGTTATTTTAAGGTGATTGGAATAAAGTTTGGGGGAGGGGGCTGTCAGAGAAGGTTTCTTTTATACAAAGGAAGGTAAGTACAAGGGGTTGTGTTAGAGGTGGATTAATTAGGGAGATTTAAGAGACTCCTAGGTACATGGATGAAAGAAAAAAATGGAGGGCTATGCAGGAAGGAAGGGCTAGCTTGATCTTAGAGCAGAGTAAAAGTTTGGCACAACATTGTGGGCTGAAGTGTCTGTACTGTACTCTTCTATGTTCTAAATTTTACTTTGTAGTCACAGAAGTCCAGGTCCTGCTGAGAACTGAACAGTTCATACTGTCAATTCATTTTGGAACAAAAGAAAGGATATAAATCATTTCAAACTTGCCATTTTAATAGGAAAGGTGGTTAGAAGAAGGAAGGTACTTCCAATTTTGATTAAGTAATAATACAATTTATAACCTAACACAGCTTAATACTTTTTTAAATATATGTATATTCATATTCAACATATTTTAGAAAGACCTGCAATTATAAAACACTCTTCAATGAACTGAAGATGTTCCAGAATCTCAAACAGCCAATGAAATAAAGTCCTTAAATCAAACCACACAGAAACAGTCCCTTCGACCCAACTCACCCATGCTGAGCAAGATGCCCATATAAGCTAGTCCCATTTTCTGATGTTTGGCGCAATGCCCCCATGTACAGTATACATACAGTGTTTTCAAAATGTTCTTATTCTACCTGCCTCAACTACTTCCTCTGGCAGCTTGTTGCATACTTCCATAATTTAGGATATTTGACTGCCAGCTTGTGTACACAAACTCCCACAAGCAACAATCTGATGATGGGCAAAGGGTTGACGAAGAGCTAAATATATGCCCAGTGATAAATCCCTTGCCCTTCTCCAGGACAGGACTATGAGAATATGTGTGTCCATATTGAAGTAGATGATGCCTCTGTTGAATATCTCATCTGAGTGACTGCACCTCCGACACTGAGTTAACAGTCCCTTGGCAATGAACCAAAGCACAAGCCTTTTTGCACTCAGTGGTCATTTTATTAGGTATAGGAATGGAACGCGGTGTGGTCTTTTGATGCCATAGGCCATCTACTTCAAGGTTTGACATAAGCATTCAAAGATGGTTTCCTGCACACCTCTGTTGATACGCCTGATTACATAAGCTACTGTCATCTTCCTGACAGCTTGAACCAGTCTGGCCATTCTCCTCTGGCCTCTTTCATTAACAAGATATTTTTACTTACAGAACTGCCCTTGTTTTTTTTTACCATTCCCTGTAAACTTTAGTTTGTTGTGTGTGAAAATCCCAGAAGATTAGCAGATTCCAAGATACTCAACCACCCTGTCTGGTACCATAAAACCAAAAATTATTGGAGCAGAATTAGGTAATTTGGACCATTGAATCTGCTCTGCCATTTCATCATGGCTGATCCATTTCCCTCTCAACCTCAATCTCCTGCCTCTCCCTATAACCTTTCACACCTTGACTAATAAAGAACCTATCAAACTCCTCCTTAAATACACCCAATGACCTGAACTCCATTGCCACATGTGCCGACGAATTCCACAGATACGCCACCCTCTGGCTAAAGAAATTCCTTTTCATCTCCATTCTAAATGGACACCCCTCTATTCTGAGGCTGTGCCCTCTGGTCCTAAACAACATCCTCTCCATATACACTCAGTCTAGGCCCTTCAACATTCAATAGGTTTCAATCAGATCACCCCTCGTTCGTCTAAATTCCTGCAAGTAAAGTCCCAGAGCTATCAATTGCTTCTCATACAATAAGCCTTTCATTCCTGGAATCATTCTCGTAAACCTCCTCTGAATACTCTCCAATGTCAGCACATCCGTTCTTAACTAAAGGCACCCAAAACAGCTCACAATACACCAAGTCCCTTTACAGCTCAGATTTTTGCATTTTCTCCCCATTTTGAAAATAGTCTGTGCTTTTATTCCTTCTGCTGACGTGCATGACCATACACTTCCCAACACTGTATTCCATTTGCCACTTATTTACAATCTGCCAGAAGGATTAGATTCTCCTAAACATTAATGTTGCTTCCTCAACATTACCTGCCCATCCACCTACCTTCGTATCGTCCACAGACCTGGCCACAAAATCATTAATTCCATCATCCAAATCATTGACATATAGCGTAAAATGAAGTGGCCCCAACAGCGACCCCTGTGGAACATGACTGCAGCCAATCAGTAAAGGCGCCCTTTACTCTTTGCCTCCTTCCAACTACCTTTCCACGGTCAAAGTCACTGAGCTCGTATTTCCTCCCCATTCTGATGTTTGGTCTTAACAGCAACTGAGCCTCTTGACCGTGTCCGCATGCTTTTATACACTGAGTTGGTGCCACATGATTGGCTGATTAGATATTTGCATTAATGAGCAGATGTACAGGTGTACCCAATAAAGTGGCCACTGAGTCTATATACAAGGAAATCTGCAGATGCTGGAAATTCAAGCAACACACACAAAATGCTGGCGGAACACAGCGGGCCAGACAGCATCCATAGGAAGAAGCACAGTCGATGTTTCAGGCCGTGACCCTTCGTCAGGACTGAAGGGTCTCGGCCCGAAACGTCAACTGAGCTTCTTCCTATGGATACTGTCTGGCCTGCTGCGTTCCACCAACATTTACTGAGTGTATATGCTGAAGTCCTTTGAACCATCAAACTTCTGATTCAAAGCTGAGAGTGCAATATATGTCTCACCATGTGATCTAAAAATATGATTCACCTACCTTTATTTTTCAAATAACCAGTTATTAATTCAAGTTACAGAGGAATACATTATAGTCTATTATTCCAGTGAAGAAAATATATACTGTACATATCTGACTTTACAAAACACGAATATAGCATAATGCACATTGTTTACAGTTATATTAACAGTAGCTTAAGGATATAGAACAGTGCACTTTTTTTACATTTTATAGACTGTTTAATGTTCTGCTGTAGAAGATAAGATTCTAAGTAATTTGTCCCAACATTGGATGTGATACAGACCAGTTAAGAGTCCTGGCAGTTCAGAACTAAGTAACATGGCATAATGTTCTTTATCTACTAGACTTAAAGTTTTACATTTGATTATGAAAGTTTGTAAACTTACAAAAAAGTGCGGTCATGAGGTACATTTTTGCATAATAATGCAGTGATTTGTTTTTCTAGATAATTCAAGATGAACAGCCAAATCCTGGCATCAGGATTTAGTTCACAATTGCAATGATAAATTTCTTCATATCATTTTCTCCACATTGTGTATGACAGCTTGCATCCAATGAGTTACATAAATAGTCTGTAATACGGTAAAGTTACACTGGACAACAATTTTTTTTTGGAAGGTGTTGCTTCCTCAGAATTTTTTTTTGTTTATGATAGACCACTTGAAGCTGAACACAAATATAATTTCAGACTACTTGTATCACATAGGAATTTGGAGAAACAAGAAATTAACTTTCAATGAATATAATGTGTTTAATTGCATAACAATGCTGACACTTTGCGATAGTTCTACTAAACTAGAAATGCTTTGTTGATGATTTTCATTTGTACTCAGTGTCTGAGGCTTCTCGCTTAAGTGTCCAACAATAACCAGCCAGCACTGATGGATTCCAGTTGCCCTGATACTGTTCCTTAAGACTCCTTAATCTTGGCATCAGTTATTCTGACTTGAATTATGAATTGAAATAATAAATGAAGCCAATTTCAAAAAAATTGTGCATGATAGGGAAATTGCATGGTGCTTTTCATGATCAACAGCCCAAAATCCATAAGATACACCCAAAAGTATTCAGGAAGCAAAATCTTTGTGGTTCAGTGTTATGATGTCAGTTTTGTTTTTCACTTTGAAAGGGCTCCAGAGCGTACTGTATTTAAATATAACCATCACAAACCTTTAGAAACTGGGCAGGTTTTCATCTTGACATTCATTCATAAAACCAGTATTGAAAATCGACATCAGCATTGATAAGCAGCAATGTAAAAGTGTATACTGTACTTATTTATAGAAGCAAGGATGTAAGGTTGAGACTTTATAAAGCACTGGTGAGGCCTCACTTCGAGTATTTTGAGTAGTTTTGGGCCCTTTACCTTAGAAAGGATGTGCTGACACTGGAGAGGGTTCATGAAAATGATTCCAGGATTGAAAGCCTCATCATATGAAAAGCATTTGATGGCTCTGGAGCTTTATTCACTAGAATTCAGAAGAATGAGGGATTAACTAATTGAAACCTATCAAATGGTGAAAGGCCTCGACAGAGTGCATGTAAAGAGCATGTTTCCTATGGTGGGAGAGTCTAAGACCAGAGGACATAATCTCAGAATAGAGGCGCATCCTTTTCAAATGGTGATGAGGAAGAACACCTTTAGCCAGGGAGGGGTGAATCTGTGGATTTCATTGCCACAGGCAGCTGTGGAGGCCAAGTCTTTATGTATATCTAAGGCAGAGGTCGATAGATTCCTGATTGATCAGGGCATGAAGGGATACGGGGAGAAGGCAGGCAGACTCAAGGGCCAAGTGGCCTAATTCTGCTCCCATATTTTATGGTCTTAAGGTCTGAAATTGACATTTTTGGCTGCTCTTGATCACCAATCATTGGTGTATCTCTGGAGTGAATGTAAAGATCTGGCAAGGGGGTATAATGGTGCTATAGTAAAATATCTTCAAAGTCTGATCATTAAGACAAAACAACCTACATGGCAACAGGCAGCCCTGAAACCAAACCTCGGGAGGGAGTCAACAGCCTGAAGTACAAGCAAGAGAGGTGGGGAAAAGGTGATAAAATGAAGCAAATGCAAAGTAAAATGTCACCATCTAAATTTATTAAACTGTAGTCTCTTGAAACCAGAGCTGGGACCCATATTGCCATGGAGAGCTGTAGATGCCAAGTCATTGGTTATGTTTAAAGTGGAAGTTGATATGTTCTTGATTAGTTAGGGCATCAAAGGTTATGAGAGAAGGCAGGAAAATGGGGTTGAGAAGAGCTACTTCTGCTTCTGTGTCCTATAGTCTTATATTTACATATACTGTATGGAGATCCATATTCAGGTGGTTCTGTAAGGAATTCTAGAACTTCACTGCTCAAAAAAATATCATATTCATACCTACCGAAAATATATTGTCAACTAATTTCACTTTCCAGTCTTTGGTCGGTGCCTCAACAGTGTGCAGCCATTCAAGGGCTCATTCTGATTCTTCTCAAATGTAAGAGTGTTTCTGTCATTACTATCCTTTCACTCAGTGATTTCCAGACATCCACCACTGTAAAATATCAGTCACTCTGCCCCTATTCCCTCCTAGTTACTGTCCTCGCTGCTGAAGAGTTATTCCTGTCCTTCTGATTCCGAAGCTTTGGCACACCTCAATTAAATTTCCTCTCAGCCTTTGACCTCCTTGCCCCCTGCCGTTGAAACAGACTGGGAATTTTCTCCCCAAATCCATGTCAAAAAAGTAAAGTTATCAATGTTCCCAGGTACCAGTGGGCCAGGTTGTAAAACTGAAACCCTGTACCAACGTCGGTTCCCACGAAATTTTGCCAGCAAGTTCCAGAGAGGAAGTGGTGAAGTCATGTGGCCTTTGCACACAGACCAGACATTAATAATCTCACGAGATTGTGGAAAACTTGCACAGCCACGTTGATTGCTTTCTTCAAGATATCAAAATTAATCCCTAATTTTATAATATGCACACTCTGACACAGTTTCAGCCTTCAAAAATAAACATATTCCTGGACAAAAGGATCTTTAATGAGATAAATTTAAAATATATATCTCATTAAATATATATTTTAATGATATTTATCTTTAATATTATATTAAGGATAACAGAAATCATCTTTAATTAAATATATATACTGTGCAAAAGTCTTAGGCACATATATACAGCGAGGGAGACTAGGACTTTTGCACAGTACTGTAGTAATTTTATATATTGCGCTTCTGCAAAAAAAACAAATTTCTTAACATATGTGAGTGATGATAAACCTAATTCTGATATGGGTCTCTATCGTGGATTGAGAGTGGGAAAGGGGCAGGGAGAGGGGGATCATGGTTTGGGGAAAAAGGAAGAGCAGGGAGCAGGGAAGCAGCAGAGAGACATTCTGTAATAAACAATAAACCAATTACTTGGAATCAAATTATTTTGGCTGGTATCTCAGGGATGGAAGCTTTGGCACCTACGCCACTCACCGTCCCAGCACTCCTTCCCTGTCACCTGTCCCACACACCTCCCGCGGCACTCCACCCTCACCATCCTTTTCTCCCGTCAGATTTATGAATTCGCTGTCTGCTCCACTTTGACAATTACAGTACTGTGTAAAAGGCTTCAGCACCCTAACTATATATATGTGTGCTTAAGACTTTTGCACAGTACTGTAGGTGCCTGGAATGGGTTACCAAGAGTGGTAGTGGAAGTAGGCAGTTTGTTGGAGTTTTTATAGACAAGAATAGAAAGGAAATGGAGGTATATGGATGATGAACAGGAGGATGACATTTAGTATAAAATGGCATTAAGATCAATGGGCTGAATGGCCTGTCCTAATCTCTGTTTTATATACATTTGATAGAGTTGGCATTCCCCAGAAGCATTAGGCCACACATTGCTACTTCATCACTTTGCCTTCACGACACTAGTAGGTAATCAGGATCGCAGTGAAGGCTGGGATTGGAACTAAGCGAAGACACAAAATCAATATATGCATAATTGAAATTGTTGGCCGTCTGTCTGCTTTTGTGAATATCATTTGCTGCTCCTCACCATTGTTGCTACCTTCCATTCTAATCGTGACCTTCCCTGCAGCTGACACCACTTCCTCTTAGATCGGCTAGTTCTGGAAACACTATTAATGCAGATCATTATTTGGAATATTAATGAAGCAAACCTGATTTAAAAGAAAATTGCGGAAGATTGATATCACTGAACACCACAACTGAATTACAATGACAGTTTCTTCATTATTTGACCATCACTCTTTTGCTTAATTTTAGTTAATGTTCTGTGTCTCCCATTTTTCCAGGGAGCTGCGTGCAGAGGCACATAAATGTCATCCAGGAAAGATCTCTTTAGTTTGTTCCTTGGTTTATCAATATGGAACTGTGCTTTTCAAAGTCTGGTTCAACCGCTGACACATTGAAGAATTCCACGTCCTGGTTGTAGTGGAATTTCACCTTCTTACATCCATTCTGTGCAGGAGAAGTTGAATCAGAGCTACAACACACCCAGAGCATTTTGTTCTATGTATTAGAGAGCCCTTTTACATTAAGTCCAGCTCAGTCAGGCTCTTCACCAAAATTGTTTGCTTCACATCGTCAAACACTTTGCGAATGTTTTCTGTGTCTGTGGCACAGGTGAAGTGATGGTAGATTTGTCTCTTATTTACATCCTGTTTCAGATACATTTGTAGGATGAATTCCATGGCAACATCTGCATTTCTTTTTGACCCTGAAAGCAAAGAAATTCATTGAATGGGGTTTCAAAACTGACTCAAAACATGCGATCACATAGACATGAATGTCAAACAGTCCTGAAGAAGGGTCTCGGCCCAAAAAGTCGACTGGTTACTCTTTGCCATAGATGTTGCCTGGCCTGCTGAGTACCTCCAGCATTTTGTGTGTGTTGCCAAGCTATTCTGTCTAGGGTGAATTCATAGAACATACAGCACAAAGGAAGAAATTTGTCCTGTTGCAGAAGTATATGTTGGTTTAACTGTTTAGTCCCATAATCCCCATGGAATTTGTCCCCTTCAAGAAATTAAAGTCTCCTTTGAAAATAACTACTGATTCTATCTCTACATTAGATAGTGCAATCAGATCAAAACAACTCACTGGTATTTTACTCAAATGCATTATGTTTGTATTTGCTGTTTGCTAACTCGCAGCCAGTCGAAATATTGTTCTAATTCAAGTTCAAGTTTATTGTCAATTGACCGTACATTTATACAATAAAATGAAACAATGTTCCTCCGGACCATGGCACACCCACAAAATATATACCGCACACAGAAGTAAAACAAAATGTTACCACAAATAAGCTATTCAAATATAATTCAAAATGCATGTAGATTGCAGCACAGATAAACAGTACAGTAAATATTAAACAGCTCACTGCCACTCCAGCAACTCCAGACAAGCTCAATTAACACAAACCTAATCAAGGGACAATTTACAATGACCAATTAAATACTACCCAGTATGTCTTTGGTCTGTGGGAGGAAACCAGAGCACTCAGAGAAAACCCACGCATTCCATGGGGAGGGTGTACAGATACTCCTTACAGAATGGCACCGGAATTGAACTCTGAACTCCGGAACGCTTCAAGCTCTAATATCGTCACGCTAACCACTATGCTATGGTAGCGTCCTACATAAGCATACCTTTATGTTAACTTAAGATTGTCTAGTTTGTAATGTGTGGCTTGCTTTAAAATGCTCATTTGTACGCAGTGTATGTATACCTATGACAACAATTCAAGTGAACTTGAACAAATTTAGACCTATTTTAGTAAAGGAGAAGTAAAAATAAAAGTGGATAGGAGCCAATGCAAAGGAAGGAAGAGCTATGTTTTCCACTTACCTTTAAACTCATGAAAGTAGTCCGCTAAATGTGAGTTAAGAATCTTCTCCTTCAAAATGTCAGTTTTATTCAAGAAAAGAATTATTGATGAAGTTGGAAAATACTGGGACCTCAAAATAAAATGAAACAGAGCAAGACTCTCCCTCATACGATTCTGCAAAACAAAAACTCTTTCAGATTCAAAGCTTTTAAATTCTGTGCTATGATTTATCTTGAAAATAAACATACACCCAGTGGCCACTTTATTAGGTACAGAAGTGGAACCCAGTGTGGTCTTCTGCTGCGGTAGTCCATCCACGTCAAAGTTCGATGTGCTGTGCATTCAGAGATGATCTGCGTGCCACTGTTGTGATGCATGGTTATTTGAGTTACTGTCGCCTTCCTGTCAGCTTGAACACTCTGGCCATTCTCCTCTGATCTCTCTCATTACTGAGGCATTTTTGCCCACGGAACTGCCGCCCCCTAGATGAGTTTTTGTTTCTCACACCATTTCCTGCAAACTCTAGAGTTTAATGTCCATGAAAAGTCCAAGAGGTCAGCAGTTTCAGAGATCCTCAAACCACCCTGTCTGGCACCAACAATCAGTCCACAGTCAAAGTCACTTAGATCATGTTTCTTCCCCATTCCGATGTCTGGTCAGAACAGCAACTGAGCTTGTTAACCATGTCTGCATGGTTTTATCTATTGAATTGCTGTCATATATTTGGCTGGTTAAATACTTGCCTTAACAAGCAGATGCACTGGCATACTTAATGAAGTGGCAACTGAGTGCATATATCCATTATATTTTTAAATGATTTTAAATAATGACACCTATGTTCATAACACAGCAGCGTTCTCAGATTACGCACCTCTATCATCTGTAATATATAAAAATGTACCTTCACAAGAGCTTTGAATTTACCCCAGTATATTATGAATTCGTATTCACATTTATGCATTATGATCAGAGATTAAGGGAGCTAGGGCTTTACGCTTTGGAGAGAAGGAGGATGAAAGGAGACATGATAGAGGTGTACAAGATAATAAGAGGAATAGATAGAGTGGATAGCCAGCACCTCTTCCCCAGGGCACCACTGCTCAATACAAGAGGACATGGCTTTAAGGTAAGGGATGGGAAGTTCAAGGGGGATATTAGAGGAAGGTTTTTTACTCAGAGAATGGTTGGTGCGTGGAATGCACTGCCTGAGTCAGTAGTGGAGGTAGATACACTAGTGAAGTTTAAGAGACTACTAGACAGGTATATGGAGGAATTTAAGGTGGGGGGTTATATGGGAGGCAGGGTTTGAGGGTCGGCACAACATTGAGGGCCGAAGGGCCTGTAATGTGCTGTACTATTCTATGTTCTATGTTAAAGTGGCCATGTAAACTTGTCTTGCAGAAATCCTTTAGCCCCTCTGATTGTTCTGTTGATCTTCAGTCTTCGCTGATTTTACCTTTCTTTTGATTATGAAGTTCTGTTAGTCCTCATCACCCCACGATCACCTTTGAGTTTGCCTCCTTGTCCTCCGAGCTCTGAAGTTCTCTCCCTTCAACTATCTTTCCCTTTATACAACAGCATTAACTCATAATAACAGAAAATGCTGGAAATACTCAGCAGGGCAGGCAGCACATTGGAAAGAGAATGTTTTCAAATGTTTTCTCTTTACAGAGACTCGCTTACCTGCTTCTGTCATTTTCTGCTTTAATTTCTGACTTCTACAATCGTTTGTAGGGTTTTTTTTTGAACCCATGCCTGGGAACACTCTGAATTTCACCCAGATTTGGATTATTTTATTAAGAATTTCCTACTTTCTGGGAATTCTTGTGGCCTCAGTCGCAGTGAGGAATAGGCCTCAAGCCGCGGTGTCACCTGCTTACAGCCGCCAGGAGAAAGGTGTGGGAGCCAGTGCGTTCCACCAGGGGCAGCGTGGTGTGGCGTCCCATGCTGGAATCAGTGCTGCCCGCACTCCCCAGTGTTCGCATGGAGAAGACAAGCTGTGTAATGGTCAACTGTAGATATCTGTGGCATTCATGGTTTGTGTCTGGGCTTTTTTATTGCATGGCTGTATCTTGCTGATACCTTATGTGCTTGCTATCTTGAACGTGATATATGTGCTTTGTGCTGTGTGACTTTTGGTACTGTGTTTTGCTCCTTGGCCCCAGAGTAACACTGTCTCGTTTGGCTATATTCATGTATGGTTGAATGACTATTAAACTTGAATTGAATTGAATTCAAATCAGGCCTAAACAGTCTTTATAGGCTGCCGTCTACACATTGTCATGGGCATCTGGCATTAAAGCCTGCCAAGACAATCTTGTCCTGCATCCTTAACTTATGCATTTGTAAAAAGTCCCTTGATATAAAACAATTTCTTTCAACAAACTTTTAGGCTTTTGTCCTGATATCCCTTCCTGTGATCATAATTTTTGTTCTGGGTCAAAAATCTGATGGAAGGCCTTGATCCAAAATGTCAACAAGTCCTATTCCCCCACAGATGCTGCCTGGCCCACTAAGTTCCTCTACTGGTTTGTTTTTGCTTGAGATTCCAGCACCTTGTTGACTTGTTTGCAGACATTTAGTGCAAGACCTAGGCTTTTATATGTGTCAGCAAATGAGCTCACAATGATTTGGAACTTGACTTTTAAACTCTGCATACGCAGGTGCTGCCTGCACACTGCAACTCATTTACTGAGGTTGAAGTGACCTTGGCTCTGGAGTATAAGTGCCAGAGGCTGAAGAATTTCCTGTTCGAACCTCTTCAATCCACATATTGCAAGGACTCCCGTAACAAAGCACTTGTGATATATTTCCAAGTGTGGCTGATAACTGAAATTATTAGCTGAAGAGTGGAACTTCATTGTAAACCCCTGCGTGCTTGACTTAAGCCATTTTCCAACCCTGAGCGCCATTAATCCCCCACCTCCCCCACTCTTGCCCCTATTATTTGAGGGTTTGGTTGTAAAAAAGAGATGTTCAGAGTCACAAGAGGTACTGCAGATGCTGGAAATCTAGACCAATACACAATATGCTGGAGGAGCTCAGCAGGTCAGGCAGCATCTATGGATGGGAATAAATAGTCAACATTTCGGGGTGAGACCCTTCATCAAGACACAGATATCCAGAGTAATTTGCAGGAGACTTACCAATGGTAGAGTTCAAAGTACATTTAGTTTTACCCTTAAATCTGAGTACCAGTTAATTATACAGTATACTGCATGAGTCCAAGTATCTAATACACAGTGCCTAGCTAGAGAATTCACGCCAATGAAATGGATTTACAATCCGCCCAGGCATTACCCACGTTCAATTCTGACAACAGGAAGCAGACTTCCAGTGCCGAAGGAATGGCGTCAGACTCACCTCCTTCTCACTCTCTTCCAGCACCTGGTCGTATTCACTGAGCGAAGCCAGGAATATAACTGACAAGACGTTCTCAAAGCAGTGAATCCACTTCCTTCGTTCAGACTTCTGTCCTCCAACGTCGACTATTCTAAGAATTAGACAGGGACTTATAAACCTTGAAGTTCACTGGTCCCACAAACATAATAAAAGGACGCAAAGTAATAATTGGATATCTTGCATTAGTAAAAGTATAAATAACAGGATTAAAAGTGAATCTCTGGAATGCATAGATGATTATTAAATGTCAGTATTTTCTTTAATTACCATATCTTTTCAGGGCAATTTAATTTGGTCAGATAAAGCTCAAAGATCATAAAAATTAATTCCAAATAGCTCATATAATGCAGATTACAGATTGCCCAGAAAGAACCAAGAAACTTTACTCAATGAAATTAGGGAGCGCTGGAGAGCACTCTTTCCTCTGTTCATTACTATTGCTCTGGAGGTTTTATGAAAAGAATGGGAGCATTTTGTCCTGTCATAAGACCATAACCCCAAAAGACATAGAAGCAGAATTAGGCCATTCAGCCCATCATGGCTGATTTATTTTCCCTCTCAATCTCATTCTCCTGCCTTCTCCCTGTAATCTTTGCCAACCCTACTAATCAAGAACCTATCAATCTCTGCTTTAAATATACCCAGTGACTTGGCCTCCACAGCCATCTGTGGCAAAGAATTCCACGGATTCATCACCTTCTGGCTAAAGAAATTCCTCATCTCTGTTCTAAAGGGAATGTCCTTCTACGCTGTCTAACACCTTGTCTCTGGTTTTTCTCCTCACAGATGCTGCATTGTCTGTTCCTATTTTGGATTTCCAGCATCTACAGTTTTCGTACAGTTACTACAACTAGCTTTTGTTCCTATCCCCATAAAAGGATTTCTTAATACCTCAAGCATACTTTATGCATGTTAAATGAATATTCATTGATGCCTGTTGTTGGCACTCGGACCCTCAACACGTCTTGATCTGTTGGTATGTAATCACTGGCTGCAATGCGATCAATGTCATTCAGGTAACTGCAAAAGAAATAAACAGTTTAGTGTAAGTTTAGGCAACAGCAAGGTGTGAAGGTTGAAGTAGTAACATTGGACATGAGCATAATTAAAGGTGTACCATATGACCAGAGCGACCAGGAGCAGAATTAGGCCATCAAGTCTGTTCCACCATTCAATCATGGCTGATTTTTTAAAAAATCCTCTGAACCCTCTTACCAAACTAGAACTTATCAATCTCTGTCTTAAATACACCCAATGACTTTGCCTCCACAACTCTCTGTGGCAATGAATTCTACCGATTCACCACCCTCTGTCTGAAGAAATTCCTCCTTATCTCTGTTTTTAAAGAGACATTTCTTTATTCAGAGGCTGTGACCTCGGATCTTATTAATGGAAACATCCTCTCCATGTCCATTCTATCCAGGCCTGTCAATATCCAGGAGGTTTCTTTGAGATTTCCCTCCTCTCACTTGGTTCAATGAAAGATCACATGACTGATGGACCTTCAAAAGCTCCACATTGTGTCTAGTGGCTCAGGAAAGGAATTTTAATCTGCTACCCTATGCTAAACACGTGCAGGAATAGTGGTTGTCAGTGCACCTGATCTTGCACATTCAGCTCCATTAAAGTCAGAACAGCTTGCAACTGGATCCAATCTGACATGGTGGATGCAACCAACAGTCAACACAGCTGTAAGTGCTGGTGATGCAGGCTAAGGTAAAGAGGAACTTCAGCTCACTGAGGGCTGTGAATTCTCTACTCTAATAGATGGGCTGGTTGGGTGACACAGTTAGTGCTGCTTCCACTCGGTTTCTGTGACTTGCGTTGAGACAAGGCTGTAGATACTGCTGGTGTGGATCTTTCACATTTGCCCCATGGGTAGGTTGCTCCCAGTGTCCCAGCTGCCTCCCTCTGCAAATTGTCCTTAATGCAGGTGGTTTGCAGGGGATCTGAGCATGGGAAAGAGTGTAGTTTATGGAGGACTAAGCAAGGGGACAGGACGGATAAGATTGCTCAGAGAGCCAACATGGATTCAGTGGACTGAAAGGCTCCCTTCTGTATTGTAAGAAAATATGGAAATGAAAAATCAAGAGGAACGTACAAGTAAGTTGATAAAATGAGTATTCAACTGGCCATGAAGTTACTGCATGGAGAAGCCCAAAAGACTGCGTCCCTTCACCCTGCTCCTATATTTGACATTGCTATCCATTAATTTCTTCCTTCATAGTGCAAAACCATACCCTAGCAACCAAAACCCTCATCCATAGACAGGTGAGTTATTCAAATATGTTACTGAGACTGGGGACTGATATCTTAAACCTAAAACCAGTGATCTGGATTCAAAAACAGTGATAACAAATTACCCAAACATGGAAATAAAACTACTGAGGGGAGACAGGAATGGAGGAGAGGGGACTGGAGACAGCAGTTAAGTGTCTCTCCTTGCTTATGGACCGAAAGCAGCATGAATGCGCATCAATCCTTCATCATCTATCCAGCTTATCCACTCACTTCCTATTTCTCCTGGCCAAGGATCTCTCTTTGAAAGAGTCTCTCCAACCCACAACCTTCCCAATCCCCAAGCCTTTGGCTCATGGTCCAATCTTCCTGGATGCTGGATGGATCATTAGGCCGCAAACATTTATCAACCTTGATCTTCAACTTTGTCCAGTCTGGGATCTCCCAGCAGCCCTTCATTTGGGACCTTCACAACCCTAACATCCCTCTAACCTGTAAGCTCACTCCTACACCTAGGCTACCAGGCCACAATGTCCCACCAAAAGCCATTCTTCAGTCAGCCGCAGTCTTCCCCTTCTTGTGATTCTCCTTGAGACCAAACCCACCCCTTCCTCCACTCCTCATCTCTCCCTCTTTCTCTCTCTCTTTTCCAGCACCCAAAATTTGGCCATGCTCTCAGTCTGTTTGCCAGAAAGTTGTGGGAAACAATTTAAATTAGGTCCAGAAATTAACTTCCACAAGACCTGAATGTATCTATAAACATATATTTCCCAGCTGCTGAGGCAATTCCATGTCATCTTCTTCTGCCTTCATTTCCAGACTTGATTTAGGATCTTATCCTGGAAATATCAATTGTTTATACCTCCTCATAGATGCTGCCTGACCTGCTGAGTTCCTCTAGCATTTTCTGGTGTTACCCAGGTCACCATTATATTTACAGTTATTAAAAGGTACTGCTTCACTCCCTTGGTAACTGATGAAGCCTGATCATTTTTGTGGCCAGGCCTTTCGAAGGTAGAGCACCTTATGCCAAATGTATCCTTATACTTCCTCATGAAATAAAACAGGCCACTCAAGTGAATGCCAGCTTTCAAAGTAATTCCATCAATGCCATTCTCCCACTTGTTTCCTGGTAACCTGTCCCAGCATCTCCTTTGGATTGCGACCCTGGAACTCTCCAACGGCAAACGTCCCAATCTTCAACCCTTTGACTCTTGATCTCCCCCTCAAATCTCCCTTGATCTTTGAATCCTCACCACGTCAACTCACGCATGCTTAATAACTTCTACACCTCACGAAACCAGTTATTATAGTCAAATTAAGCTACCAACCAGCACGTCTTTGGAATGTGGGTGGAAACCAAAGAATCTGGTGGATCCCTTGCAATCAGGAGAATTAAAAACTCTGCATACGCAGGATGCTAGTTCATGATTGAACCTTAGTTGCTAGAGCTCTGAATGGTGCACTACTCTGTTTAGAAGCATTTTAACAATCAGGAAAAGCACAGAACCACTGTCATGGAGGATTAAAAGATCCAAAGAATCATTAGAAACATGAAAAGAGTATAATAAAGTGAATATAGAACACCTACAGCACAATACAGGCCCTTCGGCCCACAATGCTGTGCCGAACATGTACTTACCTTAGAAATTACCTCGAGTTAACCATAGCCCTCTATTTTCTAAGCTCCATGTACCTATCCAGGAGCCTCTTAAGAGACCCTATTGTATCCACCTCCACCACCGTCGCCAACAGCGATGCATGCACCACTCTCTGCTTAAAAAAAACTTAGCTCTGACATCTCCTCCGTGCCTACTTCCAAGCACCTTAAAACTATGTCCTTTCATGTTAGCCATTGCAGCCCTGGGAAAAAGCCTCTGACTATCCACACAATCAATGCCTCTCATCATCTTATAATGTGCTAAGGATTTAATCTTGTGGACATCGTGAAAGCTTAAAAAATATCACAAACAGAATCACACGAAGATCACTGATATATTCACTTCTAGTGATACCTGACTGCAATTTGTGGAGCCTTAGATAACATTACTGAAGGAGGTTGCCCAGTCAACTTTTAAAGGTCTGAAGTCCAACACCATCATGGTGAACAGCAGCTACTTCCCTTCAAATATTCGGTTCTTGAACCAACCAGCACAATGTTATCACTACAGCTTCATCACACTATGATCATATTGCACCAACATCGACTTGATTTTTGTGTTTACTTGTAAAAATCATGTATAATATGCTTATCTGGAGGTATCGGAATACTACTTAATAGGCTCATTTGGTCAGGGGCAAATAATCCTTCACTGCATCCCATGGACTAGTGATGGGTGAAGAAAAGATAGACACAGGGCTTTGGGAAAAGGAAATTTTGCCAAAGGTCTGGTCAAATGGCTTCCATGTGTACTCCCTAATTCTGCGAGTTATATGAATAAGCACTTACTAATTTGTGGAGTCAAACAACTGATACTCTCGGCGCCGTTCATAGCAGATCTTTACTCCTGAATCATTCCACAAACTTTTAATTAAATCTGCATGATGTCTTTCTAGGACAGTGATTTTATAAGCTTCCAATTCCTTTATTACATGAGACTGTTCCTGTTGAATGAAAATCAGAGCATAAGCAAAATGTTTGGCATGAATTTGGTTGCCCGAGTTCCACTTTTGAGTCTCCTGCAAAATAGAAAGTTCTGTTCAGTGAATGGGGTTACAGTAAGAGAATTTTCCAAAAGCAATAACTCTTCAAGTATCCACACAGAAATTTAAACTAGTGACATGAGAAACATGAATGCAATGCAAGATGTTAACATTAGGACTGAATTTTGACAGAATAATGTCCCATTATTCCCTGTCCCTAACTATAATCATTCAAAGGCAATACTTCCTTATGGAGCCTTGAATAAAATGTCAAAGGACATCAACTGCTAATAAATAAAAGTTCTTACAAATATACTTAATTCCCTGTTTAGAATGGGACTTTAAATACACAATCATCAGAATAATTTTATTTATTGCTCTCAATCAAACAATGACAAAACAAAATTTTTCTGGTGAAATAATTATTTTTGTTTGCCAATAAATGATCCTAACTCCCTAAACTACTGAATACTTAAACACCCGCTTTCAACACTACTCACTAAATGTTTGTGCTTCCCTTTTTAGGTCACCAACAGAAACCTTCATACCTCCCTCTGTTCGCTTGAGAATCAAAAAGGTAACTTTTAATCTTTGACTTCCATGAATACAAACTTCAAGTGGCAAGATGGGTGGTCAATCACTTTCTTAACCTATGAATGTTGAAAAACAATGTCCAGTACTGCAATCCAGGTTTCATTAAATCTTCCGTCCTTCATTTTACTAGAACTAATTCTCATTCATTTCCATACCCATACTTCATCATTCATCCAAGTTGGACGGCCCAGTAAGTGGTTAGCGCAATCTCTTTACAGCATCAGTGATACCTGACTGGAGTTTGATTCCCGCAGCTGTCTGTAAGGAGGTTGTACGTTCTCCCCGTGACCACACGGGTTTCCTCCGAGTGCTCTGGTTTCCTCCCCAAAGATATATGGTTAGGAATAGTAAGTTGTAGGTATGCTATGTTGGCACCAGAACAGTAAGTGACACTTACAAGCTGCCCTGCCACGATCCTTGCTGAATTGATTCAACTCAAATAACGCATTTCACTGTATGTTTCAAAGTACATGTGACAAATAAAGCTACTCTCTTCTCATTCCCTTCTCCTCACCTGCCTATCACCTCCCTCTGGTTCCCTTCCTCCTTTCTCCTATGGGCCACTCTCCTCTCCTATCAGCTTGTATTCCTCCTCTCTCTTCCCCACCTTCTTATCCTGACTTCTTCCTTTCCAAAATGTTGAAACCTGCCTCAATGACTATCGTCCAGTACCCTTACGTCCACAATGATGAAGTGTCTTCAGAGGTTGACGATGAAACATTTCAACTCCTGCCTGAGAAGCAACTTGGATCCACTCCAGTTTGCCTACTGGAGCAACAGGTCCACAGCAGAAGCCATCTCATTGGCCCTTCACTCAACCCTGGAACATCTGGACAGCAAAGATGCACATGCTCTTTATCGACTTCATCTCGGCAACCAACACCATCATCCCCACAAAACTAATCAATAAGCTCCAAGATCTGGCCTCAATACCTCCTTGTTGAATTGGATCCTTAATTTCCTCACTTGCAGACCCCAGACAATTTCCATCAGCACAGGTGTGCCACAGGGCTGTGTGTTTAGCCCCCCTGCTCTATTTGCTTTATACTTATGACAGCGTGGCTAAGCACAGCTTTAACACCATGTTCAGGTTTGTTGACAACACCACTGCCATGGGCCAAATTAAAGGTGGTGATGAAACAGCATATAGGAGGAAAATTGAAAATCTGGCTGAGTGGCGCCATCACAACTACCTCTTACTCAATTTCTGCAAGACTAATGAGCTGATTATTGACCTCAGGAGAAGGAAACCAGAGGTCCATGAGCCAGTCCTCATCGGAGGATCAGAGGATGATACAGTCAGCAACTTTAAGTCCCTCAGTGTTATTATTTCGGAGGACATGCTATAAGCCCGGCACGTAAGTGCAATTATGAAGTGAGCATGGCAGCACCTCTACTTCCTTATGAGTTCGTGATGATTCGGCATGACATTTAAAACTTCGATAAACTTCTATAGGTGTGTAGTGGAGAGTATATTGACTGGCTACATCACAGCCTGGTATGGAATCACCAATGCCCTTGAGTGAAAAATCCTACAAAAAGTAGTGAATAGGGCCCAGTCCATCACAGATAAAGCCCTCCCCACATTGAGCACATCTACATGAACCACTGTCACAGGAAAACAGCATCCATCGTCAGGGACCCCCACCACCCAGGCCATGCCTTCTTCTCTCTGCTGTCATCAGGAAGAAGATACAAGAGCCTCAGGACTCACACCACCAGGTTCAGGAATGATTATTATCGCTCAACTATCAGGCTCTTGAACAGAAAGGGATAACTTCACTTAGTGTCGTATGCTCTATCATTGAAATGTTCCCACAACCTATGGACTCACTTCCTAGGACTCTTCATCTCATGTCCTCAATATTTATTGTTTATTTATTTATATAGAGGTAAGGTTGCAGCTATATAGGACCCTGGTCAGACCCCACTTGGAGTACTGAGCTCAGTTCTGGTCACCTCACCACAGGAAGGATGTAGAAACCATAGAAAGGGTGCATAGGAGATTTACAAGGATGTTGTCTGGATTGGGGAGCATGCCTTTTGAGAATAGGTTGAGTGAACTCGGCCTTTTCTCCTTGGAGCGACGGAGGATGAGAGGTGACCTGATAGAGGTATATAAGATGATGAGAGGCATTGATCATGTGGACAGTGAAGAGCCTTTTCCCAGGGCTGAAATAGTTGCCACGAGAGGACACAGGTTTAAGGTGCTGGGGAGTGGGTACAGAGGAGATGTCAGGGGTAAGTTTTTTCACTCAGAGAGTGGTGAGTGCGTGGAATGGGCTGCCGGCAACGGTGGTGGAGGTGGATACGATAGGGTCTTTTGAGAGACTTTTGGATAGGTACATGGAGCTTAGAAAAACAGAGGGCTATAGGTAAGCCTAGTAACTTCTAAGGTAGGGGCATGTTTGGCACAACTTTGCGGGCCGAAGGGCCTGTATTGTGCTGTAGATTCTCTATGTTTCTATTATTTTTTCTTCTTTTTGTATTTGCAGAGTTTATTTTCTTCTGCACGCTTGTTCAATGTCCAAGTTGGTGTAGTCTTTCATTGATTTTATTATGGTCATTATTCTATTACAAGTTTATTGAGTATGCTTGCAGAAAATAAATCTCATGGTTGTGTATGGTGACATTTATGCACTTTGATAATAAGTTTACTTTGAACTTCGATGATGGGTCTTTGCCCGAAACTTCGACTTCTTTTCCTGTCTATAAATGCTGCCTGACCTGCAGAGTTCCTCAAGCATTTTGGGTGTGTTAGTACAAATAAAGCTCATCATTATCTTTTGTTATTCATATGGAACAGTGTAAATCTGACTGAGCTCTCTGAGTGCATGACAGAGGATGTGCAGAAATGATAGTGCACTATGATGAGGAAGGAGTCAAGTGTGGGAATCTATCTTTTTTCCTATCTTGGCTAAGGATAGGACTAAAAGATGACAGGATCCCTCAATGGAATACATGGGAGCCAATTGCTTTCCATGCTTTCATTCGGACAGCCTTATGCTTCATCTGATCTTACAAAGGAGATCTGGCTACAGGGACTACCACAACAGAAACCAACACTTTTATCTACAGATGTCCACATAAAATGGCCCATCTGCATACATTGCCAATTAACCTCAAGCCCTGCTATGGTATTCACACATCACTAATTCTGTTGTCTAGTCAAGTCACTTTTTATTGTCATTTCAACCATAACTGCTGGTACAGAACATAGTAAAAATGAGACAACGTTTTCCAGGACCATGGTGCTACATGAAACAATACAAAAACTACACTGAACTATGCAAGAAAAAACACAAAAACTACACTAGACTACAGACCTATCTGGGACTGCATAAAGTGCACAAAATAGTGCAGGCACTACAATAAATAATAATAAATAATAAACAAGACAATAGGCACAGTAGAGGGCAGTAGGTTGGTGTCAAGCCAGGCTCTGGGTATTGAGGAGTCTGATGGCTTGGGGGAAGAAACTATTGCATAGTCTGGTTGTGAGAGCCCGAATGCTTCGGTGCCTTTTTCCAGATGGCAGGAGGGAGAGGAGTTTGTATGAGGGGCGCACGGGGTCCTTCACAATGCTGTTTGCTTTGCAGATGCAGCGTGTGGTGTAAATGTCTGTGATGGCGGGAAGAGAGACCCCGATGATGTTCTCAGCTGACCTCACTATCCACTGCAGGGTCTTGCGATCTGAGATGGTGCAATTTCCGAACCAGGCAGTGATGCAGCTGCTCAGGATGCTCTCAATACAACCTCTGTAGAATGTGGTGAGGATGGAGGGTGGGAGATGGACTTTTCTCAGCCTTCGCAGAAAGTAGAGACGCTGCTGGGCTTTCTTTGCTATGGAGCTGGTGTTGAGGGACCAGGTGAAATTCTCCGCGAGGTGAACACCAAGAAATTTGGTGCTGTTAACGATCTGTACGGAGGAGTCGTTGATGTCCAGCGGAGAGTGGTCGCTCCGTGTCCTCATGAAGTCAATAACTATCTCTTTTGTTTTGTTCACGTTCAGAGACAGGTTGTTGGCTCTGCACAGTCCGTTAGCCGCTGCACCTCCTCTCTGTATGCTCTCATCATTCTTGCTGATGAGACCCACCACGGTTGTGTCATCGACGAACTTGATGATGTGGTTCGAGCTGTGTGTTGCAGCACAGTCGTGGGTCAGCAGAGTGAACAGCAGTGGACTGAGCACACAGCCCTGGGGAGCCCCCGTGCTCAGTGTGATGGTGTTGGAGATGCTGCTTCCAATCCAGATTGACTGAGGCCTCCCAGTCAGGAAGTCTAGGATCCAGTTGCAGAGGGAGGTGTTCAGGCCCAGTAGGCTCAGCTTTCCAACCAGTTTCTAAGGAATGATGGTGTTGAATGCTGAACTGAAGTCTATGAACAACATTCGAATGTACGTGCCTTTTATGTCCAGGTGAGTTAGGGCCAGGTGGAGGGTGATGGCAATTGTCTGTTGAACGGTTGGGAACGGTACGCGAACTGCAGGGCGTCCAGTGAGGGGGGCAGCAGGGTCTTGATGTGCCTCATGACGAGCCTCTCGAAATACTTCATGATGATGGATGTGAGTGCAATGGGATGATAGTCGTTGAGGCAGGACACTGAAGACTTCTTCGGCACAGGGACGATGGTGGCGGCCTTGAAGCACATAGGAACTATGGCGCTGCTCAGGGAGATGTGGAAGATGTCAGTGAGAATCTCTGCTAGCTGATCTGCACATCCTCTGAGCACTCTGCCAGTTGGCACTCTTGACCAGGTGATCGAACATCATGCCCAAACCATTGGCTCTTATTTCCCCTCTCCATAGATGCTGCCTGACCTGCCGAGTTTCTCCAGCATTTTTGTATGTGTTACTCAGGATTTCCAGCATCTGCAGAATCTCTTGTGATTAAGATCAAACATCTAACATTGTGCCTCAACAACAATGATCTGATCATTGCTCTTTCAAAAAGTTTTGGAAAGTTTTCATTCAAAAACAAAATAGGTTGCACACAATGTAGGTGGTCATGTCAATTCTCCTGATAGGCGGCAATAAATTAAATTGATGGAGTTTGATGCATGTAATTAATACTGTATTACAGAAGGCTTCAGCCCAATTACTAAAATAATTTAATTATGCATCTAATCTGTGTGTGTTTTTGGCATGCTGAGATTTCTTATGCAAATTATTACACAATGCCAATTTAATTAGCAGTGGATTTAGACAGAAAATCCTTATAAAAGTCTGCTTATCGAAGTGTTTGCTAAACATCTAGCAATGAATAGCTAATCAGAATGCACTTGGAATAGGAGGTTGTTGTGACTGTTAACACCTGGGGAATGAGATAAATATGAAACGGGACTAGAAATCCCATTCTTTCCCCCATCCCATAGGAATCTTGCTTCCAATAAGTTATGCCACAGGGTCACAAAAACAACTTGTATTTACTTGCACTTTCAAAGCAAAAAAAAATCCCAAGAGACACAAATCAGATCAGGACATGTTTTGTCTAAAATGAAATTTATCGAGAAACGTTAAATCAAAGGGTAACATGCCAAAATGTATTAAGCTATGAAGTTTAATATATAGAAAGGTAATTGCCACAGGCAAGGCAAACCAGCCATAGCAAATCCATAATTACTTTGCATGAAAGTGGGGGTGAGCTGACTCGTTCAAACTCCACAGTTCTTCTGGTATCCTCCCATGGTAGGAATTGCTTCATTTAGAACCAGCAATGACGAAGGATCGGTGATATTATTTCCAAGTCAGAAAACCTTGTAATCTGGGAAGTTGTGTGATTGTTCCTTTTCAAAGATTCAAAAATTCAAAGGATTCAAAGTACGTTTGGTATCAAAGTACGTGTACCTGAGATTCATCTTCCCGCAGACAGCCACAAAACAAAGAAACACTATGGAAGCCCCTATAAAGAAAACATCAAAATCCCAATGCGCAAAACAAAGACAAATTACACAATTGGAAAAGAATGAGGGAATAACACACAGAGTCTTAAACATCAGATTTCTCGAAACAGTCTAAGAATGTGCAGTTCCTTTCAGTTCAGTTCAATTTAGCGAAGTGCTGTTCATTATCTGTAGGCCGTGGAGCCAGTCTGCCCCGATTAAAATCACACAAAATAACATTAAAGAAAGGAATAGCAAAAAACCAGAAACAGGTATAACATGAGCTGCAGGGTCCTCTAAAAACTGTGTCAATTAAACCTTATCCAAGACACAAGACCCTTGCACCTTCCTCCAGCAGCAACGAGCGAGAGGGCGAGGGAGACCAGTCCAATGCAAACAGATGGCGCTGAACACCCACTCACTTTTTGCTCCTGTCCTCAAAGATTTCAACCTTGCTCAATGTTTTAAGTGGTGAATTGGTCAAGAATTGGAGCTGATCATGGATCAACGCCGTTAGGTCACACACTCCATTCTCAACCACGCCAAATTCCCTCAGAGACAGTGTGATTCAGCCCAAAAACACATTAGCAAAATGTAAATTAGAGACTCCAGTAAGTATATTCAGAAGAAGACTGAGACATTTTGTGAACTGTCTGCAGGATCTTGTGTTGGCCTCTAGTGCCATTTTGTCTTGTCCTTCCAGATAAGGGAGATCCGAAGTTCTGAGAGATGCTATTGAAAAAATCTTGCCGTGTTGGTCCAGTGCATTTTGCTAATGATGCAACCTGCCTTCTAGTACAAGAGTGGTCAAAAAATTGGAGTCGGGGAGGGAGGTGTTGGGATTGTAGGTGGGACGATAATCAGACAGGCTGCGGGGCGTAAATGGAGTTTCATTCATTCTGGCAAGTGGAGTGAATTACAATGCACTCCTGATGTGGCTTTCAGAAAAGGCTGGGAAGTTGTGCTGAGTTCCTCATGGCTAAGGACTCATCCTCCAGCCTAGTCTTGCAGGCAGATGGAAGCTGTCGGTTCAACTAAACTGGAGTCCAATCTGGGGTGCTGGCAGGAAAGATGGAAGACTGAAGTTTGGTGAACGGGTGGGGATAGGCAGAGTGCTAAAGAGCAGAGAAATGAAAGGAGAAAGCATGAATCTAGATAAGTAAAAAATGAAATGGAAGGAGGAAAGGGCACAAACAGAAAAGGTGGGTTGGGAGCAAATTGGCAGCTAAAATCCACACAGAAAACATCAAACAAGAGTTATTGAGATGCATGCTAGGAATGTTGAGTGGTGAGGTCGAAATGTCTCTACCAAAGGAGGCACAAGGTGCTCCTTCTCTTCGTTAGCCTGTAGGTCACCTCTGAGCAAGGTGTAGCACCTGCTTAGCACCCCCAAAACAGGGTCACGTGAAGCAGGTGGTAGATGGTCATGTGAGTAGCCAGTGCATATCACAAGTTCTGGTTATGCGACCACTGACACCAGGCAGACAGTCTCTGAAGAGTATTGATAATGGCTATGGTCACCCGTCTTGTAAAGACACTGTCCAGAAGAAAGCAATGACAAACCACTTCTATAGAAAAATTTGCCAAGAATAATCATGGTCATGAAACCATAATCACCTACATCATTTGACACGGAATGTACTGATGATGATGATAACTAGGAAAGTGGAGAAAATATGAGGAAGTCCGAAGTTAAATCCAAATATCCTGTGGGGCAAGGTCAACCAGGGGAGAGTGGAGTTGGTGTGTGACCTTCTTTATGCGGGAAGATAGATGTGATCGCTGATTGATGTCCAGAAGCCAGTCTAAAGGTAGATTTTTTGAGGATACAGTATTCTATTGTGGACAGATAACAGATATTTTCCTGGAACTGTGAGAGATTGATGGTTGGATGGTAAACTGATACTGAGTGTGACCTTAGGTCAAGAGTGCTAGAAAATATTAATTATTAGACAACAAGAGTGAAACTCCAGCCAGGAATGAAACATTCCATGGAGCTGATACACACAGAGACCAAACGTAGGCAGAAGAGCTTTTAACTGATCAGAATTACTTGAATTCTGAATTAACTGAGTATCAGAGTACAATCTGGACAGTCATGCAGTACAGTGAAGACAAAAGTTCAGGAAAATAAATCTGGGAGAAGTGCTCACTTCAGCCTAGAAACAGGAAGTAATTGAATAGCATTTTAGCAGCTGAGACCCCTGTTGCAAAACAGAGTAGCGTAATCCTGTAGTGAGAGAAATTCAAGAGTTGAGACATCATATTATTTCAAATTCTGTTGTTGAAAAGACAGTGAAAGGCTCTGGAAGATACCTTCAAATTCAGAGTGTGCACTGAAATTTAACATTTATTTGGAGAGGCCTAAAATACACAAAAAATGCAATACTGGGGCTTTATAAAGCATTGGTCAGATGTAGTTGGAGTATTGTGAGCAGTTTTGGGCCCTATATCTAAGAAGATGAGCTGCCCTTGGAGATGGATCAGAGGAGGATTACAAGAATGAACCCAGATGTGAAATGGTTAACTCATGAGGTGTGCTTGAATGACTCTGGGCCTGTACTCACTGGAGTTTAGAAGAATGAAGAGGATCTCAAGGAAACGTACTAAGTATTGGAAGGCCTAAATACAGTGGACGTGGAGAGGATTTTTCCAATACTGGGTGAGTGTAGGGAACAACCTCAGAGTAGGAGGACATGAGGACAGCCCTTTAAAACAGAAAAGAGGAAGAATTTCTGAAGCCAGAGGGTGGGGAATCTGTGGAATTCAGATGGATGTGGAGGCCCAGGCATTGGGTATATTTAAAGCAGCGACTGAAAGGTTCTTGATTAGTAAGGGTGTCAAAGCTTAAAGGGAGAAAGTCAGGAAAATCGGGTAAGAGGGAATATAAATCAGCCATGATCAAATGGCGAGTATCGGCTTTATTTAGGTCAAAAGATAATCACTAAGCCAGCAATCTGAATCAAAGAAGAGATGAGACAGGAATGCGCACAGGATGTCTGGAGAAAAAGCAGTGATGAAGAGCTCTGGTATAAACTGTGAGTGATGGGCTACAGTACCTCAAGGAATTTTAGAAGTCTTTCCTTTGCCATTATCATGTTACTGTTTATGGGAACCTGCTCCTAAATTATGTCACTGGCTATTCTTCAAATGTATGCCATGAGCCAAAAAGCATTTTTGAGCGTAAGACTATATTCCTTTATTTTTGGGGGGAGAATGGTGTGTTTTAAGGCCGATTGAGAGATCTAGCACGCTGCTGTCTCTAAGGGAGTTCGGTGAGGTTTCGGGTGAAATTTGCAGACAGGAAGCCAAGAAACCCGGAGGCGGGACGCAACCCCACGGTCGACTCCATTTCTCACCGATCTCGTCAAGGAAGATTAAAATCAATGAGGACAGGAGTGGAATGCGAGCAGGTTCAGTACTGTCTGCCGGTGTTTGACTGGTCTCTCTCTTCCTCTCGCTCGGGGTTTCCAGAGGAAGGTAGCTGCACGTGACCAATCTCTCTTTCACCCTCGGCTCCCAGAGGAAGGTGTCTGCGTTTGACTGGAGCCTTGGGTCTTGGCAAGGTATAATAAATGCATTTTGTGGATTGGACTCTAGTTCATGTTATGATATGTTTCTGGATACACTTTTTTAATTGCAATTTTGATTGGCAAAGGTGTAGGCAACGAATGACACAGCACTAAATTGAACTGAACTAAACTGTACATTCCTAGACTCTTACAATTACTTTGTGTTTTTTTTTCTTTTCATATTCTGTGTCTTTTGCTGTTATGTGCTATTTCTGTGATTTGTTCTGATCTGATTTGTTTGGTCTGATGTTTTCCTCTGAATGGATTCCACGGTGTTTCTTTGTTTCTGGCTGTCTGTGCAAGGGGGAATCTCAGGGCTGTATAGGGCTTACATGCTTTGATAATAAATGTACTTTGAATCTAGAGCAAGCTTGTTCTGTCTTTAACTGTACCCTACTATTCTCAGCTTGGAGGTGCTTCATATTACCATAAATCACCTTTCACTCCTCTTAAAAGAATGTGAACAATAGAGAAACTACTGGACAAGATCCAAGAAATTTACTTTTGTCATATCATATCAGAGATGTCCTCCTTCTTCAAAGAGTAGGGTTTCTCTTCCTCTACAATTGATACTGCCCTCACCTGCATCTCCACCATTTCCCAGATATCTGCCCTCATCCCATCTTCCTGCCACTTTAACAAGGATGGTGCTTCTTTGATCTCACCGACCACTCCATGAGCCTCCAGTTTGAGCACATCATTCTCCACAATAGATCCTACCACTAAACACATCGTTACCTACCTCCCTACTCTCTGCTTTCCACAGGGGTCACTCCCTCCATGATTCCCTTGTCCATTTGTCCCTCTCCACTAATCTCCCTCTTGGCACTGATCTCTGCAAGCAGGAGTGCTACACCTGCCCATTCACCTCCTCCCTTACCTCCAGTCAGGGCTGCAAACAGTCCTTCCAGGAGAGGCAACACTTCACCTGTGAATCTGGTGCCATCTACTATATCCGGTGCTTCCAATGTAGCCTCCTCTTCATTGCTGACACCAGACATAAATAGGGGGACTGTTCAGTCGAACGCCTTTACGTCATCCGCAAAAAGCAGGATTTTATGGTGGCCAACGATTTCAATTCCAATTCCTTTCCCATTCTGACATGTTGATCCACGCCCTCCTCTACTGCCACAATGAGGCCACTCTCAGGTTGGAAGAGCAACACCTCACATTCCAACTGACGTCATGAACATCAGTTTCTCTAACTTCCAGGAATTTTTTCCCTCCCTCTTCCCACTTCCCACTCTGGCTCTCCTCTCATATCTCCTCTTCTCCTCACCTGCCTATCACCTCCCCCTGGTGCCCCTCTTCCTTCCCTTCCTCCCATGATCCACTCTCCTCTCCTATCAGATTCCTTCTTCTCCAGCCCTTTATCTTTTCCTCCTATCATCTCCCTGCATCTTACTTCATCGCCCCCATCCTCATTCCACCTGGCTTCACTGATCTCCTTCCAGCTTGTACTACATCCTCCATCCACCACTTTTTTATTCTGGCTTCCTCCCCACTTCCTTTCCAGTCCCGACTGTCTAAAACAGCCCAAAACACCGACTGTCTATTCATTTCCATGGATGCTGCCTGACCTGTTGGATTCCTTCGGCATTTTGTGTGTGTTGCTCTGGATTTCCAGCATCTGTAGAACCTCTTGAATTTATTTTTTGTTGCAGCATTCAACATAAAAGAAGCTTTGTGATGTTTGATACAAGCTAGCAAACTCCTAGCATAAGCGATGAGAGAGATACTACAGTACTGTCTAGAATTAAAGAGAGAACAAAACAGATCTTACAAGATGTTAAGTATTATATTTTACGCAAGATTTTTGTTTATTTTTAAGATATATAATGAGTAGTAAGCTCTATATGAAATATTTCCCTTTCCATCTCTCTATCCTTGTTTCTTGTCACTGCCAATAAATGCTGGCTGCCTTAAAGAGTTGATTTTTACTGGCAAACGACAGAAACACTTCATGAGAGGAGATCAGCCGCATGAGAATATTTGACAGTGAAGTAGCTCAGTCCGCCCAAAGGCACCCTGCCAAGCAGGTAATATTTCTTAACATAAGAAAATCTGCAGATGCTGGAAATCCAAAGCAACACACACAAAATCCTGAAGTCTCAGCCCAAAATGCTGACTGTTTACTCTTTTCTATAGATGCTGCCTGACCTGCTGAATTCCTCCAGTATTTTGTGTGTGGTACTTAATATTTCTTAATACTCAAATAAAAATGGCGATAGATAAGGTAAGGCAAGAAGAATTAATGTTCCAGGTGGAAGTCCTATTTCTCCTTCCACTCCCTTCTTGACCTCCTTGAAATTTTCCAGCAGTTACTGTTTTCATTTCAGATTCTTAGCATCTGATATTATGATAGGGCAGTTCTGTCCTTTGGGATTATTCAATAAGCTCAGCATTATCTGTTTTCGCCTGATCAGGGGACTATTAAATCTCATATTGTTTGAAAAATAGCAGGGAGTTTTGCTGGTGTCTGGCCAACATTTTTGTATTAAACACAACTACAAGAAACTGCTGATCTCCTGGGATTTTCACAAGCAATAGGCTCTAGAGTTTAGAGAATGGTGCGAGAAACAAAGATCATCCAGTAAGAGGCAGTACTGTGGGCAAAAGCTCCCTATCAGTGAGAGAGGTCAGAGGAGAATGGCCAGACTGGTTCAAGCTGACAGGAAGGCAACAGTAACTCAGATAACCGTGTGTTACAACAGTGGTGTGCAGAAAAGCATCTCTGAACACAGAACAGTGTGCCTCCTGTACCTAATAAAGTGGCCACTAAGAGGATATTATATCAGTTACTTTTGGGTTGCTTTATAATAATTTTCCCTTCCGATTTCAAAAGACAGAATGTTGAATCCAATGCAGTATTACGTCTTCTCCGAGGATCGTCACCTTATCTTGTTGGAGAGGCTTCTGAGTTCCGGAGATCCCGACAGCACTGTTATCTGGTGCTTGGTCATCTGCCAGTTAGTTCCTAGAAGGGTTACCCATAGCAGTAAGCTCAAGGGGGAGGTTCCGTACAAAGAGCAATTGAACCTAGACCTCAAAGGTGGAACAGACGAAAGATGATGATACATCACAATGGCAGTGAAGGTGGAGGAAGTCCCCAGTCAATTTGCATTCCATGTCGCTGGACCCTGACCCCAATCTGTCAGGGATAGTCTTGTGGCTGCCTGTGCATTAGACTCCCCTGTTAAACAAAGCCATTATCCATTAAAGCAGCGGTCCCCAACCACCGGGCCGCGGACCGGTACCAGGCCGCAAAGCATGTGCTACCGGGCCGAGAGGAAACGCTATCAGTCAGCTGCACCTTTCCTCATTTCCTGTCACGCACTGTTGAACTTGAACATAGGACTTCCAACTGTCCCATATTGCCGGGACATCCCGTAAATTGGGCTAAATTGGTTTGTCCCATACGGGACCGCCCTTGTCCCGTATTTCCCCCACTAAGGTAGAGCGTTCATATGAAACCTTTCGTGCCAAAATGGCATAAAGCGAAGAAGTAATTACCATTCATTTATATGGGAAAAATTTTTGAGCATTCCCAGACCCAAAAACTAACCTACCAAATCATACCAAATAACACATAAAAACTAAAATAACACTAACGTATACTAAAAGCAGGAACGATATGATAAATACACAGCTTATATAAAGTAGAAATGATGTATGTACAGTATAGTCGGGAAGATTAAGTCAAAACCGATTTGTGGGGAAAAAAAATCAGCACGTACGTGCATGCGCACACAGGTGCCCGCGCAAGGCTTCATGGTCATGGTAGTCTTTCTTGGGGTAAACACTGTCCCATATTTGACTGCTACTTTTGTCCCTTATTTGGTAGTGAGAAAGTTGGCAACCCTAACTGTGAAAGACATGTTGAGGTGAGTTTAACCCTACTTGAACACCTCCCCCCTCCCCGGGTCGGCTGGTCCGCAAGAATATTGTCAACGTTAGACAGGTCCGCAGTGCATAAAAGGTTGGCGACCTCCGCGTTAAAGGAATCCACCATAACATCCCAAATAAGTCCCATGGCAATCAGCAAGTAGAGAAGTGTCAGGATTGTAAGGTCTGGAAGCTCCTCAGAAGATATGGAACCCAGATCAGTCTCTACAGCCACCTGAGGACACACCAGCAGACAACCCCTTAGGAGATCATACTCCACTCGAATGATCGCACTAGTATTGTGTAGTTATGTTGCTGATGGCTTGTTCTACAATCATGCATTCATGATATGGAGAAGCAGCCCAGGAATTTCAGTCCTGATATGTTACACTGATATTATTTAAAATTGCCTGATGCTCTTCTTATCTTTCAACATTTAATTTCAATGGAATTGAATTTCAGAATCAGATAGAATATGTGGCCACTGTGATAAATGTGAATTTCTGAGCGATATGACCAAATCCCACTACAGCAATGGGGTATTTAAATTCAATTACATCAACATGGAAGGCAATCATAAAATGACGACTTTGTTTCAAAAACTCATTACGTTCTCCGATGCCCTTTAGGGAAGATCTGTCATGTTTATCCTACCAGGTCAATGTGTGACTGCAGACCAAGAGAAAAGCAATTGAATTTGAGTTGCAACTCTTGCCCAGATGAAGGGACTTGACTTGAAATGTCAACTGTCCATTTTCCTCTACAGATGCCGCCTGACCTGCCGTGTTCTTTGAGCAGCGTTTATTTTTTTTGCTGGGTTTGAACTAGCCCAGCAAATTACTTAATGGCAGTTAGGGATGCAGAATAAATGTTGGTCCATGACATCTACCTCCCAAGAAAAATACATTCAGCAGCCAATTTATTAGCAACAAGATTAGACCATGGTCGGTCTTCCTCTCCTGTAACCCATTCACTTTAAGGTTCCACCTGTTCTGCATTCAGAGATGCTCTTCTGCGTACTACTGTTGTAACATGTAGTTATATTAGTTACTGTCGTCCTTCTGTCAACTTGAATCAGTCTGGCCACTCTCCTCTGAGTTCTCTCATTAACAAGGCATTTTACCCACATATCTGCCGCTCTCCAGATTTTGTTTTGCTTTTCACTCCATTCTCTGTAAACTCTAGACAGTCATGCGTGAAAATTCCAGGAGATCAGCAGTTTCTGAGATACTCAAACCAGCCCGTCTGGTATCAACAATCACTCCAAGGTCGAAGTCACTTAGATCACATTTCTTCTCCATTCTGATGTTTGGTATGAACAACAAGTGAAACTATGCATGCTTCTATGCATTGACTTGCTATCGTATGATGGGCTGATTAAATATTGGTATTAATAAGCAGGTGCACAGATGTACTAAATAAAGTGTCCACTGAATGCAAGTTCTAAACTCACACTGCTGGCTATGCAGATACAGAGAAACTGGTGCGGCCAATGATTTCTGTTAATTATGATATCTGGCATTATTCTTTCTCTTGTAATTTCCTAACGTACACAGGATGCATTCCCAGCCAGCTGATATTGAAAGCTACACCTCACCTATTTTCCCATTTGCTCAGACTGATGTTTTAATAACAGCTGTCTTTTAAGGATAGACAGGACTATCATTCTGAGTCAGACAAAGCAGTTCCAAGAACAAAGAAATGGAATAGTAACGATTTTTTAACGTTAAACATTGCATTCTTACCTTATTTTCCGGAAATTGATATTGTATATTCAAGGTGTCCATTGCTCTTGTAATAGACTGCATTGAAGTAATTATGTTCTGGTAGACCAACTTTGCAAAGGCTTTTCGGTCTTCCTCAGAATATCCAGATCCATGGATAATTCTCATTTGTTTGATGAACGTGCTTTTTCCACTTTCTCCGGTGCCTGGATTACAACATACCAAGACGTACATTAGAATTGCAACACCTCATAATGTGAAGCAGCCCTAATCTGTGTGCAGCAAGATCCAGGCAACATCCTTGAACAACAAGCTTGAACAACTGAGAGGTAACACTGGCAGCACACGTGCTGGATAATAATCATCTCCAACAAATGGCAGTCTCCTGGTCTACCTGTGATATGCAACTGCATTTCCATTATCGAGACCCCTTCATCAACACCCTGGAGATATCGCCGATGAAAATATCAACTGGACCAGCCACGTAAAGAGCAGTGAGTAAAACTCCTCCAGATACAACAATGCTTTTCTACCATCTACATGCTATTTGTCAGAAATGTGGTAAACTTGCCAGGAAGAGTGTAGTTCCAACAAAACTCAAGAAACTTGGCACACTCAGAACAAAACAACCTTGAAGGTACCCAGTTCTTCTCCAAACTGCCTCCACTTGCTAAACAAGGCACAGTATGGCAGTTGGTAACAATGGCTCAGTCACCTTGGCTTTTATACTCAAATTTGATGTTTAGTGAGTCACTGATGCCTTATCAAGGAAAGAAAAGCAAGGTATGAGGAATCTCAGAGACTTCAGCCCAGGACTCCAACATTTTGTCTTAATTATTAAAGTATGTTTTGTGCTGCAAGAAGGTACCGAGATATAACACACTCAGTAATTAAACAGGAAGAGACAGGTCATGACTGATAGGCACGTTTCTGTCTGAACACCAGACTAACCAGATCAGAATGGAATCTCAGACATACTTGTTACAACATATTTTAGCGAACTGATAATGGTACAACTAAATTCAAATGTTCATGTTCCATCATAGCTAATATAAACAGGAATTTAAATTCTGTACCACTATCGGAGTATGTTCAAAGTTCAGAGTTTGTTAACTAAGTACATATATGTAACATATGTAGCCCTGAGACTCATTTTCTTGTGAACATAATCAACAAATCTAGAGAATAATAACTGTAACAGAATCAAAGAAAGTCCGCCCAACTAGGACATTCAACTGGAGTGCAGAAGACAACAATCCAGGCAAATGCAAAAAGAAGAAGCAATAATAATAAATAAACAAACAATAACTATTTAGAACATGAGATGAAGAGCCCTTGAAAGTGATTCCATTAATTGTGGTCCAATCACAAACAAGAGAATATCTGCAGATGCTGGAAATCTAAGCAACACACACAAATTGCTGGAGGAACTCAGCAGGCCAGGCAGCATCTATGGAAAAAGAGTACAGTCTATGTTTCTGGCCGAGACCCTTTGGCAGAACTGGAGAAAGAAAAGATTAGCTGTCAGAGTAAGAAGGTGGGGGGTGGGGAGGAAGAAACACAAAGTGATAGGTGAAACCAGGAAGAAGGGGAGGGGAGAAGTAAAGAGCTGGGAAATTGACAGATTGGTGGAAGAGATACAGGGCTAGAGAAGGGCTGATAGGAGAGGGCAGAAGTCCTTTAAGAAAGGGATGGGGGAGGAGCACCAGAGGGAGGCGATGGCCAGGTGAGGAGATAAGGTGAGAGAGGGAAATTGGAATGGGGAATGGTGAAGGGGGGTGATTACCAGAATTTTGAGAAATTGATGTTCATGCCATCAGGTTGGAGGCTACCCAGATGGAATACAAGGTGTTGCTCCTCCAGCCTGAGAGTGGCCTCATTGCAGCAGTAGAGGAGACCATGCACTGATGTGTCAGAATGTGAATGAAAAGAGGAATTAAAATGTGTGGCCACTAGGAGATCTCGCTTTCTCTGGCGGACAGAGCGTAGGTGCTCAGCAAAGCGGTCTCCCAATCTATGTCAGGTCTCACCGATATACAGGAGCCACACCAGGAGCATTGAATACAGTAGATGATCCCAACAGGCTCACAGATGAAGTGTCGCCTCATCTGGAAGTACTGCTTGGGGCCTTGAGTTGTAGTGAGGGAGGAGGTGTAGGGAGCAGTTGTAGCATTTGTTCTGCTTGCAAGGGTAAGTGCCAGGAAGGAGATCAGTGGGGAGGGACAAATGGACAAGGGAGGTGTGTAGGGAGCATTAGTTGTGGGAACATTTCAATGATGGGGCAAGTGAGGTTGAGAGAAGTTATACCCTTTGCTTCAAGAGCCTGATGGTTGAGGGGTTGTAACTGTTCATGAACCTGGTGGTGCGAGCCCTGGGGGTCTTGAACCTTCTTCCTATTGGCAGCTGTGAGAAGAGAGCATATTGCCATGGAAGCTGTGGAATTGTCTCACATATGTAGTCTAAAGTAACTGACCCATGGTGAAATAGTTTAAAGTGATCTTCCTAATGACACCTAGAGCAAGAACTGGACAGTAAGTGCCATCAGAGTAACACATACAAAATCACGGAAGAACCCAGCAGCTCAAACAGCTTTCATGGAAATGAATGAACAGTCAACATTTTTGGCCGAGAACTTCATCAGGACTGAAAAGGAAGGGGATGGATGCCAGAATAATAAAGTAGGAAGAGAAAGGGGGAGGTAATAGGGAAAAGGTAAAAGGCTGAAAAAAAAGGAATCTGCTAGGAGAGGAGAGTGGACCATGGAAGAAAGGGTAAGAGGGGAACCAGAGTGGGTAATGGAAAAAGAGAGAAGGGGAAGGGGGGAAAACACCAGAAAGTTCAAAGTTCAAGGTTCAAAGTAAATTTATTATCAAAGAGATGCATTTTTTGCGGGCATTCACTGTAAATACAAGAAGCATGATAAAATCAATGAAACCAAAAGGGTGGACAAATAACCAATGTACAAATGATGGTGAGTTGTGCAAGTACAAAAAGAAAAAATAATAATCATAATAAATAAATAAGCAATAAATATTGAGAACATGAGATAAAGATTCTTTGAAAGTGAGTCCCAAGTGATAAGGCAAGTGAAGTTGAGTGAAGTTATCCCCTCTGATTCAAGAGCCTGTTGGTTCAGGGGTAATAACTGTTCCCGATCCTAGTGGAGTGGGTCCTGAAGTTCCTGTATCTTCTTCCTGATGGCAGCAGAGAGAAGAGAGTATGGCCTGGATGGTAGGGGTCCTTGATGATGAATGCTGCTTTCCTGCGACAATGCTCCATGTAGATATGGTCAATGGTGTGGAGGGCTTTACCCATGAGAGACTAGGCTGTATCCACTGCTTTATGTAGGCTCTTTCATTCAAGGGCATTTGTGTCTCCATACCAGGCCATGAAGAAACCTGTCAATAAACTCTTCACTGGACAGCTTTAGGAGTTTGTGAAAATCTTAGATGACAAGCCGAATTTTCTCAAACTTCTAAGAAAGAGGTGCAGCCATGGTTTCTTCATAATGACATTTATGTGCTAAACCTAGGACAGATCCTCTGAAATGAAAATACCGAGGAATTTAAAGTTGCTGACCCTCTCCACCTCTGATCCCCCAATGAGGACTGGCTCATGGACCTTCGGTTTCCTCCTCCTGAAGTCAATAATCAGCTCCTTAGTCTTGCTGACATTGAATGAGAGGTTGTTGTTGTGGCTCCACTCAGCCAGAGTTTCAATCTTGCTCCGATATGTTGATCAATCACTACTTAGCCTCACAGTCATAATTATAAAGTGAGTAGAGCAGGGGACTAAACGCACTTGTGGTACACCTGTGCTGATGGAGATTGTAGAAGAGTTGTTGCCAATCTGATCTGACTGGGGAAAGCAAGGATCCAGATGGACAAGGAGGTATTGAGAGTAGTTTAGAGCGGATGATAGTAATGAACGCCTAGCTGCAGTCAATGAACAGCATCCTGATGTATGCATCTTTGCTGCCCAGGTGTTCCAGAGATGAGAGAAGAGCCAATAAAATGGCATCTACCGTGGATCTGTTGTGATGATATGCAAATTGGAGCAGATTCTAGTCACTTCTTAGGCGGGAGGTAATATGTTGCATCACCAACCTCTCTAAGAACTTCATCATAGTCATTAAAACAGGTTACTATGTTCTTCTTAGGCACCAGCATAATTGAAGCTTATTTGGAGCAGATGTTAAAGAAATCGATGTTCATTCCATCAGGATGGAGGCTACCCAGATGGACTGTCATCTGTAGCTTGGTGGTTTGCCGTCTTACCTCCGTGCTAATATTTGAGAGTTTAAGTCCCACAAGACTGACTCGAACAAAATCTAATCTGGCATTCCAGCACAATACCAAAATCTGCTATTGTGTCGCCTCTCGCAGATGACTCCAAATCAGAATCAGGTTTATTATCACAGATATATGTTGTGAAATTTTCTGTTTTGCGGTAGCAATACAGCACAATACATAAAATATACTCTAAATTGAAACAAGTATATTTAAATAAGTACTGCAAAAAGAGGGCAAAAATAGGGAAGTGTTTATGGGTCCATTCAGAAATTTGTTGATGTATTAAAATGTAAATCTACTGTTTTCTTTTGCTTACTTTTTGTAAAGCCAGAAGTAGCAAAGCCTACATAAAGTCAGACATCCCACCCAGCAAAAACTCTTTTCAGGGAGGTAGCACCATCAATTTGCGGGAGACTCCCGGGAGAGGTGGGATGTCTGCAATAGAGTAGCTCCTTAGCAGCTAGCCAGCTAGTTTAAATAACGTTAGCTACGCTAATGAACGAATGACACCTGTTAAACTCACCTCAACACGTCTTTTACAGTCTTAACCCACCATGGGCAATAGAAAAGTCACTGTTGCAAACAGTGCAGCGAGCAACACTGTCATTATTTTTGACTCCTATTAGGCAGGGGTACACTTTAGTGTAGTCTGGGGTGACGTACATTTTATATTTTCTTTTTTTGGAACCTTCTGCCACTCTGACTTTTTTTGAAACTCTCTCGCTGTTGTTCTTGCTCTCGCTCTCGCGCTCTCTCGCTCGTGGTCGCTCTCACTCGCGCTCACTCTCTTGCACGCTTTCTTGCTCTCGCTCGCGCGCTCTCTCTCTCATGGTCGCTCTCACTCACGCTTGCTGTCTCGCGCTTTCTTGCTCTTGCTCTTGTGCTCGCTCTCAAAAAAATCAATTTCCGGAACATTGTATATAATTTGCGGGCATCAGGGAGCCACTAATAATACGCGGGAGACTCCCAGAATGTCCAGGAGAGGTGGGATGTCTGTAAAGTTTTGCATGCAGCCCAGTCCATCACAGGAGAAGACACGCCACCCGCCCCCCCCCCCCTCACCCCACCATCGAGCACACATCTACAAGCAGCACAGTCACAGGAAAGCAGCATCTACCATCAAGGCCTCTCACCATCCAGGCCATGCTCTCTTCTCACTGCTGCCATCAGGAAGGAGGTACAGGAGCCTTAGGTCCCACACCACCAGCTTCAGGAACATTTATTACCCCTCAACCATCAGGATCTTGAACTAAAGTGGATAATTTCACTGAACTTCACCTGCCCATCATTGAAATGTTCCCAGAATCTATGGACTCACTTTCAATATTTTTCTATAATTATTGCTTATTTAATATTATTATTTCCTCCTTTTTATATTTGCACAGTTTGTTATCTTTTGCATACAGGTTGCCATCAGGAAGGAGGTACAGGAGCCTCAGAACACACACTACCAGGCTCCTGACCAGAGTGGATAACTTCACTCACCAACACTCAACTGATTCCACAACCTATGGACTCACATTCAAGGACTCTACAACTCATGTTCTCAATATACATTATTGATTTATTTATTATTAATATTTTGTATTTTTTTATTTCTGTATTTGCACAATTTGGTTCCCTTTTGCACATTGATTGTTCGTTTTGTGTGCTGTTTTTCCATTGATTACATCATGATTCCTTGTATTTACTGTGAAAGCCCATAAGAAAATGAATCTCAGGGTGGTATATGGTGACATATATATACTTGGAACTTTGAACTTCCTTACGCAGGTATAAAGATTCTATAAAACTATTTGATCAAAAAGAGCAGAGATCTACCCATGTTTTAAATCTCAAACAATGTCTGGTGATATATACAGGAGCTTGAGATCATGTACCATAAGGCTCGAGGACAGCTTCTATCCCATTGGTTTAGACTTTTGAATTGATCTCTTATACATTAAAGATGAACTCTTGATTTTTCAAGCTACTTCATCATGATTTGCACTTTACTTGTCCACCTGCACTGCACTTTCTTTCTGACCCTAACACTATAGTTTGCATTTGGTCTGGATGGTATGCAAACAAAATCTTTTCACTGTATCCCAGTACTTGTGACAATAATAAGCCAACTACTAATAGATTTGTCACTGACATGTCACAGTTTATGAGTGCTTGCTATGCATAAATTAGTTACTTCCTTTCCCCATATTACAGTGGTGACTAATCTATGAAAATATTTCGATGACTTTCAAGTAGTTTGGTATTTCTGAGACGATAAGTATCACTATAATAATCCCTCTTGGTTCATGACTTCCTTCCCCATTCAAAAGCAAAAGAAATTTGTCTTGGCAACTGATCACTCTTAAAACTATTCTAAATATTGGGCAGGTCAGATATCAATAATTAATTAAAGCATTTTTACGTCTCTCTTTATTACTATAGTGAACAGAATAATGGAATTAATACACCCTCAGAACAGTGGGAAACTAGACTCAGAACAAGTTCAGGCTAGCAGAACATCCCTTTTGCCACTTAAAGTTAATCCCATTAAGCCTATTTACTAATGTTCATTATAATTCAGAGCAAATTCAGAGTGTTTTGAAATCCTTTCTAAAGGATCTTCTCTTTCTTAAATATACAACTACAATAAATACAACCAAAGACAAAATTAGTTTGTTAATAAATAAGATGCATTTATAAAGACTTGTAATCCATTTTAAAACATTATATTTAATATGTGCCTCCCACTACTACATAATTAAGCGATAATTAATAATAATTCTCCAAGAGGACCATGACCTTTTAGTGGTTTGCTGGCTTGCGTGCCTCAATGAATCAGAGAGCTATGTTGGCTGGAGTCTGCACTTTATGCTTTGGCTCTCAGTACAGTCACCCATGCCAAAAGGTCAAAGGGTAGAGGCCAGACTAAGAGTGGTCCACCGGTCCTCCAGGTTCGGGGGTTCACTTCAGGTATAACAATCCTGACTGGTCAAACAAAACTGTAATGGAAACAGCAATGAAGAATCCTTCTACATCCAAGTGTGATGGCAACCCTGAATCTCCACCCAGGACTTGCATGACTGACAGTAAACCAAGGGGAAGCCAGTGACATGAGGAAGGAAGTCATGAATGCCACCAGAGATAGAGAACCTTAATTGCTGCCCTAGATGCCAGTGGTGAAATTGGCAAAATAATAATATATTATGTATATTTATACTTTGCTTGGTTTACATCCAGGGTCTTGGTGAATAGGAAGTCACTCTGACAACAATCAAGACAATGCAACAAAAATTGTGACAACTTAGAGGATATTTAACAAAAACTTTGTTTTTGTGTTTACATCAGAAAGAGCGAGTTTTATTGGTGTTTTCATTTCCTTTTTTTATATTCCTTTTTCCCCTTTTACACTTTTCTATATCACTTTCAAACTCAGTGGTTAAGGGTTTGGCGGTTCAAGTCACTGTTCTGCATGAACACAGTCGATGTTTGTCACATTATATATCCCCAGCCTTTAACTTCCGCTTAGAGAATCTGACATTGAAACAGACTAGTATCGAATACTTCTGTAGCCAAAATAGATGGGGGGGAATTGATGTTGCAAAGAGTGATAAGTCTGATGATATCTGAAGTCAGGTAATTGAGCCATGCGGAATGAGTGCAGAAACTTAAGTCTTTGTCAGCTTTAATATGTGGTGATTTTGAGGAAGCCTTCCAGAGTATTAATAGAAAATGTAAACGAAAGTAGAAGCATAGTACTGGTTCAATCTAATAAAGGCAAATTCATAAAAGAGGATTTTTCTTTGTGCATAACATTCAATTCAAAACTATAAAATAAAAGAGATGAATTTCTACAATGTTAATAATATTACATTTCCTGGAAGTAATCCGAGGGTCTGTTGGTTGCCATGACGATGGAAGTGATAGGAAATCCTGAATGACCTTGACAGAACCATAAGAAGTTACAATAAGGAAGAGGGCCATTTGGCCCATTGTGTTAATGCCATACTTGGTTGGATACAGAATACTGCAAATGAACAGAAGAACTTTGAAGCATGTGCTAAAACATCCCTAGACAGTAGGAAAGTCAGGTGAAAAATTGTTAAGAGGACATTTGAGATGTTTTTGTTTTTTGGTTTGAAATGTGGAATACAACAGCAGGATGGTCATGGCTGAACTATATTTCCCAACTATTGGTCCATAACCTGGTCGGTTACAAATCTTCCAGTGCTCTTCTAGGTTCTTTTCAAATGTAGCTGAAGGTTCCTGCTTCCATAATTTTTGCAGGCAGCAATTCCAGGGCCCCATATACACTTAGTGGCCACTGGATTAAGTACACCTGTTCATTAATGCAAATAGCTAACCAGCCGATCATGTGACAGCAACTCAATGCATAAAAGCACGCAGACATGGTCAAAAGGTTCATTTGTTGTTCAGATCAAACATCAGAATGGAGATGACATGTGATCTAAGTGATTTTGATCGTGGAATGATTGTGGTGCGAGACGGGATAGTTTAAGTATCTCAGAAACTGCTCTTCTCCTGGGATTTAACACACAACAGTCTCTAGAGTTTGTAGAGAATGGCATGAAAAACAAAAGATCATCCAGTGAGTGGCAGTTCTGAGGGCTAAAATGTCTTGTTAACGAGAGAGGTCACAGGAGAATGGCCTGACTGGTTCAAGCTGACAGGAAGGTGACAGTAACTCAAATAACTATGCGTTACAACAGTGATGTGCGGAAAAGCATCTCTGAATGCACAACATGTCAAACCTTGAAGTGAATGGACTACAGCAGCAGAAACCCATGAACAGACACTCCATCAATGATACAGACTGTAATTATTGAGTGAAAATAATTTTCCTTAGTTTCCCTCGAGAGCTTTTACTAATTAACTTCACATATCCTGAATATTCTTCTCCTTGCTAAGTGGTGTTTTCTCACTGTCAAGATCAATAGTAGTGTTCTATTCCTCAATTAAATATCCCCACAGTCTCCTTTGTTCCAGAAAAAAAATCTTAGCCTAGCTAGTTTTAACACATAACCATAGTTTTGTTGCCATGTCATTGGTCACATAAACCTACGTTCCTTTGGCCCATGGACTGCAGAGGGCATTCTAACTGGTTGTATCACTGTTTGGTATGGAGGGGCCACAGCACAGGATTGGAAAAAGCTGCAGAGAGTTGTACACCCAGCCAGCTCCCTCATGGGCACTAGCCTCCTCAGCATCAAGGACATCTGGGTAGGATCTCATTTTGCTACATTCTGGTAGGACTAATCAAAGTAGGACATGCATGGTAAATGGTAGGGCATTGAAGAATGCTGTAGAACAGAGGGATCTAGGAATAATGGTGCATAGTTCCCTGAAGGTGGAATCTCATGTGGATAGGATGGTGAAGAAAGCTTTTGGTATGCTGGCCTTTATAAATCAGAGCATTGAGTATAGGAGTTGGGATGTAATGTTAAAATTGAACAAGGCATTGGTGAGGCCAAATTTGGAGTATTGTGTACAGTTCTGGTCACTAAATTATAGGAAAGATGTCAATAAAATTGAGAGAGTACAGAGGAGGTTTGCTAAAATGTTGCCTGGGTTTCATCTCCTAAGTTACAAGGAAAGGTTGAACAAGTTAGGTCTTTATTCTTTGGAGCGTAGAAGGTTGAGGGGGGACTTGATAGAGGTGTTTAAAATTATGAAGGGGATTGATAGAGTTGACGTGGATAGGCTTTTTCCATTGAGAGTGGGGAAGATTAAAACAAGAGGACATGAGTTGAGAGTTAAAGGACAAAAGTTTAAGGGTAACATGAGGGGGAACTTCTTTATTCAGAGAGTGATAGCTGTGTAGAATGAGCTTCCAGCAGAAGTGGTTGAGGCAGGTTCGATATTGCCGTTTAAAGTTAAATTGGATAGATTTATGGACAGGAAAGGAATGGAGGGTTATGGGCTGAGTGCAGGTCGGTGGGACTAGGTGAGAGTAAGAGTTCGGCATGGACTAGGCCGAGATGGCCTGTTTCCGTGCTGTAATGGTTATATCTTCAAAATGTGATGCCTCAACAAGGCAAAGTCCATGATGAAGGATCCCCCACCACTCAGGACATGCTCTCTGATTACTACTGTCCGAAAGGAGATACAAGAGCCCGACGACACACACTCAGTGTCTTAGGAACTGCCTCTTCCCCCCCCCCATCAGATTTCTGAACAGACAATGAACCAACCCACCAACACTACCTCACGCAACACACATAAAAGTTGCTGGTGAATGCAGCAGGCCAGGCAGCATCTCTAGGAAGAGGCACAATCGACGTTTCGGGCCGAGACCCTTCGTCAGGACTAATTGAAAGAAGGGCAAGTAAGAGATTTGAAAGTGGGAGGGGGAGGGGGGGAGATCCAAAACTACCTCACTATTTTTCCTCTCTTTTTGCACTACTAATTTAAGTTTATAAACATATTTATCTCTTATTGGAATTTATATTTATTTTATGTAATGCACTGTACTGCTGCCACCAAACAATAAACTTCACAACGTATGTCAGTGATACTAAACCTGATGCTGATTGTAAATTCTACATTTATTCTCCCAATTTCTATTGCTATCATATCCTCCTTATAGCAAACTGTACACACAACTCTAACCGGTGGCTAATTTGTGTCTTATGTAGTTCTGGCAATACCATCCATTCTACATTTCAACCAACAAAAGTCAAACTTCTCAAGTGTCTTCTAAAGCATTTTTTATCTGAGTGTCCTACTATCTCAGGGATCTAGTGGCACACACTTCAAGGTCCCCCTGTTCCTTTGCATCAAGCCATTTAATCATGTATCTTCTCGCCTTGTTTTCCTTGTGAAATATAGTATCGTTTTCATTTGAATTCTTCATGTGAAATCAGATTAATCCTGACAAGATCATACAAAAATGAGAGCAATTTGAACCATTCTTAACAATCTTTCTCTTCTGCCACAGATAAGGGAAGTGCAAATACTCTCAGATTTCTGAGCAGTCCATAAACCACTACCTCATTATTCCATTTCGTGCTCTCTTTACTTATTTTTGTCATTTATAGTCATTTTAAATCTTCGCCTTATACTGCTGCCACGGAGCAACAGATTTCATGTCATATAACTCGGTGATTCTGATTCTGTTAAATCTGCATTTAGTTGTTTTTGAAAGGAAGTCATTAGGAATAAAACCTGACACTGTACAGAAAATTATACCACAAGAGCATCCAAAACTTCCCACTATGTACTGTTCACTTCCTAATGTGGTGATACATGCAAAGCTGATCGTGGTTGTAAGGCTCCTGAACCAGCATAGGTAACTTCACTCACCCCAAGGCTGAATTGATACACAACCTATAGACTCAATTTCAAGTACTCTACATCTCACGTTCTCATTACTATTTATTTACTTTTTTTTATTTACAATTGGCATGATTGTCCTCTTTTGCACATTGGATATTTGTCGATTTTTGTTATGTATAGTTTTTCCACAAACTTTATTGTACTTCTTGAGTTTCCTGTAAATGCCCGCAAGAAAATGAATCTCAAGGTAGTAGTTGGTGACTTTAAACTTTGAGCATTGGCTGAAGGAAAAAATAGATCATTGTTTGAGACAATTTGAATATTCTCAACTATTATTCAATAACTTTAGAATATTAGGGTAGTTTAGAACTTTGGGATGGAGTAGCAGATCTTTTCAGCGTCATAGTGGAGTGAGGGGATAGATTGCAAAAACTGGAAAAGTAGGCTGAGTCAATCAAATGGACATTTTAAATATATCTGTTACATTAATAAAAACAGAAATGCAAGAAATCATGCAGTGTCAGTGTATGTAAAAAATTGAGCTAATGTTTGATGTTAATGACATTTCAGTAAAACCAGGAGTTTAAGATGGAGAGGAAGATCATTGAGATTTACAATAGATTTGCAGGCAGGAGAGATGAAATGACAAGTTACAAACATTTACAAGGAGCACTGGCACAAGAACGCAACACCTATGATCAGAGACCCCCCACCATCCAGACCATCCAGTGAGTCTCTTCTCACTGCTGCCATTGGGAAGGAGGTACAGGAACCTTGGGTCCCAAAACACTAGATTCAGGAACAGCTATTACCCTTCAACCATCAGGCTCCTGAACTAGTGTGGAGAACTTCTCTCAGCTGAACACTGAACTGAATGCACAATCTATAGATTCAATTTCAAGGACTCGATAACTCATGTTCTCAGTATTATTTATTTTAATTTTCATGATTTGTCTTCTTTACACTAAGTTGTGTGCTTAGTCCCTTGACCTATTGGCTTTACGTTTATGACTGGGAGACACAGCACAGCTCCAACGCCTATTCAAGTTTGCTGATTTCACCACTATTGCAGGTTGAATCAAAGGTGGCAATGATTCAGCATATAGAAAGGAGATTGAAAACCTAGCTGAGTGGTATCAGAACAACAACCTCTCACTCAATGTATTGCATTGAACTGCTGCTGCTAAGTTAACAAATTCCATGACACACGCTGGTATTAATAAATCTGATTCTGATCCTCCATTGAGGATTGGCTCATGGACCTCTGGTCCCTTCTCATGAAGTCTATAATCAGTTCCTTGATCTTGCTGAAATAACATAGAACAGTGGTCCCCAACCTCCGGGCCGCGGACCGATACCGGGCCGCGAAGCATGCAGGGGTGCAGCGGTAGCCGGAGCGCACCCAGCACATCTTTAAGAAAAAAGCCAAAATAAACAAGCTAGTTAATTAGGTGCCACCCGGCACATAAATGTCAGCCCAGATGAGGCGATTAAAGCTCTGATCTGGGCCGACATTTACGTGCCGGGCAGCACCTAAATCAACCCTTCAACCATCAGGCTCTTGTACCACAGGGGATAACTTCACTCAACTTCACTTGCTCCATCATTGAAATGTTCCCACAACCAATGAACTGATTTTCATCTCATGCTCTTGATATTTATTGCTTATTTATTTATATTATTGTTTCTTCTTTTTTGCATTTGCTCAGTTTGCGGTCTTTTGCACACCGGTTGATACCCAAGTTGGTGCAGTCTTTCCTTGATTCTGATAGTGCTATTATTCTATAGATTTGTTGAGGAAGCCCACAAGAAAATGAATCTTAGCATTATATATGGTGACATACATGTACTTTGACAATAAAGTTTATTTTGAACTATGAACATTGGTTATTTTCAGTCAATGTTCATGTGCAGTCTTTCTATTATATTTCTTTATTTCCTGCAAACGCCTGCAAGTAAATGAATCTTAAGGAGGCATATACTTTGGTAATAAATTTACTTTGAACTTTGACCTTGTCCAGGGTGTAAGAAGTAAGTTAAAGCTTTAGCGAATAAGAAAAGGGAGGTCTGGTTAAGATGCAAATAGGTCAAGCATAATTAATTGATATTATTAATAATAGCAAGAATAAAGGTAGGGTGGATATCTAAAAAAATGTGAGAATCAAAAACTAAAACTGATAATTATCAGAAACTCCTGAACTCAATTCTGAATCCAAAAGTTGGAAGAAAAATTACTATTCCTCAAGCTTATATCAGGCTCCAAGGGAATAGAGCACGAGGATGAAGACACAGAGGTCTAAGTGAGAGCAGTTAAAGAGAATAAAAGTTGCAGCTAAATTGAAGCATAAATTATATTTGAAGACTGACGGGACACATTTTGCAAAATGGTCCAGTATGTATTTCCTTATTTTCCCACTAACATTGGACCAACATTGAGACAAATTTGCTGACGAACATAGAAATTTATCTTTGATATTTTCCTCTCTCTCTCTCTCTCTCTCTCTCATTCTTTCTTTCTCGGAGTCTGTTTTTAATGTCTCACTCACTCACTTACATACATGCAGAGATAGTACTTGACTTACTATTTCCTGCACTTTATTTTTAATTATTTTTACTTTCCAGCATTTTCAGTATTTAGCTTTCCGAGTATCATCTATGTGACCACTGAGATTTCCTGTTGACAGTTCCATTGATTGTGTTTAATAGGACACAAGAGCATTTCAGATTCAGTTTGCTAACATAGTAAAGTGGATTATAACACTTTCACACAATACTGAAGTCAAAGAATCCTACAAGGAAATAGATGCAGGAATTTACATAAATTAGTTTCAGTAGATGGGAAGTCATGCTGCTGTTAGAAGCAATTGTGCAATAGCCAGAAGATTGAATTTTTAATCAAGAGTATGACACTGGGATAACCAGTTTAAATTCATTGTGTTCTCAATAGTCAACAGGAAGTTCAGAAATGACACTAAGGAATTTATGTCAAGCAATTAATTTTTGCTGAAAGCATAGCGACAAGATGTTACTGTTATGAATACCAGGCTCTCCCTCATTTTCTGAATGCAGTTAATTGTTTTAATGTCTTTAAAACATGAAAGAAATTTAGCTTCAGGGAAAGGGAGGGTTGAATTACTGAACAGATGCTTTCCTTAGCAATTTGTACCATAGATTTATGTCAGATTCCAGAAATTTATAAAAACACAGATGCTAGGATTTTGAAAAATCAAGAGAAAATGCTAGAAATGCTCAGCAGGCAGGACAACTTCTATGGCAAGGCAAACAGAGGTAACAGCTCAGGACAAAGACCCTTCACCATTCCATCTTCCCCCAGCTAACACCATAGAATGCAGTTCTGAACAAAAGCTTTATTTCTCAAATGCCTATCAAAATATACAGTGAAATATGGTGGTTGTGTCAATGGCCAACACAGCCCAAGGACGTGCTGGGCGCAGCCTGCAAATATCACCCTACTTCTAGCGGCAACATTGCATGCCTGCAAATTACTAACCCTAACCTGTTCTGTGGGAGAGACCAGAGCACCCGAAGGAAACCCATCCAGCCACGGCGAGAATGTACAAACTCCTCACAGGCAGGGCGGGAATTGAACCCCGATTACTGATACTGTAAAGCATTTTGCTAACCGCTACTCTACTGTGCCGATCTTCAAAATATTCACAAATAAATCCAGAAACATTGCAGTTGGACTCCATGGTGGGCTTAAGCCTGGTGTGAAAGGAGGGGGGGGTGGGGAATGGGGCTAGAACCCCATCCTGTAAAAACCCAGAGCAGCAGAAACACCATCAGAAGCTCCAAAAACCTCATCCCTGGGAGCCAGGACAGAGTCTGTCAGTGGCCTGTGGCCCAGTACGGGTGATGGGCTTATCTAAAGTACTGCAGTTGGGAGGCTTGTCTGATTCAAGGAATTTGCACAAATACAAACTGGCATGTGTAAACCTACTGCTTATACAGACACAAGGACATTGTTAAATTAATCCAGGGTCTCTGCAGATACTGCAGGTTCCAAAATATATAATAGACTTCTCCAAAGTTCTTAGGCTGCAGCTAAATTGTAAAAGAAATAATTCATTAAAAAATTATCACAAACATTCAAAAGTTATAAACTGTGAATGAGACAGTATGTGTAGATTATACTCCAAGAACAAGGACTGGACCACACACAGGCACCTTTCCTTCCAACTGTCCTCAGTGCAAGATTAGTTGCTCATCATGGTATGGCACTTACATTCCTTTAAAGCAAAAACTTCAAAAGATAAATGCTTGGCAAGAACATAACTGTTTATTTTACAAATGGTCCTTTGGCATTAATAGGACATAGCTGTCAAGTAAACAAGCAAAGAAATGAAAAATACTCTGAGGAAACTGGCAGCCTGTTGGTTCACAATTGGGAGGATTACACCATTATGCCTTTATATGGGAACTTCACTCAAAGGGGTAATTGGTCTAATATGGAGCCGCAGCATTAGAACAGATTTTCTCATAGAGAACCCTTGGAAAGCCAAGACAAAATTAATTATAATTGGCTTATTATTGTCACAAAGTAGAGTGAAAAGCTTTGTTTTGTATACCCTTAGACAGATCTTTCCAAACATACAACAGATATAACAGATGTAATGAACAGATTTGCTGAGAGTAGATTGCAATGAGTCACCATTCTCTGGCTCCATCTTGTAGCTAATGAAAGCAGAAAATATAAATATAACGAGGGTAATACTTGCTCATGCACTTGACTGTGACACCCCTAGAAACAAGGTCACTTATGTCAGAATGTTGTTTCTGGATTTCAGTTCTGATACAGTGAGGAAAAGTGAGTGACTTGATGTTGTAGGACTTAGTATTGAGACTGGATGGCCAGATGAAAGTTTAGGAGTTTGTCAAGATTCTAAAACTTTGGTAAACTTATGTAAATGTGTAATGGAGAGTATATTGGCTGGCTGCATCATAGCCTGGAAAGAAAACATTAAAGCCCTTGGTTGGAAAGTCCAACAAAAAGTAGTGGAAACAGCCCATGAGTAAAGCCCTCCTCACCATTGAGCACATCTACATGAACTGTTGTCACAGGAAAGCAGCATCCATCATCGGGGACCCCCATCACCCAGGTCATGCCTTCTTCTCAATGCTGCCAACAGGAAGAAGGTTCAGGAGTCTCAAGTCTCACACCACCAGGTTCAGGAACAATTATTGCCACTCAACCATCAGGCTCTTGAACCAAAGGGGATACATTCACTCAACTTCACTTGCCTATCACTGAAATGTATTTGCACAGGTTGTTGTCTTCTGCGTTCTGGTTGAATGCCAAAGCTAGTGTGTTCTTTCACTGATTCTATTATATCTATTATTCAATTTTGGATTTATTGAGAATGCCTGAAAGAAAATGAATCTCAAGTTGTATTTAGTGATATATGTGTACTTCAATAAGAAATTTACTTTGAACTTTAAAAGATGAAGTTGTTAATTAACCTTGTTACAACAGCCCATAGATAGATTGGTCAGATTGGGAGTAGATGGGATATTGAAGTGGGGGAAACTGGAATCTCAGATTCACTCCTGTGTATTGAATGCAGATACACTGAGCACCAGTAATTGGTTTCTCTACTGCAGAGATTAAATTAGATTAGATTCACCTTTATTGTCATTGTGCCGAGTACAGATACAAAGCCAATGAAATGCATTTAGCATCTGACCAGAAATGCAAAGAATAATGTTATTTACAAAATAACTGCGAATAAAAAAAGTGCTACAGCACACAAATACGGATTCAGTACTGCTTAGCGCTGTGATGAGAGGTTCAGCAGTGTCACAGCCTCAGGGAAGAAGCTCTTCTTGTGCTTGCTGGTGCGGGAGCACAGGCTCCTGTAGCGCCTACCAGATGGGAGGAGAGTAAAAAGTCCATGGTTAGGGTGAGATGCATCCCTGGTAATGCTTTTCGCCCTGCCCGGGCAGCGTTTATGGAAGATGTTCTCAATGGTGGGCAATTGGGTGCCCACCTGGGCAATTTTCACCACACGCTGGACTGCTTTGTGGTCCGACACGGGATAATTGCCATACCACACTGAGATGCAGTTGATAAGTATGCTCTCAATGGTACAGTGGTAAAAGTCTGTCAGTATCCTGGGACAGAGGTGAGCTTTCTTCATGCTCCGCAGGAAATAAAGGCGCTGTTGCACCTTTTTGATCAGGATGGAGGAGTTTAGGGACCAGGTGAGATCCTCGGAAATGTGGACACCAAGGAATCTGAAGTTTGATACACGGTCCACTACAGTTCCGTTGATGTAGATGGGGACGTGAGTGTGACTCCTGGCATGCCTGAAATCCACAATGATCTCCTTGGTCTTCTGGGTGTTAAGGGCCAGATTGTTGTCGGCACACCACGCAGCCAGGTGCTGGACCTCATCCCTGTAGGCCGTCTCGTCATCCCCTCTGATCAGACCAACCACTGTGGTGTTGTCTGCGAACTTTGATCACATTGTGATCAATGAGTGTAGCAAGAAAAAAGTGCAAGGAATCAGGAACTGGTTTACTATCACTGGCATATGTTCTGAAATTTGATGTTCTGCAGCAGCAGTACCGTGCAGTATATAATAATAAAGAAGACTATAAATTATAATAAGAAATGTATTTTTAAAATTTGGTTAAATTAGTACAAAAAGAGAGTGAAATATTGAGGTGGTGTACATGGGTTCATTGCCCGTTCAGAAATCTGATAGCGGAGGGAAAGAAGCAGTTCATAAAGCACTGAGTGTGTTTCTTCAGGCTCCTGGATCTTCTCCTTGATGATAAGAATGAGAAGAGGGCATGCCCTGGATAATGAGGGTCCTTAATGATAGATACCACCTTTCTGATTCTGATTCTGATTCTGAAATGCTGAGAAGAGTGGAGGGGAAGGTGGTGGAGATGTTCCATTACCATAGCCTGACTGTCCAGTCACGTCCTGCAACTCTGTATTTTGCAACCTTTACATTCTTTTGTTTTAATTCTTACTCTCTGACTGTTCCCGATCACCCATCAACCAGGTGACCTTCTTTATAGCTTTTCTTCATGACAACACGGGCTTCGGTTTATCTGAGATATTTTCTGTGTCCTACTCATCTCCTCCCTGCAAGCAAATGCTAAAACTTCAGGAGCTCAAAAACAAATTCAAGTTATCAATTCAAAAACAAGTCAAACATCTATAAAAATCTGCTAACTTAGCTCTTGATTAAACTCAAAGTGCAAACTCATTTTGTAAGACAATATTCTATGGCATAATTTGTTTTCTTTCAGTGATGTCACTAAAGACCATAAGACAGAGGAGCAGGGTCTGTTCCATCATTTGATCATAGCTGCTTTATTTTCCCTAGCAACCCTATTCTTCTGATTTCTTCCCATAACCTTTGACATCACCAAACAAGAAACTATCAACTTCTGTTTTAAATGTACTCACTTTAAATGACTCGTCCTCCACAGCCAACTGTGGCAATGAATTCCACAGATTCACATCTCTCTGCCTAAAGAAATTATTCCTCAGCTCTGTTCAAAAGGGATATCCTTCTATTCTGAGACTGTGCCCTCTGGTCCTAGACTCTCCCGCTCTTGAAAACATCCTCACCATGTCCACTCTATCCTGGTCTTCCAAAATTCAATAGGTTTCAATGAGATTCCCCCCCCCCCCCATATCCTTTTAAATTCCAGCAAGTACAGGCCAAGAGACATAAAAGCTCCTCATACCTTTTCATTCCCATGATAATTCTCATAATCCTCTATTGGAGCCTCTCCAATGACTGTATATTGCATATGAGACCCAAACTGCCATTTCTTTGGCCCCAAGTATTACCTCTCCAGCATCATTTTCCAGCAGACCGATGTCTACTCTTGCCTCTCTTTTTATATATTTGAAAATACGTCCTCTTTTATATTACTGGATAACTTACTTTTGTATTTCATCTTTTGTCTCCTTGCTTTTTTTTTTGCCTTCTGTTGTTTTCAAAAGCTTCCCAATCCAAAGCTTTCCACTATTTTTGTATCACTGGATGCCTTCCCTTTTGCTTTTGTGCTGTCTTTGACTTCCCTTGTCAGCCATGGTTGCCTCAACGTCCCTTTAGAATGCTTCTTCCTTGCAATGAACTGATCTTGCGTTTTCCCAAATTACTCCAAGAAACTCCAACCATTGCTGCTCTACCGTCATCCCTGCTAATGTCTCCTTCTGATCAACTTTGTCCAGATTCTCTCACATGCCTCTGTAGTTAAGTTTACTCAACTGTGATGCTAAATGTGATTTTAGCTTCTCCATCTCAAACTGAAGGATGAATTCTATCAATACTATGATCACTGGCTCCTAAGGGCTCCTTGACCTTAAGCTCCTAAATGGCCAAAAGATCCATTGTGTTTTGGGATTAGCAGGGGAAAAAACTGAAAAAGAATGAAGTACTCTGTTACCTCACTCTACTCTGCAGAAAGTTAGGAGAAGAGAAAAAACTGGGAGAGCTCCTGGGAAAGAAGGTGAACTGAAACATGTATGTATGTGATCACAATGCAAAATAAATTTTCAAATAATGAACAAATGTGTTGGATGGTATATTTGACATTTAGATAGTAAAGAAAAGGAACAATGATACAAACAGTCATTATAGTTTCTTCATAAAATCGCACATCAAAGGCGGCAGCAACTGGTGCTTCAATCCTTATGCTGTCCCATCTACCTATTCTTTCCCAATAACCGCATGTCACCTTCCGCTTTTCAAATTTATGTCCATTATCATTTTCAAATCTGCTACTGAACTTTTTTTTCCAGCAAGTTAGGCTTTGTCTTCCAGGTTATCAATACAATAAAGCAACGAAGAATATGCTGAGGGGCTTCAGGCTTAGAAGCATCAAACACAGAAAATCAGAAACAAGTTAAGCAAAATAATTTGCACTTTATCAATGGTTCACACATACAGCAAATAGTTTCTTCTACTTCCAAGAAAATCTTTCAGGCTGAAGCATGTTTGAGTACACAATGTGATCAAATCAGACACACAGTATTTAATATTTTCCAAAGAAAATAAACCTGAGGGACTTAAAAAATAAAGCAAATTTACACTCTGTGGCCAATTTATTAGGTACCTCCGATATCTAATATAATGGCCACTCAGTGTACGATCGTGGACTCCTGTTGCTGTAGCCCATCCACTCCAAGGTTCAACGTATTGAGCTTTCAGAGATCCTCCTCTGCACATCACTATTGTAACGCATGGTTATTCGAGTTACCGTCACTTTCTTGTCAGCCTGAACCAGTCTGCCATTCTCCTTTGACCTCTCTCCTTAACAAGGTGCTTTCGCTCACTGGGTATTTTTCTGTTTTTCACCATTCTCTGTGAACTCCAGAGACTGATGCACAGAGACCCCCAGTTTGTGAGATACTCAAACCATCCCATCTGGCACCAAAAATCATTTCACAGTCAGTCACTGAGATTACAGTTCTTCCCCATTTTAATGTTTGGTCTGAACAACAACTGAACATCTTGTATGCTTTAATGCATTGAGTTGCTGCCATATGATTGGCTATTAAGATATTAGCATTAGCAAGCGGGATACCTAATAAAGTGGGAACTGGGTGTATTGTCTAGCTTTGTCCCATGCATTCAGTCATGGACTTGGTATGAATCAGTTTTCAAGATTGTTCTTTGCTGAGAGATTTTGATCCTGTAACACTCTTAACAGAGATTTACTGGGTTACCATTACTAGCAGTAATCCTGGTATAACACATTTTGTTTTCTCTGTTTTAAAATTGTAAAAAAGTCAACTAAATTTGTAGAGAAAAAGAAGTTCTAATTAAAGGTGTACAAGGTAATAAGAGGCATAGATAGAGTGGACAGCCAGAGACCTTTCCCAGGGTGGTAATTGCTAATGCAAAGGGTGGGGGGGGGGGCTTTAACTTTAAGGAATTCAGAGGAAAGTATAAGAGGTTTGTCAGAGTTAGGCTTTTCTTTACACTGGAGAGTGGTAGATGCGTGGAACGCATTGCTGGGGTTGTGGTAGAGGCAGATACACTAAGGACATTTAAGGGACACCTAGATGGGCACATAGATGAAAGAAAAATGGAGTGCTATATGGGAGGGAATCGTTAGATTGATCTTGGAGGAGGTTAGAGGGTCAGCACAACATTTGTGGGCTGAAAGGTCTGTACTCTGCCGTACTGTTCTATGTTCTGAGTAGTAACTCTGTTTCTCTGCTGACATTTTCTCACTGACCTGCTGAGTATTCCTATCTTACTGTATCTTACTTCAGATTTCCAGTGACTGTAGCACTTTACTTTGGCCTGATGAGAAACTCTATTGGAAAATATTTACTTTTGCACCAAGATGAAGTCATTTTGAAATCATTGTTTTGATCGCCCATAACAGAACCTTCACAATCATTTTCTCCTTCTTGTAGGCAGTGCATTGATTTTTATCATACTCTAAAAGCCCAAAGTCAATAATGCATTAATTTCAAAAAGACATTGACAAGATTTACACCTCAAGCAGCCATTTCCACAAATTGTTGTTTAAGAAGTGGATTTCCAGGGGATATAGTCAGGATGTGAATCAAAGAAAGGAGGACATTTCAGGCTGCCACTGCAATAGTGTGTTGTTTTTTATATACAAGTTCACATGGATAGCTTTGAGGACAGAGATGGGAGTTAGGAGACAAGTTGGGATTTAGGGGCAGGGATGGGGGAGGTAGAGGGCAGATTTGGGTTTAGAAACAGGGATGTGGAGGAGTTCAGGCTAGAAAACATGACAATAATTGAGGCCTGCCCCTCCCCCCCCAACACATCCTTTGGTTGCTTTGGTTGTTAACACAAATGACACATTTCACTGTGCATTTCGATGTACATGTGATGAATAAATAAATCTGAATCACTGATAAAATCTTTGGCGTAAGCAACTTGTTTGAGTAAATCAGTGCAATTAGAATCTGCTGTTGTGATTGTGAATTAAACATTAAAAAGGTCTCTAACAGATGGATGACTACATACATGTATACTGTCAAATGAGATGATGTTTCTCCAGACCAACGTGTAAAGCACAGTAGTACACATACAGTAACACACAAATAACACAACAGTAACTTGGGAAAATAAGAATAAATTCTACAAATAAATTATGCACAGATAAGCAAAGTGAAGTGCATAAAATAAGTACCGTAGGGTACAGAACAAATTAACTGGTGGCACGTTGAATGGGATGCGGCAGAGGTTTCAGAAGCCTGAGGAAAGAAACTGCTTCCCATCCTAACTGTTCCTGTTTTTATGCATCAGATTCTCCTGCCTGATGATAGAAAGTCAAAGCAGGTGCCGGATGGATGGATGGGATCCCTGATAATACTAAGTGGTCCTGCTTACACAGTACTCCTGATAAATGTCCCCGATGGATGATGGGAAGATCCCTGTGATCCTCTCAGCCATTCTCACAGTCCTTTGTAGGGAATTCCAATCCGAGGCTTTGCAGTTCCCATACCAGATGAAGATGTAGCTTGTCTGGACAACTCATAATTGTCAAGAACTTGACAATTATGAAATAGTTGATAAAGGTTGATAGTAAACAAGATTATTAGTTCATCTCAAGGTTGGAATGAGAAGACTAACGAAATTCCTTAAACATTTTACATAATAAAAACTGTGGTTTTGCAGTGTATGTTGATTCGTTGCTACTGATATTGATTCGAAATTCAATTTGGATTGGAGTTAGCTTTATACTAGTTGGCAACCTGTTAAATCAAGGCTGGGTTACTAACACCTTTGAACTATCTCCTAGAGTGCATACATCAAATTCTGTTTTGGAAATTAATTGACACAGTACTAAAGTATTGACTAGCACTCAGTACTAGTAGTTATACCTTTCCACATACTGTATAATTTCTTGTTAAATTGGTTAGAGGCTATTCAGGTAAAGACACTCTTACATTCTGTATTGGTGAACTAACATGCTGTGACACAAGGAATAGCGTTGGATATCAGTGCCAGATATTTCCTGTTTAATCAGCCCCTAAACTTAAATGCAGAGTTGAAAAAAAATTCCAAAGTAGTGAGCAAAAAGGAAGGTAATAGGGCATGCTGATTTGTAATCTCCCAGCAGCAAGTTAAACCACTACAAAATACATTGTGACTACTTGCTACCCAGTCTTGGAAGATATGAGTGAATATGAATGATGTGGTCATCTATGCTCCTGAGATATTACAGAACAAATTAACTAGTATGCTCTCATAAGATGAAAGTAAGAAAGTTGGGTTCCTTGCTTTTGGAATTGAAGATATGAGATAAATCAATTGATGATTATTTATTCTCTTTTAATGATGATCTTTCAAAAGTCGATAGATTCTGGCATGGTTCCGGAAGACTGGAAGATTGCAAATGTCACTCCGCTATTTAAGAAGGGGGCAAGGAAGCAAAAAGGAAATTATAGACCTGTTAGCTTGACATCGGGGGTTGGGAAGTTGTTGGAGTCGATTGTCAAGGATGAGGTTACAGAGTACCTGGAGGCATATGACAAGATAGGCAGAACTCAGCATGGATTCCTTAAAGGAAAACCCTGCCTGAAAAACCTATTACAATTTTTTGAGGAAATTACCAGTAGGCTAGACAAGGGAGATGCAGTGAATGTTGTATATTTGGATTTTCAGAAGGCCTTTGACAAGGTGCCATACATGAGGCTACTTAACAAGATAAGAGCCCATGGAATTACAGGAAAGTTACATACGTGGATAGAGCGTTGGCTGATTGGCAGGAAACAGAGAGTGGGAAGAAAGGGATCCTATTCTGGTTGGCTGCCGGTTACCAGTGGTGTTCCACAGGGATCAGTGTTGGGGCAGCTTCTTTTCACATTGTACATCAACGATTTGGATTATGGAATAGATGGCTTTGTGGCTAAGTTTGCTGACGATACAAAGATAGGTGGAGGGGCCAGTAGTGCTGAGGAAACAGAGAGTCTGCAGAGAGACTTGGATAGATTGGAAGAATGGGCAGAGAAGTGGCAAATGAAGTACAATGTTGGAAAGTGTATGGTTATGCACTTTGGCAGAAAAAAAAAACGGGCAGACTATTATTTAAATGGGGAAAAAATTCAAAGTTCTGAGATGCAACGGGACTTGGGAGTCCTCGTACAGGATTCCCTTAAAGTTAACCTCCAGGTTGAGTCAGTAGTGAAGAAGGCGAATGCAATGTTGGCATTCATTTCTAGAGGAATAGAGTATAGGAGCAGGGATGTGATGTTGAGGCTCTATAAGTCGCTGGTGAGACCTCACTTGGAGTACTGTGGGCAGTTTTGGTCTCCTTATTTAAGAAAGGATGTGCTGACGTTGGAGAAGGTACAGAGAAGATTCACTAGAATGATTCAGGGAATGAGAGGGTTAACATATGAGGGACATTTGTCCGCTCTTGGACTGTATTCCTTGGAGTTTAGAAGAATGAGGGGAGACCTCATAGAAACATTTCGAATGTTAAAAGGCATGGACAGAGTGGATGTGGCAAAGTTGTTTCCCATCATGGGGGAATCTAGTATGAGAGGGTATGACTTAAGGATTGAAGATCCCATTCAGAACAGAAATGCGAAGAAATTTTTTTGTCAGAGGGTGGTGAATCTATGGAATTTGTTGCCACGGGCAGCAGTGGAAGCCAAGTCATTGGGTGTATTTAAGGCAGAGATTGATAGGTATCTGAGTAGCCAGGGCATCAAAGGTTATGGTGAGAAGGTGGGGGAGTGGGACTAAATAGGAGAATGGATCAGCTCATGATAAAATTGTGGAGCAGACTCGATGGGCCGAATGGCCTATTTCTGCTCCTTTGTCTTATGGTCTTATGGTCTTTAAGGCCTGGTCTCATCAGAAACAAGACCAACATTTAATAGCTGTTAAAGTGAATCACTGAGAGGCTTTCTCCAATTGCTGCAGTCAAGGTAATCCCACAGTGATGTCGAAGAGATTTCTAAGATCTTCCTCCAGTGATGATGAAGGAACAGCAAAACGTTCCTAAATCAGAATTGAGTGTAATTAAGTGGGAACAAGCAGAGAACATTGATCTATCGCACTTCCAATAATTTCTTCCCCCTCCCCCTTCTCTCTTTTTCCATTCTTCTTTCACTCATTCTCTTTTCCTCACCTGCCCATCACCTTTCTCTGGTGTCCCTCCTCCTTCCCTATCTCCCATGGTCCACTGTCCTCTCCTATCAGATTCCTCCTCCTTCAGCCCTTTACTTCTTCCAGGCATCACCTCCCAGCTTCTCACTTCATGTCATCCTCCCCCACCTTGCCCACTTTCATGCTCATCTATCACCTGCCAGATTGCCCTCCCCCACCTTCCTATTCTGGCTTCTTCCCCCTTCCTTTCCAGTCCTAATGAAGGATCTTGGCCTGAAATGTTGATTGTTTAATTCCATAGATGCTGCCTGGTTTGCAGAGTTCCTCGGGCACTCTGTATGTGGTGCTCAAGATCTCCAGCATCTGCAATATTTTTTTATGTGAAGACTGTATGCATTGCAGGCACTGTCTGCCCGTGGGGGAGGAGATGAAGATGCCAAGCAGTAAACTGGTTGCTGATCTTACAAGGCTTTGCCTTAGATCAAAAGTTCCCAACATTTTTTATGCCATGAACCAATACCATTAAAGAAGACCCTAGGTTCAGAGCCCCTGCCTTAGATTAATTCACTGAAACCACATTAATTCATGAGATTAAAGAGATTTCCATCATAATTCTGTCATCTAGAATGGTTGTGAAGGCAAAAAGTGAAATACTTACTGTGAGACAACCAGCCATTAACTTTCTCTTATAGTCAGAGAATACATGTTGTTGACTCAGTAATTGAAGATTCTGAGAAGTTATTCCCCAGAACAGCAATTTTTGGAGATACACGAAAGACATTCAATGTGAAGGGAGATGGTTAGAAACACTCTTGTTAAAGGCAAATTTCAGAGAGGAAGGGACATCTTGGGAGAATAAATGCTACTTGCTACTTACTATTGAGGAAGAAAATGAATCTCAGGATTGTATATGTTGACAGATATGCTACTTGACACTAAATGTATTTTGAACTTTGAACTGCTATATATGTCTTGTTGCATGCTGGCTTCATTATCTGAGGAATTCAATTATAACTGAAAACCGTTCAACTATTAGACAATTCCTTGCTTCCAAATTTATGATGAATAGGTTAATAGTGAAGAAACTGAAGGTGATTGGCCTTAGGTCACTGCTTTGAGGAACTCCTGCAAAAATACCTTCGGTCAGGATTGAATGGCTTGCAAAGACTATCACCTGCTGCAAAAGGAAGTTCTCTACACATTTTCCAGCAGCTTGGTGTGGCTGTGGTTACAGCAAAGGTTGGTGAAAATAATCTGACTTTATACGTTGCTCAGACTTAGCCACACATTGAGGTAAGCTGTTCCTCTTGGTGTTTTCATGCCACGTCTGGTGACATGTTGCTTTGAAATGAAGAGCTATCACTCTCAGCTGTTTACCTGCTTAAATCAAGTAATCCTGGTAAACCATAGTGAGCGTCAGTGACTGATTATTGGTGGATAATTACTGCTTGATACCATTGTCAAGGACACCTTTATTAGGAATTGCCTGTATATTGATGTTAGGTTATTTTGGACTTGATGGTATGACCTGCCAATTTGCCACCCCTAGCCCAGAAGCAAATGTTGCATCATGGAATTCTAAGACTACTTTTTGTTATTTATTCTTTATTTTACTGAGATACAGTACAGAACAGGCCCTTCTAGCCCTTCAAGCCAAGCTGCCCAGCTTCCCCTGATTTAACCCTATCCTAATCATGGGACAAATTACAATGGCCAATTAACCTACCAACTGGTACGTAACTAGTATGTCTTTGGACTGTGGGAGGAAACCCATGTGGTCACGGGGAGAATGTACAAACTCCTTATAGGCGGGAATTGAACCTGGGTCGCCTGTACTGTAAAGCGGTGTGCTAACCATTACACAACCGTGCCACCATAAACTCTGCTAATGCTTTGGTAGCAGTGGTTCTATCCTGTCGAGATACAGGACATACCCCGGCCTATTATTCAGACAAGTTTTGTGGTGTTGACTTACTCCCTACAGTTGGAGGAAGAAGTTCACAGGGCACTTTATTTATTTATTTAGCAATACAGAGTGGAATAGGTCCTTCCAGCCCTTCGAGTCACACCTCCCCAGCAATCTTGGACAAACCTGATTAACTCTAATCTAACCATGGGACAATTTACATTGACCAATTAACCTGCACTGTGGGAGTTCTCTGGAGCAGCCGGAGAAAACCCACACATTCCACCGGGAGGACATACAGAAGCTCTTTACACAACGGCGCCAGAACTCTCTCTGGACACCCCAAATTGTAATAGCGTTATGCGGACTGCTATGCTCCCATTTGTTCCCCTCCATTGATATCGCCTGACCAGCTGAGTTCCTCCAGCATTTTGTGCGTGTGGCTCTGGATGAAACCGTCTTGGCCCTGATTTAACTTCACAATTGTATACAGGAACATTAACCTTGAGTGAGATTGAACCTTCAGCCTTAAAATCTTGAAGTAAAAGCGCAGGGAACTCATCTGGATTGACATCACTGAAACTTTAGTCTAATCTATATATCTGCCTGGATGGAAATATTTTAAGAAATTGGGCATACACCACAGGTAGCGATGACAGCAAACCCACATCCAGATAGATAGCCAACAGATGAAGAGCCATCACCGTATGCTACTAAATGAGGGTAGTCAAGTTTACAACAAATGCTGCACATATAACATTAAATAGGCATGAGACAAGACTAATGATATTATCTCTGTTTTTACTAGTAGTTGGCACCTTCAGCTTGACATCCAAAGTTTAAGAGGATCTGAAATCAAAGTCCATATTGGACCTCAATCAAAGTCAGCAGTCTTGTGAAAGAGAAATCATTTAGAAACATAGAAACATAGAAAATAGGTGCAGGAGTAGGCCATTCGGCCCTTTGAGCCTGCACCGCCATTTATTATGATCATGGCTGATCATCCAACTCAGAACCCTGCCCCAGCCTTCCCTCCATACCCCCTGACCCCCGTAGCCACAAGGGCCATATCTAACTCCCTCTTAAATATAGCCAATGAACTGGCCTCAACTGTTTCCTGTGGCAGAGAATTCCACAGATTCACCACTCTCTGTGTGAAGAAGTTTTTCCTAATCTCGGTCCTAAAAGGCTTCCCCTCTATCCTCAAATTGTGGCCCCTCGTTCTGGACTTCCCCAACATCGGGAACAATCTTCCTGCATCTAGCCTGTCCAATCCCTTTAGGATCTTATACGTTTATTGGGGTATTGAGTTAAAGAAGAATAGCTAGAGATACTTAGATGCCAAAAGGTATCTGATAAGGTTCGGCATTAAAGGTTAGAAGATCTCATGGTGTATGAGGTAACATAATGATCTGGATAGAAGATTGATTAGTTAACAGGAATCCAGAATAAGCATAAATGAGTCTATTCTGGTCAGCTAGATACAATAAAGATGTGCCACACGGTTTGTTGCCAGCATCTTAACTGTACAACTTAAGTAAGTAACTTGAAAGAAAACTCCAAGGAAATGGTTGCTAAAATTGTAGATGGGGCAAATAAAGGAAACTGGAAACTAAGTTGTGAAGAAAACATAAGGTGACAGTAAAGGGATGCACTTGGGTGAGTGAGCAGACAAATTTTGGCAAATGGAGGATAATATTTGCACGATTGAGTTTGTATATTCTGGCAGCAGAAATAAAAAAAATACTAATTATTTAAATAGCAAGAGATTGCAGAACTGGGATAAACAAGGATGTGACTGTGTTCGTGCATGGTTCACATGTAAACGGCACACCAGGCAGGTCAGGTAAACTAACAGAATACCGCAAGAGATTTAAATATAAAAGTAAGGAGGCTCTGTTTCATAAAGCATTGGTGAGAGCAGATCTGGAGTACTGTGTGCAGCTTTTTCTCCTTATTTAAAGAAGAAAATTATAAATATTAGCTTTATGTGTCACATGGTCAAAGTTCAAAGGACATTTTCAAAGTATGTATACATTATACAAGCTTGAGATTTGTTTACTTACAGGCAGCCACAAAACAAGAAACCCAAAAGAACCCATTAAAAAAAGACCAACAAATGCCCAATGGGGAGAGAGGGGGAGGGGGGAGGGGGAGAGAGGGGTGGGGGAGAGGGGGAGAGGGAGGGGGAGAGGGGGGGAGGGAAAATTTTGCACACAATAAAAGCAAGCAACAGCATTTTTAGAACCAAACATACAGTGAAATACATTGTCTGCACCAAATCAAATCAGCTTTGTGCTGAGCAGCCCCAAGTGTCACCACACTTCCAGCACCAACACAGCATTGCCCATGACTCACCAAAACTAACAGTATATGGGAGTAAACTAGAGCACCTGAAGGAAACCTTTGCAGTTACATGGAGGACATACTAACGGCTTACAGACAGCGGCAACAAATACATTGGAAGCAGGTCACAGAATGTTTTAGATTGATAATTGGATTAGGATAATTATTCTATAAGGAAAGTTGACCAGACTAGATTAAATTCACTGGCGTTTAGACAAGTCAGAACAGACTTAACTAAAACATACATGATGCTGAGGGATCTTGACAGAGTGGATACAGAGAAAATCTTTTCTTTGTGGGGTAATCTAGAACTAGTGGTTACCTGTTTAAGACAGATTTTTCTTTCCTTCTCAGCGAGTTGAATAGATTTGGAACTTCTTTCACAAAATGCAGCAAAGACAGCCCTTGAATAGTTTAAGGCAGAGGTCAATAAATTCTTGATAAGCAAGAGGGTTGAATGGTTACCTGAAGTTGGCAGGAACACAAGAGTGGTGGTTATAATCAAGTCAGCCAAGACTCCAGCGGTCAAATTTCTGCCTCTAGTTCATATTTTCATAGCATCTGCTTCAGAATTGTGGAATCCTATCAGAAGTTGTCTATCATTTTGATTTCTCAATGATAACTTTAGACGATACCTCTCTCATTTCCTTTCATTGTCTGCCAATGGGCATTCTTATGGGGAAGCCCCCGGGCTTCAGGGACTAGGATGCAGGTTGTACCCGGGGAATGCTGACTTGTCAAGCAGCCTTCCTCCGAATGAGATATTACACTGAAGGCCTGTCTGCTCTCGTCAAAGATCCCTTTATCGCTATTTCACAGCAAAGCCGGGAGTCGTAACCTCCAAGAGGTAGTCCTCAATCACAATTCCTATGGCAACAGATTACCTTTCCATTATCATGTTGCTGTTTACTAACGCTTATTGCATGTAAATTGGTTGCCACATTTTACTACAGTGACTATACCCTGGAGTATTTAGTCAAGTATAAAGGCATGGAATAACATAATGAACAATTCATACCAAATAGGATAAAATATTATAACATATTCTTTTCTCTCCTACATGCTTGAAATGAATATTATTTTTTTCAGTGGCTGTTGCTATCTTCTGTAATTTATTTTAAATGAAAATTCAGTGAATGTAAAAAGATGCCTCAGTAAAACAAATATAATATTTTATTTGTGAACTATAGATTGATTTTGTTTTCAGAACCTGAAAGAATATACCTTTTCTTAGAAGTGTTGCCAGGCATACAGGGCCAACATAGCAAGCCCACACCTCTCCCATCCTAACTATATGAGAACTATATCAGAACCTGTAAAAAAGTTACCTTAAACAAGAGGTGAGCTGCAGATGCTGGAAATCCAATGCAACACTCACACAAAATACTGGAGGAACTCAGCAGGTTAGGCAGCATCCATGGAAAAGATTAAACTGTCTACTCTTCATTTCAGGCCAAGACCCTTCTTCAGGACAGAGGGATGGAGCCAGATGCCTGAATTAAAAAGTGGGGGAAGGGGAATGAGGCTAGCTGGAAGGTGATAGGTGAAGCCCGATGGGTGAGAAAGGTCCAGGGCTAGAGAAGAAAGAATCTGATAGATGGAGAGAGTGAACAATAGGAGAAAGGAAAGGGCTAGGGGACCCAGGTGGAAGCAATAGGCAGGTGAGATGAAGTAAAAGGTCAGAGTGAGGAATGGGGGAGGGGGGGTCTTTTTTTGTCACTGTAAGTTGATATTCATGCCATCAGGTTGGAGGGTACCCGGACGAAATAGAAGGTGTTGCTCCTCCACCCTGAGGGTGGCCTCATCCTGGCACAAGAAGAGGCCACGGATTGAATCATCTTTTTTTAAAAATACAGTTCCTGTTCTAGAACTAAACCTGTTCCCCGTCAGTTCTCAAACAGTGACTGCATTTGATTCCTGGAATCTCTCCACATTGTAGAAAGCTTCAATGTGCAGCAATAAATGTCCTTCATTACATAATTTATAGACAGAGCAGCGTGTTGGTGAAATTGTAGAATCTTGCAGGTCAGGTTAACATTGTCTCATGAAACCAAAAGAAGCAGAACTCAGTTTGAACTATTGGATCGAAATGATAATTAAACCTGAGGCTTCCAAAATCTATTTTGAGGAATGCTGAATGCACACTTGAGGTTGAGTGAAGGAGTGGTAGAGGCACGGGGATCAGAATTATAGCCACAATTATTAATAAACCTATTACGTGACTTGTCAGCCGGGGGCGTAGTGCACCAGACTTTGAAGCAAATGGTCCCAAGTTCGAATCCGGCCAGCTCACTGCATACTTTCATCTATGCTAGGTTGAATTGCAAGCTAGCAACTCAGCCTGGTTTAAAAAAACAAAACAGACAAATGCTAAAGAAATGGCATTTCTTCGGTTACCGTCCGAAGCTCCTCGAGGCGCAGAGAGGAACAACAATATATATGCATGTGGGGATTGAGTGTACAGTAGCCAAGTTTGTTCATGATACAAAGAGAGGTAGATTCAAATATAAATGGACTGCAAAGTGATACGAATTAGTCAATAGGTCCTGATGACGGTTCTCAGATTGAAACGTTGACTGTTTATTCCTGTCCATGGATTCTGCCTGACCTGCTGAGTCCCAATAAACAATAGGTGGAGTAGGCCACTCGGCCCTTTGAGCCAGCACCACCATTCACTGTGATCATGGCTGATCGTCCACAATCAGTATCCAGTTCCTGCCTTATCCCCAAAACCTTTGATTCCGCTATCTTTAAGAGCTCTATCCATCTCTTTCTTGAAAACATCCAGAGACTTGGCCTCCACTGCCTTCTGGGGCAGAGCATTCCACATATCCACCACTCTCTGGGTGAAAAAGTTTTTCCTCAACTCCGTTCTAAATGGCCTACCCCTTATTCTTAAACTGTGGCCTCTGGTTCTAGACTCACCCATCAGCGGGAACATGTTTCCTGCCTCCAGCATGTCCAATCCCTTAATAATCTTATATGCTTCAATCAGATCCCCTCTCATCCTTCTAAATTCCAGTGTATACAAGCCCAGTCCCTCCAATCTCTCAACATATGACAGTCCCACCATCTCGGGAATTAATCTTGTGAACCTACACAGCACTCCCTCAATAGCAAGAATATCCTTCCTCAAATTTGGAGACCAAAACTGCACACAATACTCCAGGTGTAGTCTCACCAGGGCCCTGTACAACTGCAGAAGGACCTCTTTGCTCCTATACCCAATTCCCCTTGTTATGAAGGCCAGCATGCCATTAGCTTTCTTCACTGCCTGCTGTTCCTCCATGCTTGCTTTCAGTGACTGATGTACAAGAACACCTAGCTCTCGTTGTACTTCCCCTTTTCCTAACTTGACTCCATTTAGATAATAATCTGCCTTCCTGTTCTTACCACCAAAGTGGATAACCTCACACTTATCCACATTAAACTGCATCTGCCATGCATCCACCCACTCACCCAGCCTGTCCAAGTCACCCTGCATTCTCATAACATCCTCCTCACATTTCACACTGCCACCCAGCTTTGTGTCATCTACAAATTTGCTAATGTTACTTTTAATCCCTTCATCTAAATCATTAATGTATATTGTAAACAGCTGCGGTCCCAGCACTGAACCCTGCGGTACACCACTGGGTCACCGCCTGCCATTCCGTAAGAGACCCGTTAATTGCTACTCTTTGTTTCCTGTCAGCCGGCCAATTTTCAATCCATGTCATTACTCTGCCCCCAATACCATGTGCCCTAATTTTGCCCACTAATCTCCTATGTGGGACTTTATCAAAGGCTTTCTGAAAATCCAGGTACACTACATCCACTGGCTCTCCCTTGTCCATTTTCATAGTTACATCCTCAAAAAAATTCCAGGAGATTAGTCAAGCATGATTAGTCAAATTCCTCCAGCATTTTGTGAGTATTGCCCTGAATAGGGTAAGTAGTGTTCAAGTATTTGGTAGATTGGGTACCAATTGGTAAAACATGGCTAGCAACTTTGGAAATAAACTTAATTAGATGAAGTGAGACAACAAAATGTAGCACAGAGGAATCGGGAAGTCTAATTACATGAAACAGCAAATGCTAAGTTAGACGTGTAAGTAAATCGGAAAACTTTTGGAAAGTTGGCCTTTATTATAATGGGTAGGGAGTTGAAAAGTAAGGAAGTTTAGTTGAAAGTTACAGGATACTACGTTTAGGAAAGGATCTATTTCCACTGGAGTCACTGTAGTGTGCAGAGTTCTGCAGTAAGCGACTGACGTATCAGGAATGTTGAACAGATTGTGTTTGGCCACTAGAGCCTGAAAGAATAAGAGGTGATCTCATTGGAACATAAAATTATAAAAAAGATTGACAAATTAAGTGGATGCTTCTCCTGGTGGGGGGTCCAGAACCAGGGGCATGGTTTCAGAGTACAAGGCCCATCCCTATTTCAGATGGAGATGACAAAGAGTAACTTCTCTTGAAAAGTTGTGAACCTTTGGCATTCTGTACCCCATCAGAGCAATAGAGATAGGTTGTTGACTACATCAAAGGCTGAGAATGACAGACATTTAAACTAGAAAGGAGTCAAGAACAGTAAAGAGTAACACACACAAAATGTTGGAGGAACTCAGCAGGTCAAGCAGCATCTATGGAACTGAATATATAGCCAATGTTTTGGGCTGAGATCCTTCTTCAGGACTGAAAAGATGCCTGAACAAAAGATGGAAGGAGGGGAGGAAGGCTAGCTGGAAGGTGATAAGTGAAGCAAGATGGGTGGGAAAGGAGAAGGGCTGGAAAAGAAGGAATCTGATAAGAAAGGAGAGTGGATGATGGGAGAAAGAGGAGGAGGGGACCTAGGCAGGAGAAAAGAGGTAAAAGGTCAGAATGGGGTAATTGGGGGGGGGTTAGGTTTCTTTACCAGAGAGAGAAGTCTACATTCATACCATCAGGTTGGAGTATACCCAGACAGAATATAAGGTGTTGCTCCTCCACCCTGAGATTGGCCTCATCTCAGCACAAGATGAGGCCACGGACTGACACGTTGGAATGGGTATGGGACTGGGAATAAAAATGTTTAGCAACCGGGAAGTCCCGCTTGTGGCAGATGGTGTGGAGGTGGCTGACAAGGTGGTCCCCCAATTTACAATGGGTCTCACCAATGTAGAGGAGGCTGCATTTATGCTGGACACAACAGACAACCCCAGCAGATTTGCAGGTGAAGTGTTGCCTCACCAGAAGGAATGTTTGGGGCCCTGAACGGAGGTGAGTGAGATTTATGGGCAGGTGCAGCACTAAAGCCACCTGTAGGGAGAAGTGCCAGGTGGGAGATTGGTGTGGATTGGTGAATGGACAAAGGAATTGCAGAGGGAACAATAGAGAGGGAACAGGAAGATGATGCTGAGATCAAGGTTGGGTTTGTCATGATCTTCGTGAATAGCATAGTAGGTGGAAGGGTCTAAATATTCTATTTCTACTGCTGTTTCGTACAGAGTCATAATGCATGAAAACAGACCTTCCTCCCCATCAAGCATCCATTTATACTACACCTATTCACTCCACATTCCCATTAACTCTCTATGATATGGGAGAAACCGGAGCACACGGAGAAACATTAATGGTCATAGGAGAATCTGTAATCTCCACAGAGGTAGCATTGGGACACTCTGTTGAACCCAGAGCACCATTGCTGAGGCAGCAACACAATTGTGTCACCCATGTTTCTTGGGCAGGTGCCTGGTTGGAACAGTTGGGCTTTAAGACAAAAATCTATATCATTCGAGCTTTCCGTAACCAAAATTTGAACACCTATAATTCCAGTGGTACTCTGATCTAATACAGAGAAGTCAACAGATTCCCACAACTTCACTCTTTCAAGTGAGAGAAAACAAGTTGCAGGGGTACAAACAAATAAGGAGAAGAAGGAGACTGATAGCATTGAACTGCTGGGAGCCACCACAGATCATTTAAGCCAACTACCTTTATTCTGCATTATAATAGGTAAATATTTATGCCAAGGCCTCACCTTTTCTCCCCGTTGTTTCAGGTGACACTTTTAATCGTATGTGAGCTTCGAGGAAGAGGTTTGATTATATCATATCCAACATTCCTCCCTCATCCTACACCCCGCAAAACCAATCAGCAGTTTTTAATCATTGTTGCTTGAGTGTCCAAGTATATTGCTGAATTTAAAAGTAATTAATTGTGCATAAAAATTTTGGAGATATTTCTGAGAGATTCAACACACACAATTTATATGGCTCTTTGAATCTCCAATGACCAGCATCAGTTCCAGAGATCAACATAAAAAATGTTACTAAATTAACATTAAATGTTATTTAAATTTATCTTCAACATCAACTGCCAATTTAGATATGGTTTATTTAGATTAAGTAATCTTAGAAGGGAATATAAACACGTTGGGCCAAAATGCATTCCTGCAATTTTTTTGTGTGTTTTAAGAAACAAATAAAGATTCTGATTCTGATTCTGAATGTTAAGGGATGACAGGCTAAGCCTTTTAAATCCTAGAAAAAATATTATTTTACCAAATAGAAGAATTTTCAGATATTCTGTGTGTTTGCAATTTGAGAATAGTGTGTGGGGAATTTTTCAACTGATGTCTGCTTCTTCACTTGGGACAAGCAAATAATCAATATTTTTATATCACTTACAGTCCGCAATCTCTTTAGAGAACACTAGGAATCCATTCATCCAGTATATTGTATTTGTATTAACATATTTACATCTGGTAAGCACAGTAGCATAGCAGTTAGTACAATCACTTTACGGTGCCAATGCTTGCCGGTCAGGCTTCAATTCCTGTCACTGTCTGCAAGGAGTTTGTATGTTCTCACCGTGACCATATGGGTGCTCTGTTTCCACCCACATTTCAAAAAAATGTATAGTTGGGGTTAGGGCTAATAAGTTGTGGGCATGCTATACTGCGACACATGCGGGCTGCCTCCAGTGTAATCCTCACTGATTTGATTTGATGCAAACGATGCATTTTACTACATGCTTTTTTTCCCAGAAAGATAGAAAAACTACAGCACAATACAGGCCCTTTGGTCCACAATGCTGTGCTGAACATGTACTTACTTTAGAAATTACCTAGGGTTACCCACAGTCCTTATTTTTCTAAGCTCCATGTACCTATATTTTGATGTAGCTTTAACAATTGAAATGTTTCAGGTGAAATATATCTTTTAGGGAAATAAGATTGGCTCAAATATTCATAGCCTGAAGTTGATTGGAACATAATTCTGTCTACTTGGTCATCGAAAGAAAAACCAGTCTTCAAAGTTGACTTTGTAGCAACACTTGCTGGGAAATCAAGTGACTGCACTGTCATTATTGGGGCTGGAAGACTGAGTCAGCATTATACAGTTTGTGACATATTCTAAGAATTGGCTGAAAAATTATACTTTTTAATCATGCTTTGAGGGAATTGTGCTTCAGAAGGCTGTGTGCCTCACTCAGTATAGCAGTTTGATAGTAGGGAGACAAGACTGGCCAAGTGGGTAGGAGGATGGGCAACTGTATATCCAAGAAGTTGACCATTACAATAGTTTTGTAAGATTCAAAGTAATTTATTATCAGAGAATGTGCAAGTTATACAACCATGATGTTTGTCTGCTTACAGGCAGCCACAAAGCAAGAAACTTGAAAGAACCCAATTAAGAAAATAAAGACCAACACCCAATGTGCAGAGAAAGAGAAAAAAAAAATCAAAAATCATGCTAACAACAGAAGCGAGCAACAGCATTCCAAACCAAATTGAATCCTTAGATTCGAATCCCCAGGGCAGCCCAGAGTAGGCCCAAAGCCTTGGTCTGAGGTCATCATATCTGTGGGACAAAAGGCCACAAAGCTCGCAAACTTGAAGCACAGCAGCCCAGGCAGTCTCAGCACCGCATAGAGAAAGATACTTCTCACATCTGAGTTTTGTCCTAAAAAGCTTTTGGAAATACTGAAATTGTTATGTACATGTGGCCCCATAGAAAGCAGATTTAAAAAAATTTATTTATTCACCTAAAATATTTGCCTTAATAACAACTGTATTTACTTATCTGAAATGTAGTTGAGAAATTGTGATATTGGAACATTATAAATGACACCAAACAGCTGACTAGATGACAGCTAAGGTGGGTGGTGTGGTGGGGGTGAGTGCATTTACAGTATTAAATCAAAGGGGAAAGATTCAGCTTCTATTGGCGGTGGCAATGGAATTTTACCTTAAGAGAACAATCTAAGGCATGATGTTATGGCAGTCAGGAAAGGGGAACATGTCATTCCCCAAAATAAGCTATTAGGTGGGGCAGAGGCAGGAGGCACACTGAGGCAGGGCCACAGTCGGGGAAGTGAACTAACCATTCAAAGGAAGCCACTTTTCCCAAGATTGGTTGCAGACTAATTGTTGACATGGTCATCAGCATAACACACATTTTAGTTCATGGCAAAGAACAGTGAAAAGAAAATCAACGGGTATTATATTAGAATTGCTCTGGTCTCTCAACTTGAAATAAATGCACTTCTCTACAGAATGAGAATTTTGAGCTTGTTATCATTTACCAAAAATTACTAATCAGGATTTCAGCACTGCTTACAGTAATCACATCATCAACCTGTCTAATAGGATCAAGCCCTAGAAATCTCAGCTAATTAAATCCATCTTTGCTATGGTAAATGCAACTCATAAGATAACTCACTCTTGTCTCAGTTTAACACAAAAGAACTTCTAGCAGCAGAGGAACCACCATGCAGTCTTAAAATATGCTAATGTTTAACCTGGCTTCCACTAGGAAGGTTTGCTGCAAATACAAAGTATCTTTTTCAAGTGAATTCGAACTCTTTCCTTGCCCAGATCCTGCCATGTTTGGCTGTAAAGACACTGATGCTCAGAAAAAGTTCTCCAATCATTTTAATGTATTCTTTCACGGAATCCTGACATCATTCACAATGTTGGATTATATTCTCCATCATTATTACCCCCGAACTGAGGAAGTATTTGAGTTTCAACCACCTTGGTAGTTCCGGAGTCATCCGTTAGTCTTGCGAGACCATGGATCTGCACCTGGAAAGTCTTCACTCTCCAGGGCGCAGGCCTGGGCAAGGTTGTATGGAAGACCAGCAGTTGCCCATGCTGCAAGTCTCCCCTCTCCACGACACCAATGTTGTCCAAGGGAAGGGCATTAGGACCCATACAGCTTGACACCAGTGTCGTCGCAGAGCAATGTGTGATTAAGTGCCTTGCTCAAGGACACAACACGTTGCCTCACAACCTTCAGGTAGCTAGTTCAATGCCTTAACCACTTGGCCACGTGCCCACACAGTTCTGGAGTCAACAAGTAAAGATGTCAGAGTTCTCCCCTTAAAGGATATCAGAGAAGTAGATGTGTTTTACACATGCCAGTTATTACTGGTGGGTTAAAGAATTAGCATGTCACAAAATACCCTAATCTGCTATGGAAAATATCCTGACTGGTTGCATTCCATTCGAGTACAGAAAATCCAATGCACAGAATGACATGAGCCTGCAGAACATGGTGGTGGGCACAGCCCAGTCCATCGCAGACATAGCCTCTCCACCCTTGAAAGCATCCACAAGGGACAATGTCTCAAAAAGATAGCATCAGCAAGGATACCCACCATACGTGTCATAGCCTCTTTGCGCTGCTACCATCGGTCAGGAGGTGCATGATCATCATAACTATAAGCCGCGTCGTGTGACGTATGCAATTATGTTCAATGACCATGATTGTTCTTGGCAAATTTTTCTGCAGAGGTGGTTTGCCATTGCCTTCTGGGCAGTGTCTTTACGAGATGAGTGACCCCAGCCGTTACCAATAGCCTTCAGGGATTGTCTGGTGTCAGTGGTCGCATCCTGAATGTCCAGGGATGTCTCACTCCAGGGGAGAGCTCGTCATCTGGGATGCTGGACAGACCTCACCTGGGGAGACACTCTCTACGCTGATCCCTTCATATAAGAGGGGCATTGGAGACAGAGTGCATGATCAAGGATGTCCCATTCCAACCTGACAGGACATTGGCAGCCAAAGTCGAGTTTATTGTCTACGCCATTATGTGTATGCACAGGTACAACGGAAACCTTACTTGCAGCAGCGACACAGGCAAATCGCATCAGATAAACAGCATTCCCATCTAAAACGGAAAAGTAACATAAATTATAGAAGAGTACAGTACAGGAACAAGTGACGAGAGACAGAGGGGTGTAAAATGAGGGTAGAAGCAAAAAGACGCAAGGTGAAAAGTAAAAGTGGCTTTTTAAAAAAGGAGGGAGAGAGAAACTGGGGAATTATAGACCGGTTAGCCTGATATGGTGGTGGGGAAAATGCTAGAGTCAGTTATCAAAGACTTTTGGAAAGCACATTTGGAAAGCGGTGAAATCATCAGACAAAGTCAGCATGGATTTGTGAAAGGAAAATCATGTCTGATGAATCTCATAGAATTTTTTGAGGATGTAACTAGTAGAGTGGATAGGGGAGAACCAGTGGATGTGGTATATTTGGATTTTCAAAAGGCTTTTGACAAGGTCCCAAACAGGAGATTGGTGTGCAAACTTAAAGCACATGGTATTGGGGGTATGGTATTGATGTGGATAGAGAACTGGTTGGCAGACAGGAAGTAAAGAGTGGGAATAAACGGGACCTTTTCAGAATGGCAGGCAGTGACTAGTGGGGTATCGCAAGGCTCAGTGCTGGGACCCCAGTTGTTTACAGTATATATTAATGACTTAGATGAGGGAATTAAATGCAGCATCTCCAAGTTTGCGGATGACACGAAACTGGGTGGCAGTGTTAGCTGTGAGGAGGATGCTAAGAGGATGCAGGGTGACTTGGATAGGTTAGGTGAGTGGGCAAATTCATGGCAGATGCAATTTAATGTGGATAAATGTGAGGTTATCCACTTTGGTGGCAAAAACAGGAAAACAGATTATTATCTGAATTGTAGCCGATTAGGAAAAAGGGAGGTGGAACGAGACCTGGGTGTCATTATACACCAGTCATTGAAAGTGGGCATGCAGGTACAGCAGGCGGTGAAAAAGGCGAATGGTATGCTGGCATTCATAGCAAGAGGATTCGAGTACAGGAGCAGGGAGGTACTACTGCAGTTGTACAAGGCCTTGATGAGACCACACCTGGAGTATTGTGTGCAGTTTTGGTCCCCTAATCTGAGGAAAGATATTCTTGCCATAGAGGGAGTACAAAGAAGGTTCACCAGATTGATTCCTGGGATGGCAGGACTTTCATATGATGAAAGACTGGATTGACTAGGCTTATACTCATTGGATTTTAGAAGATTGAGGGGGGATCTGATTGAAACGTATAAAATCCTAAAGGGATTGGACAGGCTAGATGCAGGAAGATTGTTCCCGATGTTGGGGAAGTCCAGAACGAGGGGTCACAGTTTGAGGATAAAGGGGAAGCCTTTTAGGACCGAGATTAGGAAAAACTTCTTCACACAGAGAGAGGTGAATCTGTACAGGGTTCTGAGTTGGATGATCAGCCATGATCATACTGAATGGCGGTGCAGGCTCGAAGGGCCAAATGGCCTACTCCTGCACTTATTTTCTATGTTTCTATAACTAGGGTTGGTGATATGCACCAGCTGCTCATACAGCCATCCACCACCTGCTCCCATGTGACCCTGCTCAGGGAGCTAGCAGGTGCTATACCTTGCCCAAAGGCGACCTGCAGGCTAACAAAGGGAAGGAGCACCTTTACACCTGCTTTGGTGGAGGCGTAGCCCCACCTCATCAGGAGGTACAGAAACCTGCATCTACACACCACCAGGTTGAGAAACAGCTCCTTTCATACAACTGTCAGTTTCTTGTACCAACCTGCAAAATCTTAATCCAAAGCTCTTGCAATACCCTGGACTTGTATCTGATTGTGTCTTGTTTGGCATTAGTCTCATGTTTGCACAGTCTTTTGCCTTCTCTGTCTTGCATAACACATGTCATTTATATTCTGAGCAGTGCTTGAATCTATATGCCTTTCATCCTTCAGCAAGCAAGTTTTTCATTATACCTGTACCTCACTGTCTTTGTACACATGACAATAAGCTCAACTTGATTTCACGGTGATCATCAATCCAGCTCTATTTTTTTCAGTTCAGATTTATTGAGTTATAAATGGCCGAGGTGAGATTTGAACCTAAGTCTTTGAATCAATGGACCAGAACTCAAGCTGTTTGTCTACCACATTAACCTGCTACATGCACTTTGCAAGACCAAAACATTTCACTGGTGGATCTGCTATTTCTATAAACATTCCTCCCAATTGTTAAATGATTTAGGAGTTACCATTTCTTATTAACATTATCTCTCCAAAATGAATTTCTTTCCATCTTTTTTTCCCACAAAAGTTCTATTATGCAATCTTTGTCTTTTCCTGTTGGCTTTAGAACATGACTCTTTCTCTGCCAGTTTACGCTCTAGCATTCTCTACCAGGAATAGTTTCCAACTCCCGATTCAAAGTCATTCAACACCGGGTCACAATACCCGACAGATATCCTCTCAGTTAGGAACAGCCTTTGGTCCTCGGTACAGTAGGTGTCCTTTTCTTCTGTGTCACTAAACTCTGCGATGTGGAACACATAGCCGATTGGTGTATGAAAACACCAATGCCCTTGAATGGAAAAGCATATGAAAAGTAGTGGATATAGCCCAGTCCATTATCGGTAAAGCCCTCCTCACCATTGAGCACATCTACGTGGAGCACTATCACGGAAAAACAGCATCCATCATCAGAGACCCACATCACCCAAGACATGCTCTCTTCTCACTGCTGCTATCAAGGAGGTGGTACTGGAGCCTCAGGTCCCACACCATCAGGTTCAGGAACAGCTATTACCCATCAGTCATCTGACTCTTGAAACAGAGAGGATAACAACACCCAACTTTACTCACCCCAACACTGAACTGCTCCCTCAACCAATGGCAAACAAGAGAAAATCTGCAGATGCTGGAAATCCGAGCAACACACACACACAAAATGCTGGAGGAACTCATCAGGCCAGGCAGCATTTATGGAAAAGAATACATTCAACGTTTCGGGCCAAAACCCTTCGGCAGGACTCTATGGATTCACTTTCAAAGACTCTTCATCTCATGTTCTCGATATTTATTGCTTATTTATTTATTATTATTTCGGGGTTTTTTTGTTTCTTTATATTTACTCTAAATGCCTGCAAGGAAATGAATCTCAGGGTTGCCTTGGGTGACATATATGTACTTTTACAATAAATTTATATCGTACTTGTCTTTGAGACTGACGTGAAGGTTCTCATCTCAAACAAGAGAAAAATCTGCAGATGCTGGAAATCCAGGCAACACACACACACATCTAGAAAATGCTGGAGGAACTCAGTAGGCCAGGCAGTATCTATGGAAGAGAGTACAGTCCACGTTTCACGTCAGCTCCTGCTGAAGGACTTTTCTATAGATGCTGCCTGGCCTGCTGAGTTCCTCCAGCGTTTTGTGTGTGAAGTTTCTTGCATAATGTGTCATTATGGACAAGGAAGTGATGGGTACAAATGTTCACGTTGGTTTATGATTGCTGACTTTCACTCAATGGTAACCATGTCAACATTGATTATGTTATCATATCCATAAAGATCAACCTTGGGTTATTAGTTGTTTACTTTGTGATTGAGGATATCCAAAACAGTTTCACAGTCAGCTCTGCAATGAAATGTGGGATAAGAGTTAATCACACAGAAAGAGTAATAAAAAATATCAGTAGGTAATCCAATTTAGTACATTTGGGTAACAATGGTCTGAATACCAGGACATCACTTCCTCAAATAAAAAAATCTACCATGGTCCAATTTCTCAGCTAAAGATGAATTTTCAACAGAGCAGCCTTGATGCACCGAAGTGGCAGCATAGATTCCAATTTCTGTAGTGGGATCTCAGACCAAAGGCAAAAAGTTCAGTCATGTATTGCACATATCTTCCCCTGCTTGGAAGAGACTAGCCGAACTAACTGATCAAGGTCAACATCAACCAAACCAAAGCAGTACACTTGACAGGCACCCAATCCACAATGTCTATCTGCCTACAAAGTGATAGCAGAGTTTATCACCCATGCTATGCATGGACTCTTCACTGAAGCAAATCATCTTCTAGGACAGTTCCTTCCAAATCCCAGTCTTTACCACCCAGAAAGATAAAGGCAGCAGACGCATGTTCGGATCAGCAGAGCTTGTCCAAGTCATTTATTGTCTTGACTAGGAAATATATAAAAATTCTAGCATCAGTCCTGCAGCTCCCTCTCTAACTGCACCAGCAAAGTGTTTTTTACAGTGAGACTACAGCAGATCAAGAAGGCAGCTCATTATCACCTACTGAAGCAATTAGAGATGAGCATTAAGTATGGACTTTTCCAGTACGCCCGTCCTAAAGGATGATTTATACTTGTGCGTCAAATGTACGCCATAGGTATCAGGTACCCTACGCCGTAGGGTGACATGCACCTCCCCAAAAATATAACTCACGCGTTGCGGCAATGCAGACTGCAACAACTGTGATTGGTCCGCTTGGTAGCATCGCATTTCCTCCTATGCATTTCCGTTTGCTTTTCTCCGCCATGTCTGTACACTGATGCGAAATAAATGGTTGGAGACGATGAACCAAATCGTCAAATCTACCCGCCAACATCCGAAAATACTTGAAATGCATTTCCTCGTCCATGTCTCTCAAGAAAAAACTCAACGCGGTGGCATAGAAACCCCACCGCCAACTAGTTTTTTGGCGGTGGATTGCAGAGTGATGCAGACACAACTACGCATGCTCGCTACGGTGTAGGGCTACGCAAAAGTATAAATCAGGCCTATGGCGTAGCCTGTACACACACGTATAAATCAGCCTTAAGCATGATTGCAGCTGAGTAAGACAGGCAAAGTAAACAGAGATTTGAGTCATGGAGCACTTCAGCACAGAAACAGGCCTCTCAGCCCATCTAGTCCATGCCGAACTGAAATATAAACTCCAGCTTGTTTCCAAGCAGATGGAAATTCTCATTCCAGAAATTAAGAGCATGCTAACCCATGTTAGACCATAAGACATAGGAGCAGAATTAGGCCACTTGGCCCATAGAGCCTGTTCCATTATTCCATTATGGCTGATTTATTATCCCTCTCAACCCCATTCACCTGCCTTCTCCCCGTAACCTTTGACGCACTCACTAATCAAGAACCCATCAACCTCGGCCTTAAATATCCCCAATGACTTGGCCTGCACAGCCGTCTGTGGCAATGAATTCTACAGATTCACCACCTTCTGGCTAAAGAAATTTTTTCTCATCTCTGTCACAAATGGATATCCCTCTATTCTAAGGCTGTGTTGTCTGGTCCTAGACTCCCGCACGATAGGAAACATCCTCTCCACATCCACTGTTTAAGAATAAGGGTAGACCATTTAGAACGGAGTTGAGGAAAAACTTTTCCACACAGAGGGTTGTGGATCTGTGGAATGCTCTGCCTCAGAAGGCAATGGAGGCCAATTCTCTGGATTCTTTCAAGAAAGAGTTAGATAGAGCTCTTAAAGATAGCGGAGTCAAGGGATATGGGGAGAAGGCAGGAACAGGATTGTGGATGATCAGCCATAATCATAGGGAATGGCGGTGCTGGCTCGAAGGGCCGAATGGCCTACTCCTGCACCTATTGTCTATTGTCAATCTAGGCCTTTCAAAATTTGCTAGGTTTTAATGAGATGGCCCCTCATTCTTCTAAACTACAGTGAGAACAGACCCAGAGGCATCAAACACTCTTCATAGGTTAACCGTTTCATTCCTGGGATCATTCTCTGGATATTCTCCAATGCCAGCACACTTTTTCTTAGATAAGGGGCCCAAAACGGATCACAATACTCCAAGTGCAATCTGACCAATGACTAATAAACTCTCAGCATTACACCCTTGATTTTGTATTCTAGTCCTCTCAAAATAAATGCTAACTTTGCATTTGCCTTTTTTAACATCAAATTAACATCAACTCAATCTGCATGTTAACCTTTAGGAAATCCTGCACAAGGACTCCCAAGGCCCTTTGCACCTCTGATTTTTGAATTCTCTCCCCATTTAGAAAATAGTCCATGCCTTTATTCCTGCTACCAAAGTGAATGACCATGACTACATTATATTCCATCTGCCAGTTCTTTGTACATTCCCCAAGATGTCTAATTCCTTCTGCAGACAACCTACTTTCTTAATACTACCTGCCCCTACCTTCATATCACCTGCAAACTTGGCCACAAAAGCATCAATTCCTTCATCCAAATTATTCGTATAAAAAGAAGCAGTCCTCAACACTGACCCCTGTGGAACTCCTTGTAGAGCAAGGCTGCCTTTATTCCCATTCTTTGCCTTGTGTCAGTCAGTCAGTCTTCTATCCTGTAATACCATGGGCTCTTATCTTGTGAGTAGTCTCATATGTGGCACTTTGTCAAGGGTCTTCTGAAAATCCAAATAACCAGCATCCACTGACTCCTTAGTCTAGCCTGCTTGCTATTTCCTCAATGAATACCAACAGATTTGTCAGGCAAGATTTTCCCTTTAGAAAACCATTCTAACTTTTGCCCATTTTGTCATGTGCCTCCAAGTACCCTGAAACCTCTTCCGTAATAACAGACTCTGATATCTTTCCAACCACTGAAGTCAGGCTTACTAGCCTGTAATTTCCTTTCTTCTGCCTCACTCCCTTCTTAAAGAGTGGAGTGACATTTTGCAGTCCACCAGAAACCATTCCAGACTCTAGTGATTCTTGAAAGATCATTACTATTGCCTCCACAATCTCTTCAGCCACCTCTTTCAGAGCCATGGGGTGTAGTCCATCTGAACCAGGTGATTTATCTACCTTCAGCTTCCCAAGCACCTTCTCCCTGGTAATAGCAATGACATTATCTTCTGCCCCCAACTCTTGCATTTCTGGCCTAGTGTCTTCCACAGTGAAGACTGATGCAAAATACTTATTCAGTTCATCTGCCATTGCTTTGTCACCCATTACTACCTCTCCAGCGACATTCTCCTGCACTCCGATATTCACTCTTGCCTCTTTTTTACTCTTCATATGTCTGATAAAAAACCTTTGGTTTCCCCTTTCATTTCATTGGCTAGCTTACCTTCATATTTAATCTTTTCTCTTTATGGCATTTTTAGTTGCCTTCTTTTGGTTTTTAAAAGCTTCCCAATCCTCTATGTTCCCACTAATGTTTGCAGTGTTATATGCTCTCTCTTTTTGTTTTCATGCAGTCTTTGACTTCCCTAGTCAGCCACAGTTGCCTCATCCTCCCTTTAGAATACTTCTTCCTCATTGGGATGTATCCTTCCTGTGCCATCTAAATTGTTCCCAGAATCTCCAGCCATTGCTGTTGTGTCATCATACCTGCTAGTATCCCCTTTCAATCAACTTTGACCAGCTTCTCTCTCATGTCTCTAATATTCTCTTTACTCCACTGTAATACTGATACATCTGATTTCAGCTTTTCCTTCTCAAACTGCAGGGGGAATTATATGATATTATAATCACCGTCTCCAAAGAGTTCCTTTACCTTAAGGTCCCTAATCATATCTGAGTCATATATAACACCCAATCCAGAATTGCCTTTCCCTTAGTGGACTCAACCACAAGCTACTCTGAAAAGTCATCTTGCAGGCATTCTACAAATTCTCTCTTTTGGGATATACATAGCACCAATCCGATTTTCTCAGTCTACCTGGATAATGAAATCTTCCATGACTATTCCAACATTGACCTTTTTACATGTTTTTCCTCTATGTTGTTGTAATTTGTGGTCCACATCCTGTCTACTGTTTGTCTAGTCTAGTCTAGTCTAGTCATACTTTATTGATCCCGGGGGAAATTGGTTTTTGTTACAGTTGCACCATGAATAATAAATAGTAATAGAACCATAAATAGTTAAATAGTAATAGGTAAATTATGCCAGTAAATTATGAAATAAGTCCAGGACCAGCCTATTGGCTCAGGGTGTCTGACCCTCCCAGGGAGGAGTTGTAAAGTTTGATGGCCACAAGCAGGAATGACTTCCTATGACGCTCTGTGCTGCATCTCGGAGGAATGAGTCTCTGGCTGAATGTACTCCTGTGCCCAACCAGTACATTATGTAATGGATGGGAGAGATTCACCAAGATGGCATGCAACTTAGACAGCATCCTCTTTTCAGACACCACTGTGAGAGAGTCCAGTTCTCATGGAGGCCCATATATGACTCCCGTCAGGGTCTTTTAACCCTTGTAGTTTCTTAACTCTACCCACAAGGATTCTACACCTTCCAATACTATGTCACCTCTTTCTAAGGCTTTGATTTCATTTTTTACCAACAAAGAAACCCCAGCCCCTCTGCCTACTTGCTTATCCATTGTATCAAAAGGATGTTAAGCACCCAACTATGATCTTCTTTCAGCCATAATTCAGTGATGCCCTCATCATACCTGCCAATCTCTACAAGATCATTTACCTTATACCGTAATTCAAATAAAACACCTTCAGTCCTGTATTCATCACTTTTCGATTTTGACTCCCTGCTACACTTTAACTTATCCCACTTTACTGCAATGTTGCCCTATCGTCTATCTGCCATCTTTCCTTTCAGTCTCACCACATATCAACTGCCTCAACTTCAGCCAAATCACTCTGGTTTCCATCCCTCTGCCAAATTAGCTTAAACGCTCCCCAACAGCTCTAGCAAACCTGCCCACATGGATATTGGTTCCACTCGGGTTCAGGTGTAACCCAGCCTTTTTGTACAGGTCATGCCTTCCCCAGAAGAGAACCCAATGATCCAGAAATCTGAAGACCTGCCCCCTGCACCAATTCCTCAGTCATGCACTCATCTGCCAAATCATCCTATGTTCTGGTGGTTCTCTATAGACGTGTCAGCCAGAAGTAAGCACGATCCAGTACTGTATTTTAATAATTGCACTATATCTAATTCTGATCTATAAACACTGAACTATCTATTTAAAAATGAGAAATTGTTCCCTCACAGCCATAATATGGGAAAATAATCCCTTGTTTCGTAATACCCCAAAGAATCCAGCCTTCTGCTCCATTGAATCATTAAATATCAGCAAAACCTGCTTTGTAATTGTAATATCTTAGTTACTATTAACCAGTGCAGTTCTTCAAGGATGCAAAAGAGCATCAGGTGCTGGAGCTAAGATTAGGAGATGGAAACACTGGGTCAGGCCTTATTTTTCATTGTTATCCACAGTTGTACCACCCTGTTGAGGGACAGCATGTACCAGAGTTACATATTATGACTCCCTGTAGCTGAGACGTTGCCAAGATCCACTTCCCAAGCTAACACATGAAGGATGACAGACCAGAATACCTTCATTTTACATCAGCCAAGCAATTGAATTAAAACCCATGGAGGAGGATAGAAAGAATCAGAATGTACTTACATGTGCACACTTTTTAAATTATTACTTACTTTGCTGCATTTCCTGGTATATTCTGCCAATCATATAAAGGTTTATTTTGAAGATAATTATGATATTCAGGCTAAAATGCCAGTTCTTTGTAAGAAAGAATTTTTTTCTTAAAGGATCTAAAACATTCTCAAAAAAACTTTCTCAACAAAGGCAATTCACCTGTAACATTAATTTAGTTTTTATTGCTTCAGGTAATCTGCCTGACCTGCTGAGTATCTACAGTGCTTTCTGTTCTTATTACCTGTATAAAAACTGTCATAGAAGCTCAGATTTCCAGTCCCCAGCTTGACCAAAAGATCAAATCTCTTTTTAGCTGGTTCTTTCACCAGAGTCTCATGATCAAACCAACTCAGCAATTCATTTTGTTAAAGTTGGAGGTGCCGGTCTACACTGCCAACTATCTGTATATTATCTCATTAAAGGCACTGAGATACCACACAGGTTGGAGTGGGGACAGGCATTGAGGAAACACAGAGCTGGGTGTAGAAAAATTGCACTGAGATACAACACAGGTGGTTATAGATATGGGCACTGAGCTATCACACAGGTGGGTGTAGAGATGGGCACTGAGATACCACACAGGTGGGGGTGAGACGGGCACTGAGATACCACACAGGTGGGTGTAGAGACGGGCGCTGAGACCCCACACAGGTGGGTGTAGAGACGGGCGCTGAGATACCACACAGGTGGGTGTGAGACGGGCGCTGAGACACCACACAGGTGGGTGTGAGACGGGCGCTGAGATACCACACAGGTGGGTGTGAGACGGGCGCTGAAACACCACACAGGTGGGTGTGAGACGGGCGCTGAGATACCACACAGGTGGGTGTGAGACGGGCGCTGAGATACCACACAGGTGGGTGTGAGACAGGCGCAGAGATACCACACAGGTGGGTGTGAGACGGGCGCAGAGATACCACACAGGTGGGTGTGAGACGGGCACTGAGATACCACACAGGTGGGTGTGAGACGGGCGCTGAGATACCACACAGGTGGGTGTGAGATGGGCACTGAAACACCACACAGGTGGGTGTAGAGATGGGCGCAGAGATACCACACAGGTGGGTGTGAGATGGGCACTGAAACACCACACAGGTGGGTGTAGAGATGGGCGCTGAGACACCACACAGGTGGGTGTGAGACGGGCACTGAGATATCACACAGATAGGTATAGAGACGGGCACTGAGATATCACACAGATAGGTGTAGAGACGGGCACTGAGATACCGCACAGGTGGGTGTGAGACGGGCACTGAGATATCACACAGATAGGTATAGAGACGGGCACTGAGATACCGCACAGGTGGGTATAGAGACGGGCACTGAGATACCGCACAGGTGGGTGTGAGACGGGCACTGAGATACCACACAGGATATTGTGGTACCTCTGTGCCTTTCTTTTTCCACACCCAGCTTCACTGCCCATTTTTCCATGTCTGTCTGACACTTCAGTCCCCATCTCTACTCCCATGGGATATCTCTCTCTCTGCCCATTTCTGCAGGCACCCATATGGTAACTCACCAACAATTTCTACTCACACCAATGCAGCATTTCGCTACTAATCTACAGTGCATGAGAGAAGGTGTCAGATTTTGTCCTAGAGGAAGCTCAAAACTCCTTTCTGATCAATTGTAGTGGCGAAGCAAAGAAGCATAATCTTTCATCTGGGAATATCCATGGAAACATAGAAAGCCTACAGCATAATACAGGCCCTCCAGCCCACAAAGCTGTGCCGAACATATCCTTACCTTAGAAATTACCAAGGGTTACCCATAGCCCTCTATTTTTCTGAGCTCCATGTACCTTTCCAGGAGTCTCTTAAAAGAGATTCATCAAGCAGGAAAAAGATCTTCAGTCTAATGAACACAGAACATCTCAAAATACAATCAGTTTCTTGTCCTCAGTGGCGTAATTTTTGTCATTGGACAAGAATAATGGGTGAATAAAATGTTAGTGATCGTGCAATCTTTATCACTGTTTAACCAATGAGTCCTTTATAATGTGACTTCCTGACATGCTGAGGTTAGGGTGTAGCCAACTAAATCAGATTGGAATGAGGCACTCTCTTACAGAATGACGTTTAGTAAGTTTGTGTTCCAGACCATTACCAGAAACTGGGTTATGTATCACACTCTTACAATTAAGTATGAGGCGTGGCTCAGCAAAGAGCATACCTAGCTCTGAGTCAGACAACTGTGGCTTCAGAGTTCAGACCAAAACCATGAAGACAAAATGTTCAAGGCTTCGCACACTGTGTTATACCTATCTCTGGAATGATGCATCGGATGCAATGATAGTTTTGTAAAGTAAAGCCCTTGTTATTAATGCTAAGGGGCGGCAGTTGCAAGGCAGAAAACTGAAAGGGACAAAAGAGACTCCAGATGCGGAAATCCGGAGCAAAGGTAAACTGCTGGAAGAACCTAGCAACAACATCCTAGGAGCGAAATAGGCTGCCCGAGTTTCAGATCTAAACCCTGTATCTGGAGGGGAGAAGAGAACTGATTCCACAACCTATGGATTCACTTTCAGGAACTCTACAACTCACATTCACAGTATCACTTATTTACAGGGCGGCACGGGAGCGTAGTGGTTAGAACAATGTTTTACTGTACAGGTAACCCAGGTTCAATTCCTGCTGTTGTCTGCAAGGAGTTTGTGTGTTCTCCCTGTGACCATGTGGGTTTCCTCCCACAGTCCAAAGAAGTACCAATTGGTAGGTTAATTGGTCATTGTAAATTGTCCCATGATTAGGCTAGGGTTAAATCAGGGGGTTGCTGGGCGCAACGGCTCAAAGAGCCAGAAGGACCTATTCCGCTCTGTATCTCAATAAATAAATAATTTTTTTGGTATTTGTACAGCTTGTCTTCTTCTGTGCATCGGTAGGCTGTCTGTTTTGTGTGTAGTTTTTCATTAGTTCTATTGTGTTTCTTTGTATCTACTGTAAAATAAATGTCAGAGTATAGTGGCGTATATCTACTTTGATAATATATTTACTTTGAACTGTAGGAAACAAATATATGATGGTGGGTGTGAATAATTTAAATTGCTATTTAAGGGTTAAACTATGAGATTAATAGTGATAGAAATAGGTGGGCTGTTAACAAATCTGGAAGTGGAGGTGCATCATGAAGCAAACTTTGTGAACATCTGGCCTAGAGTAAACACAAGAGATTCTGCAGATCCAGAGTAACACACACAGAGCTGGGGGAACTCAGAAGGTCAGTCAGCATCCGTGGAGAGGAATAAAGAGCCAAGACCCTTCATCAGGACTAGAGTGATAAATTCAGGGCAGGGTTGATGTGGTACTGTCAGAGGTGCCTTTCTTAAAGTCAAACCAAAGACCCATCACTCTCACTCTCTCTCTCTCTCTCTCTCACACACACACAGACGTTAAAGGAACCCTATGTATCCTTTCCAACACAATAATCGCAGCGCAGATGAATTAACCTATAATCCCTGTTTCTGTTGATAATCTCTGTCCTGGAGATTATCTGCTGGAAGACTAGTACAACACGGGCGCAGGCCCTTTGCCCGCACAGTCCCTGTCGAGTATTATGCCAATCTAACCAATCCCATCTGCCTGCTCATGATCAGTATCTCTCCCTTCATAAACAAGAGAAAATATGCCGATGCTATAAATCCAAGCAACGCACACAATGCTGGAGGAATAGAAACAAAATGCGGGCCGAAACGTCGACTGTACTTTATTCCCAAAGATGCTGCCTGGCCTGCTGAGTTCCTCCAGCATTTTGTCTGTGTTGCCTCCCTTCATACCTGTTCGCCTGCCTGTCTAAATGCCTTTTAAACATTGCTATCGTATCAGCTTCCACCTCCTACCCGGCAGCGTGTAGTCGTCCCTGGGTAAATTAACGAAGGGTAGCATTTCTGCATTGCAATAGCAACTGAATGCGTTGGGACGTTGACGGATGGTGAAACGTGCTCCAGTAAACCAAAGCTTGAATTCCGCATCAACTTCATTGGCGGGGCGTTACTAATTTCACCTGTGGAGTTTCTACATGTTGTGAGGGGATGCATGTGTCAGTCGGATCGCCAGGGCGCCAATCACAACAAAAAAAAACAATAAAACTGTGAACACAAGGAAATATGCAGATGCTGGAAATATAACTGTGATAATGGGTTTTTTTAAAAACACACAAAATCAGGCCTTCTTTGAACTCAGTACTCTTGCAGTTGCTTTTTAAAGATTCATTACAACTTATGCAAACGACTCCCCCTGTATCATTAAACAGACATTTCACCTGCCCTTTTCCGGTCAATTGGTTACTGAATTGAACCGGAGCGGTTCCTTACCCAACAGAAGCAGCTTCAGTTCTCGTTTCCATCTCCTCTTCTGTTGTTGCAGCGCCTGGTTAATCTTTTTGTTGATATCAAACGCCACCTTCTCATCCTCCGTGAGGCAGCAGGAACAGCGGCGGCAAGGCAGAAATCGGCAGCACGTAGCCATGTGCGTTGGAAACCCCCTCAGTCGCGAAACTGATCAAAGGCAGCAAAACTTCTCTCAAATGGAACAAGTACGGAGAGGAGACACTTCGCTCAACACTGAGTCACGTTTACCGGAGCGGCGGACTTTTCTTCTTCCGCCGACGAAAGTTGAGTGTGACTGAGTGATAAGAGAGAGAATCTGCTTTAAAACTCGCGGATCGGAAGAACCCGGAGTTTCAAAGCACTGAAGAGTGCCAAGAATCTGTGGCACGCCCACAATGAAATCATATGCATTCTGTGGCTGCTTATGAGAGAAGGCGGCGAGATCATTGCTGCCAACATCTACAAACACTTGGGAGCTTCAAATTCATGAACGGCCCTGTGACATACTGGGGAAACCCCTGCCGATGGCAGATTCCTGTACAATGGGGCGAACAGTGGGGGTGGGGGTGGGGTGGGGTGGGGTCTGGAGATACGGAGCTTACGTGGAATCAGTCACGAAACTGGTGGCGAGGAGCCAGCAACTGTTGGGGAGATGAGGGAGAGGAACGGGGGCGGGTGGGGAGAGGAGATAATACAGAGCCCAAAGGAGAGGGATTGGGTCGGGAAATAAGGGGAGAGATGGGGAAGGAGAAGGGAGATGGGGTCTGAGGCAAAACACAAAATGCTGGAGGAACTCAGCGGGTCAGGCTGCATCTATGGAAATGAATAAACAGTCCATGCTTTGGGCCGAGGTCCTTTCTCAGGATTGGAAAGGAAGGGGGAAGGTGCCCTAGTAAAAAAACAAGTGTGGGGGGGAGGTAGGAAAAGAAGGACTTGTGAGAAAATGATTGGTGAAGCCAGGTGGGTGGGAAAGGTAGAGAGGACAATGGGAGAAAGAGAAGAAGGAGGGGCACCAGGGAGATGTATTCTTTGAAGAAAGGGGACATCTAGGCATATCCTAGATTTGAAGAAAGAGGACATCTAGGCCTTTCTTGAAAGAGGTCTAGGAATAGAGTAAGGAAGAAGGGGTGGAGAGGAAAAGGGGTGTGGAGATGATGGAGACTGGACAAAGGAAGGGGAATAGGAGGTTGGAGAGGAGGTGAACAGCTTCAAGTTCCTCAGCATACACATCACTGAGGATCTCACATGGTCTGTACATACTGGCTGTGCTGTGAAAAAGGCACAACAGCGCCTCTTTCACCTCGGACAGTTGAAGGTTGGTATGGATCCCCAAATCCTAAGAACTTTTTACAGGAACACAATTGAGAGCATCCTGACTGGCTGCATCACTGCCTGGTATGGGAACTGTACTCCTGTCAATTGCATGACTCTGCAGAGAGTGGTGTGGACAGCCCAGCGCATCTGTAGATGTGAACTTCCCAGCATTCAGGACATTTACAAAGACAGGTGTGTAAAGAGGGCCCAAAGGATCATTGGGCACCCGAGTCACCCCAACCACAAACTGTTCCAGCTGCTCCCATCTGGGAAACCTTACCACAGCATAAAAGCCAGGACCAACAGGCTCCAGGTTAGCTTCTTCCACCAGGCCATCAGACTGCTTAACTCATGTTGATACAATTGTATGTCTATGTTATATAGACTGTCCTATTGTACATACTATTTATAAATTACTATAAATTGCACATTTAGACAGGGACATAATGTAAAAATTTTTACTCATGTATATGAAGGATGTAAGAAGTAAAGTTAATTCAATTCAATATCAAAGAGAAGGGGTGGGTGGAAATGGAGTACAGGAGGGCCAGACCAGTGGAATGAGGAGGAAGGAAGCATAACAGTAGCAATGGAAAGATGAGTTGAGTAAGAGTGATGGTGGTGGAAAGGAAGACTGGAGGGAGATAAGGAGGTGGGAAAGAGGATTGGTGGTGAAAGATGAAAATGGGGAGAGGGAGGCTGGCGAGGACTAAGGGGAGGGGGAGAAAGGGGGTGAGGCAGAAGAAATAGGAGTGGAGACAAGTGAATGTGGCTAGAGAGGAGGGGGAAGAGGAGGACAAGATATGCGAAGAAGAGAGACTGGTTCACGTTTGTTGACATGAATACTGGATGTAGAACTAGAAGAAAAAAGTTATGAGTCTTCTCAGGGTTGTGACCCACATCATCCACATTACCAAAATCATAAGATAATTGGTCCTTTGCTTCATCGTTGTTTGTGAAACATTACTAGTGCAGAACAGTTCACCGCAAATGCGGCAACTGAACTCCAAAGGTTAACCCACCTTACAAGCAATCTAAGACAGTTTGGCTTTTTCACACGAACATTTCTCATGTTCAGAACCACAGTCCCCATCAGGAAAACTGTTTTTAACTTAATGATTCAAAATATCTTTTTTTAACCCTGTTTAGGTTGATACTTTCACAGTTTACAGTCAATTTGAAAATTGCACTAGATGTCCTACAGATGAGCAGCAGAAAACTCAGAACCATGCACTCTTGATTAGGGGTTCCCAACCTGGAGTCCACAGACGCCTTGCTTAATGGTATTGGTCCATGGCACAAAATGATTGGGAACTCCTGCTCTCAATAGTGCAGAAGCATATGTATAAGCTTATAGGTATATTTGAAAGGTAGTTCTTTAGTGATAAAAAGAGATATAAACCATCAACTACAGAAGAAAGAACAATTCCCTTGAGATCTAAGGATGAAGTTTGACCAAGGACCAGAAAGCCAATAACCCTAGGAATTGATATTTGTAATATTGGATATTGTAGGGTATGCATTTCTTGTCCATCACAGGAATGGTCATTTTGAAAAACTTTTCACCTGGCAAAAAATTCCTCCCAGAAACTCATTCCGTTAATGAAAACAAGAAGTTTATCTGTACAATAACTCAGCTGCTTAATAACCACCGATGACATCTTCAAAAAGCAATACCGCAAAACGGTGGCATCCATCATTAAGGGCCCCCACTTCCAGAACATGCCTTCTTCTCATTACTACCATTAGAGAAGAGGTACGGGAGCTTGAAGACACACTCAATGTTTTAGGAACAGCTTTTACCCCTCTACCGTCAGATTTCTGAATGGACAATGGAACCTACCTCACTATTTTTCCAGCATCTGCAGATTTCCTCGTGTTTGCGTTTTTAAATTCACTATTTTTCCTCTCTTTTTGTACTAATTTAATTTAATTGAATTATATTTACATAATTATATGTAATGTCCTGGTTCATATTTTTACTGTTATGCTATATGTATTTCATTTTGGCAGTTCTGTAGAAGCAGCTTGTTTTCAGCTTGCTCCGTTTTCAGCTTGTTTGGGTTTTTGTTGAAGATAATAGATGAGGAAAATGTGTGACATCCATTTAGGATGGTCGGATTAAGGAGACACCAAGGTTGGGCTTGGGGCTTTCGTTCAGCAGGCGATGAAGAGAGAAGACACAGGGGAGAACCAGTTGTAGCATAGATCCGGTTTGTTCGAGGTGGATTGCGAGCGACATTTGGAAGGTGGTGTGGGCGTTCACACTGACTGAAGGCACAACGTGTGAGTGACAGAGAAATTCAAGGTGAGCTCCAACTTGTGCACATTTGGCTGTTTAATTAGAATGGGCCCTTTTCTTTTTGTTGTTCTTTACTAACCCTTTATTTAAGTTAAGATTAATAAATATAATTCCTGTAATCGTATGCAATGTAGGGTCTGTTGTTTTGTGGCACTAATTTGTAACAGGGTAGCAAATTACACAGCAGCCACACAAACCAGGGTTTGGGGTGGGATCAAGCAGTCTCAATCTCACAAGTTTGGTGGGACTTGAGAGTGTCTTCCCGAGAGTTACACAGCCAAGGAAACCAGAGTGTTTCATGTATATTTACAATATAATTACAATTATGTGTATTTTATGTATTGTACTGTACTGCTGCCGCAATACATCGTGATTCTTCCAGAATTGCTTCATTTAATGTAAGTGCTAAAACATTGATCCAGATAGTGTTTAACTGATGATGGGAAGAGTGTGTGGAGGGGCGGGGAGGGTGGAAAATCTCACAAAACAGTGTATGTAGGCTCTCATTATCCTGTAGCTAAAGGATTATCCTGTAATTAGAGGCAAGAATACACTCAGTGGAACTCCTTTTTAGGGACCTAATAAAGTAGCCGCTGAGTGCAATGTTTATGAATTCATGAATGGAGAGGAGAATCCCTGCTCCATGTAGCAGGCTTCTAAATACAGATCAGCACCTGTCTCGGGTCTTCCACACCTGACTACATGGAGTCAAAACCACCTTTCAGCAAACAAAGCTGTACGCACATGCCTACAAGAGGTCAAGGTGGATTTTTTTTTGATCAAATAAAGTTTGAATATAAGTAATCATATGAAGATAATCTCCTATCAGGTTTCATGTGGCAGGTAACAATTCATTTAATTATTACTATGAATAATTCTCTGAATCCCTTGAATAGATGCTTCTGAAATTACTAGATTAATCTCTAGTATATAACTATTATTCTTGCATGTTTACTAGATGTTATCACATAACAATTCTGGAGAAGTTACATCACCCTTGTTAAAATAGGAAGGAATGTTCAAAGTAAATTTATGATCAAAATACATACACATATGTGACCATATACTACCCTGAGATCCGATTTTGTCAGGCATTTACGGGAAAATAAAGAAATGCAGTAGAATTTATGAAAAACCATAAATAACAAGGACTGACAGGCGTCCAATGTGCAAAAGAAGACAAATCGTTAAAAATTAAATAAATAACACCAAGAACATGACTTGTAGAGTTCCTGTAAGTAAGGCGCAGGGGTCCCAACCTGGGATCTACAGACCCCTCGGTTAATGGTAATAAAAAGGGTTAGGAACCCTGGAAGTTATGTAGTTAGTTCAGCGTGAGCTGAGTGAAGTTATCAATTCTGGTTCAAGATTGTGGTGCAATAAAAATTCCAGAACTTAGTGGTGTGGGACCCAATGCTCTTGTACCTCCTGCCCAGCGGTCACAATGGGAAAAAGGACATGGCCTGGATGGTGGGGATCCTTGATGATGGATGTTGCTTTCCCATGGCAGCAGCTCTCCTTGTAAGTGTGTTCAGTGATGGGGAGGGTGGCACTGGACTGTATTCACCACTTTTTGCAGACTTTTCTGTTCCCGGGCAGAAAAGTTTCGAGACTGGGCCATGCTGCGATGTGTCTGATTATACCATTCCGACAAGTATATACAAGCAGCACATTTAATTCCAAGCACTTTCCCATTTTCTGTTTTGTAACTGATTCCCCCTCACCCTGGGACATTGCTGCACTGCCTTTCAGACTAATTTGAGAATATTAGCAACTGCCTGCCAGGATTCCCATTCCATGAATGTGAGTCCAGCTAATTCACTATGTGATAGGTACAAGGCACACTCACTATCAACACTGACACAAATGGACTATGTAATGGTTGACAGCGGCAGACACAAGACTGGGCCTTAATTAATAAATAACCCTCATTAACCCAAATAGGCTTTAGGACAGTAGCATTAATTCCACTGCCATTCTGTCTAAAACCAATGAATAGAGCTCAAGTTTAAAATTAAGCCTTCCTGATCTCTTGCATTCCATTTCATCATCTAAAACATATTTTGGTAGGTGGAATGAAAGTAAGGTAACCATTTACCTTCAGTAAAAGTGATATTATGCAAATTCTACTTCTGATGTGTTATCCGAGACACCCAGTGAAATTGTAAAACTGGTTATTCTCAAACATGCGTTACTCTTGTCCTCAGATTGGAGGACCAACACCTCATGTTCCTTCTGGGTAGCTCCCAACCTGATCGCATGAACATTGATTTCTCTATCTTCTGGTAGTTTTTCCCCCTCCCATCTTCCCTTTTCTTCCATTCCTCATTATTCTTACAGATGCTGGAAGTCTAAAAGTTATCACAAAAAGTGCTGAGAGATACTTAGCAGATCAGACAACTTCTGTGAAGAGCGAAATTCCTTGATATGAATCTCCCTGTGATTCCTTTGTCCATTCATCCCTTTCCCACTCATCTCCTTCCTGGCACTTATCCCTGTAAGCTGAAATGCTGCCCTTGCCCATTCACCTCTCCTTACCTTCCAGGTGAGATAACACTTCAGCTGCAATTCTACTGTATCCAGTGCTCCTGATACAGCCTCACCACTGCACAGGTGAGACCTGATGTAGATTGGGGTATTGCTTTGCTGAGAACCTTCGTTCTGTCCGCAACAAGCAGGATTTTCCGGTGATCAACCATTTTAATTTCAGTCTCCATTCCCATTTCAACATGTTAGTCCATGGCCTCCTCTACTGCCATGATGAGACCACTCTCAGGATAGAGGAGCAACATCTCATTTTCTGTCTGGGTGGCCTCCAATCTGATCACACGAACCTCGATTTCTCAATCTTCCAGTAATTTTTCCTCCTCTCATCTTCCCTCCTCCTCCATTCCCCATTCTGACTCCTCTTTTACTCCGTTTCCTCATCTGCTATCACATTCTGGTGCCCCTCCTCCTGTCCTTTCTTCCATGGTCCATCCTCCTCACCTATCAGATTTCTTCTTCAACCCCCACCAGTCAACTCCCAGCTTCTCACTTCATCCCTTTCTCATTCCCCTCCACTTATCTTCCCTCCTCTTACTTCGTCTATCATCTTCTAGTTTGTACTCCTTCCCCTCCCCCTACCTTCTTACCCTGGCTTCTACCCCCTTCCTTTCCTGTTCTCGTGAAGGGTCTCGGCCCGAAATGTCGACTGGTTATTCCTCTCCATCGATGCTGCCTGACCTGCTGAGTTCCTCCAGCATTTTGTATATGTTACTCTGAATATCCAGCAACTGCAGAATGTCTTGAGTCCTGATATGAAGTGTTAGCTTACCTTTTTTGTAAATAGATTCTGACCTGAGGAACATTTGTACATTTCTGTTCTCACTTATATTGTATATAAATGCCTTAATTGGCCTTTGGTCGGGCTTTTATGTCAACCTCAATTGGCACAGGGCCAATGAAGATACTGTATAGAATGTTCCATTAACGCGGGTTGAATTTCAATCTGATGTTGAAGAACAGGAAATTGCGGATGATACAAATCCACCACAATATACATTTGAGAACAGTTTCAATAGAACCTGATGTATTTTCTGTTTTATGATGCACAGTACAATAGACACTAACACAGGGGTAGGTGCAACGCCATTACAGCTCGGGGATGGGGGGGGCGGTGGTCAGAGTTTAGGTTTCCTCCAGGCACTGTATATCCTCCCACAGCCCAAAAAATGTACCGGTTAGTAAGTTAGTTGGTTATTGTAAATCATCCTGTGATTAGATAGGTGGGTTGCTGGGCCAAAGTGGGCCAGAGGGCCTGTTCCGTGCTGTATCGCTATATTTAAAAGAAATCTTGTCAGCCTGTTACTTAAAGATCTGTGTCATAAAGCAAGCGACTCCATTTCCTTTTACGCTCTCATACCAGTCTTGAGAGCACATTAAAGTGCATGGTAACATTGTGACATAGTGAAACAGTTTGACTGGCTGCTGATTCACAGCTCCAGTTCATTTCTGACCTCCGGTGCTGTCTGCGTGATCCCCTAGTGTGCAGGTGAGTGGTAGAGCCTGAGAAAAAATTGATGAGAAGAGGGAGAATAAAATAGAACTAGTAATGGATTGATCAAGATGGTGGCAGTGAACAATGTTACTTACCAAAGGCAACATCCTCAGGACGGTTCACGAAGCAACTCCTTCCACTTCTTTTATTTCTCTTATGTCTTCTTTTTATTTCAGATGTGGTTCTGCTACTGTTGGAGCCTGTGATCTATATTCTGATGGTGTGTTTTCGGGCCAATCAGGTGATCTGGCCCTTTGCCGTCTCTGAGAGGTTTCCACGAGGCATGGAGGCCAGGAGACAGGGCGCGAGTCCATGATCGACTCCATCTCTCGTCAATCAAAGTGCGGAAGAAGATTGAAATCATCAAAGCAGGTACAGAGAGAGAGCGAGTGTTCAGTGCAGTCTCGTAGACTCTCGCTCTCTGCTGCTGGAGAAGGGTGTCTGCGCGTGGCCGTCTCTCTCACCCTCCCAATTGCTGCTCCTGAGGGAAGGTCCGGTATTTGAGTGACGTCTCTCTCTCTCTCTCTCTCTCTCTCCCTCGATGCTGTCAGAAGATGGTGCGGGAATAGGGTTTGGTTGCTGCGGTTTGTGGATCTGGACTCTAATTCAGGTTTATGATGTGTCCTGGTTCTGGTTGCTTTTTTAGTTGCTGCTTTTGAGTGATGTTTGGGTCGGGGTGGCCTGCGAATAATGAACACTGAGCTGAACTGAAATATGCCTTTTATTTTTGAGTTTTTTTTGGTTGCCATTTGTGCAACTTTTTTTTACACATGGGGTGTGGGTGGAGGTTTGATATTTTTCTTTGAAAAGTTTCATTCCATGGTTCTTTGTTTCATGACTGTCTGTGGGGAAAACGAATTTCAGGGTTGAACGCTGCATACATACTTTGATCATAAACGTGCTTTGAATCTTTGAATTTAAGTTGGTTTCTGATGGTCAGTGTAGACCTGGTGATCTGAAGGGTCTGTTTAATGCTTTATGACTCTATTGCTGTAACCCCTAGGGATGTTGTATGCATTTCCACGAGCACAACAAAGCAGATGGAGTCACTGAATAGTAAAACACAGAAGCAGGCCCTCCGGCCCATCCAGTCCATGTGAACCATTAATCTGCCTAGTTCCATTGGCCTGCACCCAGTCTATAGCCTTCCATGCCTGTCCCATCCATGCAGCTATCCAAATTTTTCTTAAATGTTGAACTCAAAATCTCATCCACTATTTGCACTAGCAGCTCAATTCCCACTCTCACCGAGTGAAGAAATTCCCCCTCTTGCTCCCCTTAAGCATTTCACTGTTCACCCTTAACCCATGAACCTCCTGACCATGTCTGCATGCTTTTACGAACCAAGTTGCTGCCACATGATTGGCTGATTGGATACTTGCATTAACGAGGTGTACAGATCTACTTTATAAGGTGGCCATTTGAAGGGTTGTAGAACAGGAGCAGGGTGTGGAGGTACAGAGGGATGAGATCATGGGAAGACTTGAGTAAATGTCTGTCATGCAGAGCCTGATTGTTGAACAGAAAAGATGAAAGATAGGATACAGGAGAAACAGCTAAAAGGCCTGATATCACCTAAAACTAACAGAGGTGAAGCTGTTTGCCCAATGAAATGCCCAATTGATAAAAGCATTAGTAAAATCATTTGCCCCATTGTGAGAGCTGTTACTTTTCATACACCAACACTAATTTCAGCAAAGCTCAGATATGCATTGTGGATAAATTCTGGCCTTGACAAATTTTTTAGATTAGATTAGATTATGAGGACACGCAGTCCTCTTTATTGTCATTTAGTAATGCATGCATTAAGAAATGATACAATGTTTTTCCAGAATGGTATCACAGAAACACATGACAAACCGACTTAAAAACTGACAAAAACCACATAATGATAACATATAGTTACAACCGTGCAAAGCAATACCATAATTTGATAAGAACAAACCATGGGCACAGTAAAAGTCCCAAAGTCTCTCAAAAGTCCCATCATCTCATGCAGACGGTGAACTTCCAGAGCCGCAAACTTGCCGATGTAACATACTGGAAGCACCGGACCACAGCCGACTCTTGAGTCTGTCCGAAAACTTCGAGCCTCCGACCAGCTCTCCGACACCGAGCACCGAGCACCGAGCACCATCTCTGCCGAGCGCTTCGGCCCCGGCAACAGGCAATAGGCAAAGCCGAGGATTTGGGGCCTTCCCCTCCGGAGATCCTCCAAGTTAATTGGAGCTTTGCATTTCCTCTTCTTTACGGAATTGCTCCTGCCATTTTGAAAGAATAATTACAATTCTTCAATGTAAGTTAATGATATGCTACTCAAAGTTCAAAGTGAATTTTATTATCAAAGTACCTATATGTCACCATATAAAACCCTGAGATTCATTTTCTTGTGGGCATACTCATAAATCTATAGATTATTAGCCACAACAGAATCAATGAAAGACCACCCAACTAGGGTGTCCAACCAGAGTGCAGAAGACAGTAAACTGGGAAATTATAATAAATAAATAAACAATAAATATCGAGAATATGGAATGAAGAGTCCTTAACAGTGGATCCATTAGTTGTGGGAACATTTCAAAGATAACGTGAGTGAAGATATCCCCTTTGTTCGAGAGCCTGATGGTTTAGGGGTAATTACTATTCCTGATTCTGCTGGTGTGAGACGTGAGGCTCCTGTATCACCTTCTTGATGGCAGCAGTGAGAAAAGATCATGTCCTGGGTGGTGGGGGGTCCTTGATGATGGATGCTGCTTTCCTGCGACAGTGCTCTGTGTTCATGTGCTCAATAGTTAGGAGGGCATTACCAGTGATGGACTGGGCTATATCCACTACTTTTTGTGGGTTTTCAACGTAAGGGCATTTGTGCTTCCATAACAGGCTGTGATGCAGCCAGTCAATATATTCTTCACTACACATCTATAGAAGCTTGTCAAAGTTTTAGATGTCATGCTGAATTTCCACAAACTCCTAAGGAAGCAGAGGCATTGCCATGCTTCCTCCATAAATGCATTTATGTCCTGGACCTAGGACAGGTCCTCTAAAATAATTACACCTTAGAATTTAAAGTTACTAACCCTCTCCACCTCTGATCAGCCAATTGGGACTGGCTCATAAACTTCCTGTTTCCTTCTGTTGAAGTCCTTAATCAGTTCCTTAGTCTTGCTGACATTAAGTGAGAGGTTGTTGTTAGGACACCACTCAGCCATATGTTCAAATCTTCACTACCTTTGATTCAGCATAAGAGTAAAACAGTTGGGAGTTTTGTAATGCAATATGAGTCGGTAAAGGAACTAATCAGTGGGAGATTTTAAGAAGGGTCTCAACCCAAAACGCCAACAACCTATTCATTTCCACAGACGCTGCCTGACCTGCTGAGTTCATCCAGCATTCTGTGTGTACATGTAGCTTAAAATTTTATGAATGTCGCCCTCCTACTTCAGGACAAAGAAATTGCAAGAATAGGGCCTACAAATCTCCTGTGCACAAATTGTACTTGTGTTTGCTGAATCTCCATAATTTGCAGGAAGTCAAAAACAGCTCCCTTTAATATAGTAATGAGTAGAACAACAGTGATTCACTACAGAATTCCCAAAGGTTAAGTTTTACTTTCCTAACCAATTTCTAAATCAAAGGCAAGAATAATTCTCCAGATGGGAGAAGATAATTTTAATGCTTCTTATAGTCTTACCTCATAAACTGGTTGAACAGGATGTGCTAGGATTTATACCTGTAAATCATCTTTGTGAGCTATTTAAAAGATGACAATGTTCCCCATATTTCTTCAGTGATTGTATCAATATCTTACCCATAGATGTGTTACTGCAATGCAGTGGAGGTACTTTATGTACTGAAAATTGTACATAAAGTGCAGCTGATAATTCAGCAGTTTGTTCATACTCTAGATTTTTTTCAAATATTGTTTGCATTTACTACAATGGCAACATATCAGGACTGTAAGTGCACAAAATGTAGAATAAAAATAATTGATAGTTAAGTGAGGTAAGTTAACAAGTGCTGATGGGCAAAGCAAAAAAAACACGTTTTAAAAAAAGGAATTGAAGGATTTATATTTCTGTATTATCTTTGAAGTCCTTGAGTTTTAAAGCACTTTACAACTACCTGAAGTAATTTCATAGTCATGTGAGGAAACAAGTTGGGAAGTTTGCACCTATCAATGAGTCACAAAATGATAAGAGGTAAATATTCACCTAGTTATCACCTGAACACCTGAACATACCCACATTTCACTGATCGGAATCATCACATGTTTTACACCGAACTTATAAATAAACTTCATTCAATTTCTCATATGTAGAATCTCATTCCCATTATTCAAGAGTTTACTTTGTACTGAAATGCGCATCATTAATAACATCTAAAAAAACACCAGCATGTACAAGCATGATGAGGATGAAATCGATGATTTCATCCTGTTTTTGACTTTTCAAGTTACTACATGGTAATCAGCATCAGAAAAATTATTTCAACGCACATTGGATGAAGGAAGCCAAAAAAGAAATTATTGTGTAATTCTTGTGAAATCTTTGAAGCAACACTGCACCTGCAAATCTGCTGGGGTCATCAATAATGCCCAGCGCTCTCGACGCAGTCTCCTTCGCATTGGTGAGACCTGTCGTAAATTGGGAGATGGCTTCGTCAATTACCTCTGCGCCATCTGCCACAAGTGGGACTTCCCAGTGCCCAAACATTTTAATTCCAATTTCCATTCCCATTCCAACGTGTGGATCCAAGGCCTCATCTTGGCACAGGGTGTAGGAGCAACACCTTATATTCCCTTTAGGCACCCTCCGACGTGGTGGCAAGAATATCAATTTCTCCGTCTGGTCAACAAATTCGTCACCACTCCTCCCTTCCTCTATTCCACACTCTGACCTTTTACTTCTTTTCACCTGCCTACTACTTCCCCCTGGGTCCCCTTCTCCTTCCCTTTCTCCTATTGTCCACTCTCCTATATGATTCTTTCTTCTCCAGCCCTTCATCTTTCCAGCCCACCTAGCTTCACCTATCACTTTTAGCTAGCCTCTTTCCCCTCCCACAACCTTCTTATTCTGATATCTTCCCCATTATTTCTCAGTCCTGAAGAAGGGTCTCAGCCCAAAACGTCTACTATCTATTCATTTCCATATTGCCTGACCTGCTGAGTTTCCCCTGCGTTTTGTGTGTGTTACATTAAATTCTTGTGTAGTTTCTTATTGAACATACCTTATGGGGTAGAAATATTTAAAATTCGAAGTGTATATGTTACTATATACTTCCCTGAGATTCATTTTCTTACAGGCATGCACAGTAGAACAAAGCAATAAATAGAATCATCGAAAAACTACACACAAGCAAGGAATGAGAAGCAACCAATGGGCCAAACTGTTCAAATATTTAAAAAAAAAATAATAATAATGATAAATAAATAAGTAAATTAATAATGCGAAGAAAATGAGTTGTGGAGTCCTTGAATTTAGACCTTTAGTTGTGTTCCATGATAAGTTCAGAGGCATGGTGAGTGAAGTTACCCACACTGATTCCGGAGCACAATGGCTGAAGGGTAATAACAGTTCCTGAACCTGGTGGTGCAGGACCTAAGGCTTCTATATGTCCTTAACAAAGGCTGCAGTGAGAAGAGAGTATAGACTGGTTGTTCGGTGTCTTTGATGATGGATGCTGCTTTCTTGTGGCAGTGCTCTATGTAAATGTGTTCAATGGTGGGGAGGGCTTTTTCTGTGATGGACTGGCGATATACGCCAATGTTTTGTCGGCAGCTCACTACCTATTCGAAATGTTCAACAAAGCCTTCCTTTTTTTGCTGCAAACTTCAGTCTTTACTCATGAGAGGGAAGCTAATGGTTTGTGGTTCTGTAGGTTGGACTACCTTTTTAAAAAGACATACTTACTCAGTGCCTTTCACAGAATAATCTCAGAGTTGTATATAGTGACTTATACACAGGTACATGAAGTGTAAAAGAGAAGCGTGATGCAGCCAGTCAGGATGCTCTCAATTGTGCCCCTGTAGAAAGTTCTTAGGATTTGGGGGCCCCAACCAAACTTCCTCAACCGTCTGAGGTGAAAGAGGCGCTGTTGTGCCTTTTTCACCACACAGCTGGTGGGTACAGACTACGTGTGGTCCTCGGTGATGTGGATGCCGAGGAACTTGAAGCTGAATACCCTCTCAAGCCCAGATCCATTGATGTCAATACGGGTTAGCCCATGTCCATTCCTCCTGCAATCCACAACTCCTCGTTTTTGCAACATTGAGGGAGAGGTTGTTTTCTTGCCACCACTATGTCAGAGAGATGACTTCTTCCCTATAGGCAACCTCGTTATTGTTTGAGATTAGGCCAATCAATGTAGTGTCGGCGGCAAACCTAATTATCAGTTTGGAGCTGTGGGTGGCGATACAGTCATGGGTATACAGGGAGTAAAGGAGGGGACTCAATACACAGCCCTGAGGGGCTCTTGTATTGAGAGTCAGAGGGTTGGAGGTGAGGGAGCCCACTCTTACAATCTACTGGTGATCTGACAGGAAGTGCAGGATCCAGCTTCACAAGGCAGGGTCAAGGCCAAGGTCTCTGAGCTTCTTGTCGAACCTGGATGGAACTATGATGTTGAATGCTGAACTGTAGTCCAAGAGCAGCATTCTCACATAAGTATCCTTCTTCTCCAGAAGATGTTGAAGTTGATTGTTAAGGATGTGATTTTGGGGCACTTAGAGGCACATGATAAAGCAGGCCATAGTTAATATGGTTTCCTCAAGGGAAATTCTTGTGTGATCAATCTGTTGGAATTCTTTGAAGAAATAACAAGCAGGATAGACAAAGGAGAATTAGCTAATGTTGTGTACTTGGATTTTCAGAAGGCCTTCGACAAGATGCCACACATGAGGCTGCTTAACAAGCTATGAGCCCATGGTATTACAGGAAAGACTCTAGCATGGATAAAGCAGTGGCTGATTTAAGAGTGGGAGCAAATTGAGCCTTTTCTGGTTGGCTACCAGTAATTAATGGTGTTCCACAGCAGTCTGTGTTGGGACCAATATGTTTTTGTTACATGTCAATTATTTTGATGATGGAATTGATGGCTTTGTTGCAAAGTTTGCAGACAATATGAAGATAGGTGGAGGTACAGGTAGTTTTGAGGTAAGAGGGAGGCTTTAGAAGGGCTTAGATCAGGAGAATGGGCAAAGTATCAGATGGGATACAGTGTCCAGAAGTGTATGGTCATGCACTTTCATAAAAGAAATGTAAGAGCTGACTATTTTTTAAATGGAGAGAAAATACAAAAATCTGAGGTGCATAGGGATTTGGGAGTCCTTGTGCCGGATTCCCTTAAGGTTAATTTGCAGGTTGAGTCTGTGGTGAGGAAGGTAAATGTGATGTTAGCATTCATTTCAAGAGGGCTAGAATACAAAGAGGGCAAGAGTGTAATATTGAGATTTTATAAAGCACTGGTGAAGCCTCACTTGGAGTATTGTGACCAGTCTTGGGCCCATTATCTTAGAAAATATGTGCTGAAACTGGAGAGGGTTCAAAGGAGGTTCACGAAAATGATTCCAGGATTGAATGGCTTGTCATATGAAGAGTGTTTGACAGCTCTGGGCCTGTATTAACTGGAATTTAAAAGAATGAGTAGTGACCTAATTGAAACCTGTCAAATGGCAAAAGTCCTTGATAGTGTCACTATGGAGAGGATGTTTCCTATCGTGGGAGTGTCCAAGACCAGAGGACACAGCCTCAAAATAGAGTGACATTCTTTTAGAACAGAGATGAGGAGGAATTTCTTTAGCTAGGGAGTGGTAAATCTGTGGAATTCGTTGCCATGGAGGACAAGTCTTTATGTACTGTGCCTATAAAAAGGATTCGCAATTCCCCCCCACCCGCACCCGGAGGTTTTCGTGTTTTATTGTTTTACAACATTGAATCATTACAACATTGGTCTTAATTTGTTTTTTTTTGACGCTGGTCAACAGAAAAAGACACTTTCGTGTCAAAGTGAAAACAGATCTCTGCAAAGTGATGTAAGTTAATCATAAATATAACACACGATATAATGGATTTTGATTGCATAAGTATTCACCCCCTTCAAGTCAGTATTTAGTAGATGCAGCTTTGGCAGCAATTACAGCCTTGAGACTGTGTGGATTGGTCTCGATCAGCTTTGCACATCTGGACTCTGCAATTTTTTCCCCATTCATCTTTATAAAACTGTTCAAGCTCTGTCAGATTGCATGGGGATTGTGAGTGAACAGCCCTTTTCAAGTCCGGCCACAAATTCTCAATTGGATTGAGGTCTGGACTCTGACTTGGCCACTCCAGGACATGAACTTTGTTGTTTTTAAGCCGTTCCTGTGTAGCTTCAGCTTTACGCTTGGGGTCATTGTCTTGCTGGAAAACAAATCTTCTTTCTCGTTGCAGTTCTCTTGCAGACTGCATCAGGTTTTCCTCCAGGATTTCCCTGTAATTTGCTGCTTTCATTTTACCCTCTACCTTCACAAGCCTTCCAGGGCCTTCTGCAGTGATGCATTCTCACAGCATGATGCAGATACCACCATACTTCATGGTAGGGGTGGTGTGTTTTTGATGATGTGTGGTGTTTGACTTACACCAAACGTAGCATTTTGTTGTATGCCCAAAAATTTCAGTTTTGGCTTCATCGGACCATAGAACCTTCTTCCAGCTGACTTCAGTCTCCCACCCAGCTTCTGGCAAACTCTAGGCAAGATTTCATGTGAATATTTTTTAGCAGTGGCTTTCCCTTTGCCTGTCTCCCATAAATCTACAACTGGTGAAGCACCCAGGCAACAGTTGTTGCATGCGCAGTCTCTCCCATCTCATCCACTGAAGCTTGTAACTCCTTCAGAGTTGTCACAGGTCTCTTGGTGGCTTCTCTCACTAGTTCCCTTCTTGCACAGTCACTCAGTTTTCGAGGACGGCCTGCTTTAGGCAGATTTACAGCTGGCCATATTCTTTCCATTTCTTGATGGTTGACTTAACCATACTCCAAGGGATATTCAGTGACTTGGAAATTTTCTTGTCCCATGACATGTGTTTTTCAATAACCTTTTCTCAGAGTAGTTTGGAGTGTTCTTTTGTCTTCATTGTGGTATTTTTTGCCAGGATAGTGACTCACCAACAGTTGAACCTTCCAGATACATTTTTACAACAAACAGTTGAAACACCTTTTCTGCACATGGTGATTTCCATTTAACTAATGATATGACTTCTAAAACCAATTGAATGCACCAGTGATGATTTTGTGTGTCATATTCAAGAGACCAAATACTCATGCAATCAATGATTTTCTGTTTTATAATTGAAGAGATCTGTTTTTACTTCGACACGGAAGAGTCCTTTTCTGTTGAACAGTGTGTCAGGACGCTAAAGCAGGGACCCAATCGCAGACCAAGTACTCTGTGCACTGTGATATTTACTGAGTAGCCAATCCAGAGGGGCAACAAAGTCAGCGTCAAAGTTCAGGTGGAGGTCAAAAATTCCAGAGAAATCCAAAAACCAGAATCAGGAAACAGGCAGAGCTGATATTCAGATGGACAGAGTTCAGATACGAATGCTGGAAAGGCTCAGGAAAACTCATTGGCACAATCTGGCAACAAACAGGTGAAAACACAGGACTGAAATACACTGAGCAATCAACAAAGAGACAGATGACAGGTGGAGCACAATGAGACACAAGTGGCAGCAAAACAGGTAATAATCTGGACTTCCGGTCAAGATGGCAATGGTTTAGTCGCTCAAAACTGTTATCTCCGCATTTCTTCTTTCCTTTTATTTTACTCCAGGTTGTTAATTTTTTTTATTTTCCCTCCTGCCTGCAAATACGCCTGTCTTACAATGGCTTCAAAGATCTCCAAATCGGGGAAAAGAGAAGTTCCTGCAGCTGGTTCCTCTGCCAAGATAGTTTCCATTTTGGAACAGCACCGACATGATATATTATCCGAATTTAAGTCTGAATTTAAGTCTTCTTTCAGTTCGTTGGAATCCAAATTAGATCAAATTAATTCCAAAGTGGAGGCTTATGCCGAACGTCTTTCTCTTCTTGAGTCTGCTACCGATGATTTAGAGCGTCGCTTTCACGATTTGGAAACCATTTGCTCCAGCTTGAGGGATCATAACAGCATGTTACCATCCAAAGTTACTGACTTGAAAAGTGGGAGCAGACGTCAAAACCTACGAATTCTCCACTTGCCGGAGGCTATCAAAAGTGGATCTCCAGTTGAATATTTCTCCACTTTATGAGATTTCTGGGAATGATATTCTTCCAACCCCACCCGAGTTAGATAGAGCTCACCGTACCTTTGTGCCTAAGCTGGAGTTGGGCCATAGGCCATGTCCAGTAATTCCCTGTTTTCATCGATATAAGGTGAAAAACCTTTTGATTATGGAAGCATGTCAGAGAGGAACGTTGGAATACAAGGGTCAATCTATCCATATTGTCAAGGATTATGCTCCCCAAGTTCTGAGTCTATGTGCCGAGTATAAAGGAGTCATGAAAGAGTTTTATAATCGCGGACTCAGGCCCTCTCTGCGTTTTTCAGCTCATCTCCGAATAACTCTCGCTACTGGAGAAAAAAAGTGGTTTAACTCGGTTACAGAAGCTCAGAAATTTATCGAAAGTCTCCCTGCTATTTCCATTTCCTCAGATTCAGTTTGATTATTTAAAATGGCAGACAAGTACTTTTTTTCTTCGTTTTTTTTCCTGATCTTTCTTTTTCAAGTCAGTGAATTTTTTCCATAGTTTCTCGTGGATAGGTTACTGGGTAAAGTTTGTTTGTGTTTCTTAGTCTATATCTTTTCTTTTGGATTATTACTTTGATTATACATTTTGTTGGAATTGGTTTTCTTTTCTCTATGTATAATTCTAATTCATAGTGCATAAGTTTTCTGGTTTTTGAACTGTTAACAAAATGGAGCTTATGATAATGTTAAGAATCTGGAAGTTGGTTTTTGGGGTGGTGATTTTTTCCGAAGAGCTTGCTGCTGATCTTTTGTAACTTTCTTGTCATGGGATTTGGAGGGGGGGGGGTGGGAGGGATCTCTATTGCCAATAGCATTTATAGAATCTTTAGTTATTCTTTGTTATTCAGGACATATTTCTGTCCTGATTCTCTTGTTTTATACTTTTTCCCCAGAGCTATGATTTGATTGTTTGATTTTGCTCATGCCTACTACTCTCCGTGTTTTTTTTAAATGACAATGGTTAGTCCATTGAATTTTATAAGCTGGAATATTAAGGGATTGAACCATCCTGTTAAAAGAAGGAAGGTGTTTTCACATCTTAAGCAGCTCAAAGCTGCAATTTTTTTTTGCAAGAAACACACATTCATAGTTCTGATAATTCCCGTCTCATGTCAAAGTGGGTGGGGCAGCACTTCCATTCTACTTTTCCGGATAAAGCCGGGGGGGGGGGGTCTCCATTCTTATAAATCAAAATGTTCCTTTTGAGCTTCACAACAACGTATCTGATACAAATGGTCGTTTTATTATTGTCTTTGGGAAATTGTATAATACTAGGGTAGTCTTGGCTAACCTGTATGCTCCTAATTTGGATGATGTGGAGTTTTTTGATCATTTTTTTCTCTTTATTGCCTGACCTGATCTTATATTCTCTTATATTAGGTGGTGATTTTAACTGTTGGTTAGATCTAGTTATGGATTGATCGTCCTCTGTTCCTAGACTACCAAGTAAATCTGCTTTATCAATTCAGTCTTTCCTTTCTAATTATGGTATCTCCATCCAAGTGAGAGAGATTACTCTTTTTTTTTACATGTCCATCATACTTTTACTAGAATTGATTATTTTTTAATCGATAACCTGCTAATTCCATCTGTTCGCTCTTGTAATTATCAGAGTATACTGATTTCAGATGATGCCCCAGTTACCCTGTCTATATTTCTTCCTAGTCTCCCCCAAATGAATAAACGCTGGCGTTTTAATCCGACCCTGTTGTCGGATAATGATTTTGTAAAATTTATGAAGGACCAGATAACTTTTTTTTTAGATACTAACATATCATCTGAAACCTCAACTCAGGTTGTCTGGGATTCCATGAAAGCATATCAAGGGGTCAAATAATTTCATATACTGTGAATTTGAAAAGAAAGATCTATACAGAGTGAGTAGATCTGGTTAATCAAATTAAAGCAACAGACCAACTATATGCCCAGACCAAAAATCTGGAACTGTACAAGAAGCCAGTGGAACTTCAAACTAAGTTTGACCTTATTTCCACTCATCCAATTGAACGCCAACTTCTCGAAAGTAAGAGCCGGTTTTATATTCATGGTGATAAATCCGGTAAATGTTTAGTCAATGAACTAAGACGCTCTAAAGCTAAACAACAAATTACTAAAATTAAAATGGGAAATGGGAACATTACCTTGAATCATCCTGAAATCAATGATACATTAAAGAATTTTTATTCTCGACTCTATTCCTCTGAATCTTTAAATGATAACGTATCTGTCAAGCATTTCTTAAATAGTTTAAATATTCCTTCGCTTTCTCCTGATCTCAAAGCAGAACTCAATGAGCCATTATCATTAGAGGAAATATCTTTAGCTACTTCTGCACTTCAGTCTGGTAAATCTGCTGAACCTGATGGACTCTCTGCAGAATTCTATAAATCATTTTCCTCACTGCTTTTGCCTCAATTAACCTTAGTTTTATCTGATTTGTTTAAACATGGTCAATTGCCAGCATCATTTAATGAGGCAAATATCATTCTTTTAGTGAAAAAAAGGCAAAGACCCCACAGAGTGTTCCTCGTATAGGTCGATTTCTTTGTTAAATGTTGATGTTAAAAATTAGGCTAAAGTTTTGGCTCGTAGGTTGGAGAACATTGTACCCTCAATTATTTCTGAAGATCAAACTGGTTTTGTTAAAAATCACCTCCTTTTTTTAATATACAGCGTCTATTTAATATCTTGTATTCATCTTCAACTGGGACTCCTGAATGTGTCGTCTCTCTTGACACAGAGAAAGCGTTTGATCATGTGGAGTGGAATTATCTTTTTGCGGTCTTAGAAAAATTTGACTTTGGACAAAGTTTTATTACATGGATTAAATTGCTATATTCATGTCTCACTGCTTCTGTTTTGACCAACTCTCAGCAATCCCAACCTTTTAACCTTAAACGTGGCACCCAGCAAGGGTGCCCTTTAAGTCCCTTACTTTTTGATCTGGCCATAGAGCCATTGGCAATTGCGTTTCGTAGCTGCACTGAATCGATGAGGATTTGCGGGGGGGTGGGGCTGTTGAGCATAAAGTATCTCTTTATGCCAATGATCTTTTACTTTTTATGTCAACTCCGACTACCTCCTTACCCCCAATGTTTTCACTTCTTAATAAATTTAGCCAGCTTTCCGCATACAAACTTAATTTACACAAGAGTGAACTCTTCCCAATTAACAGAGAAGCACAAATATTAGAATTTCATAGCCTCCCTTTTAAAGTAGTACATAATCAATTCACTTACCTCGGTGTTACTGTAACAAGAAACTTTAAGCATCTTTTTCAAGAAAATTTTACTAATCTTTTAAATCATACAAAACAGAGCTTGGCACAGTGGTCACCCCTGTCCATGTCTCTGGTAGGTCAAATTAATGTTGTTAAAATGTATATCCTTCTTAAATTTTTATACTTATTCCAATCTTTACCAATTTTTATTTCTAAAGCTCTTTTTGATTCGTTAGATTCTATTATTTCATCCTATCAATGAAGGGCAAATGTTCCAGACTTAATAAAGTTCACCTTCAAAAACCTAAAAGGGAAGGTGGTATGGCCTTGCTCAATTTTTGCTTTTATTACTGGGAAGCCAAAATACGTTGCCTTACTCTTTGGTCTTTCTTTCATAATCAGTCTGACTGCCCAAAATGGGTGGCAATGGAGTTGAACTCTCATGAGGATTTCTCTGTTTCCAGACTTCTTTGTCATTTGCCTAAACTAATTGCTCATCCTCTCATTAGACATACTCTGAGAATGTGGGCTCAGTTTAGAAAACATGGTCTTCACGGTTTCTCCATCTCTAGTCCTATCTTTCATAATCATCTTTTCTGACCTTCTATGCAAGACTTAACATTTCATGATTGGTACAGAAAGGGCATCAGGCATTTTGAAGACCCTTTCATAGACAATTGTTTTGCAACTTTTGAACAACTGTCTGCAAAGTTTAACAACCTACTACTCATTTCTTTAGATATCTTCAAAATAGACATTTTATTAACCCTTTAATACCAAACTTTCCTGAGATGCCCGAAAAAAATATTGTGGACTTGTTTCTTTGTATAAATCCATTGGGTAAAAGTTTAATATCTACTATTTGTGATAAGTTAGTGACCTTGAGGCATGCCCCCTTTGATAAAATTATAACTGCCTGAGAGCATGATTTAAATATTTCTCTGTCCAGCGAGGTTTGGGATTCAATTCTTAAGTCAGTTAACTCAACTTCTTTCTCTGCTCACCACTGCCTTTTGCAGTTCAGGGTTATACATAGGACTCATATGTCTAAAACTAAATTATCGCGGTTCTATTCTGATATTAGTCCCTTTTGTGTCAGATGTAAAGTGGGCGAGGCTTCTCTTATCCATATGTATTGGGCTTGTCCTAGTTTGGAGAAATTTTGGAGAGATATCTTTTTAACTTTATCCCATATCCTTAATTGCCACTTAGAACCTAACCCCTTGAATGCTGTTTTTGGCATTTTGGGTGAAGTTGACATGCGTTTGAGTCCGACTAAACATCGAACATTGTCTTTTGCCTCCCTTTTGGCTAGACGTTTAGTTCTTCTTAGGTGGAGAGATGTTGCCCCACCCACTCATGCTCAATGGTTTAGAGACGTTATGTCCTGCTTAGACCTTGATAAGATTCATTATTCACTTCTTAATTCGCACATAAAGTTTCATAGGTGTGGGGACCTTTTCTTGAATATTTTGATAACTCCTCTTTAGATTAAAGGTTTATCCTCCTTTTTCTTTCACTACTTTAATCCCTTACTTCCAGCTTTCTTTTCTGGTTAACTTTTATGTTTTTTTTAATGATGTGAAATATAATATAGTTTAGGTAGTAGGCAATACACATTTTTATATTCACAGCTCTGTGGTGACAAAAGCTCTGATTAACTTGTATTTATATCGTAATGGTTGGCCTGGAGTGGCATAGTGAGAGGTCGGGAGGAAACCAATTTTATATGATTTTATTTTTTTTGTGCTTTTTCTTTACTGTTATGAATTGTACACCAGTCACATTGGTTTTGCCCTGTATAAATCTCCTTTTTGTTGGTGTTTTTTTTTTGTTGTGATGTAGAAACTCATAAATTAATTTAAAAAAACAGGTAATAATGAGAAGCAGATGAGAGACGGAGTACTCAGTAAAACAGGGGCCAGAGTAGAGGAGGAGCGGGGACAGGAACACGAAAACAAACAAGAGCACATGGCAATACAAAACCACAGACTGGCGGCAAGGGGGAAAACACACAAAAAGACAGACTTCAACTGGAGGTACTGACACAGTGTCAAAAAAAAGCCAAATTAAATCCTCTGTGATTCAATACTGTAAAACAATAAAACATAAAAACTTCCGGGGGGGGGGGTGGTGAATAACTTTTATAGGCGCTATAAGGCAGAGGTTGATAGATTCTTGATTGGGCATGAAGGGATACAGGGGGAAAGCAGGAGATTTGGGGTGAGAGGAAAATTGGATCAGCTATGATGAAATAGCGGAGCAGACCGAATTAGCCTAATGGCCTAATTCTGCTCCTATATCTTAACGGTCTTTTGGTTTTATATATGTACTTTGATAATAAATTTACCTTAAGCTTTGAACTCAGGATGTCTCAACATCGTTTATGGGCAAATGAGTAAAAACTGAACAAACTTATGCAATAATGACTAGATAATTTACTTTACAGATTCCGTAAAAGGATTAAATCTTAGTCCAGACCAAAGCAACGTAACAGTCACTGCTTTGCTTTCCAGCAGTAACACAGGACCTTCTCTATCAATATGAAAGAATAAGTGGAAGCATAGGTTCAACATCTCACCCAAAGGATGGCAGATTCCAATAAACAGGTTATTATCAAGAGGCACAAGAGACAGCCGATTTCGTATATCCCTATACTGCCTTTGAAGTCCTCACTGTGATCTAAAGCGCGTTGCAATTACTGAAGTAATATTAAAGAATAGTCATGTGGGAAAACATGATAGGCAACTTGGAGCAACAAACAATCTGCTGGAGGGAATGAGCTGCATCAGTGGGGCAAAAGAAATTCTTAACAGTTTGGGCAAACCCCTACATTTAGATTCCTAATATTTAGTTCATATCTCTGTCAACTCCCTGTCCAATATACATACTGTGGCCTCTTTATTAGGTACCACAGTGGAATCTGGTGTGATTTTCTGCTGCTGTAGCCTATCCACTTCAAAATTCGACATGAAACGCATTCACAGCTGCTCTTCTGCACACCACGGTTGTAACATGCAATTAGTTGAGCTACTTCACCTTTTCTTTTATTTATTCATTTACGGGATGTGGGCATCGCCAGCTAAGCCAGCTTTCATCGCCCATCCCTAGATGCCCGTGAGAAGGTAGTGATGAGCTGTCTTCTTCAACTGTTGCAGTCCCTGAGGTGTAGGTACACCCACTTTGCTGTTAGGGAGGGAATTCCATGATTTTGACCCAGCGACAGTTAAAGAACAGCGATATGTTTCCAAGTCAGGATGGTGAGTGACTTGGAGGGGGCTTTCCAAGTGGGGGTGTTCCCGGGTATCTGCTGTTCTCGTCCTTCTAGATGGTAGTGGTCGTCAGTCTGGAAGGTGCTGCCTTAGAAACTTTGGTGTGTTGTTGCAGTGCATCTTGTAGATAGTACACACTGCTGCGACTGTTCCTCGATGATGAAGGGATTGGATGCTTGTCGAAGGAGTACCAATCAAATGAACTGCTTGTACTGGATGGTACACACTGACCTAAGTAGATGATGGAGAGGCTTTGGGGGGTCAGTGAGTGAATTACACACCGCAGAATTCCTAGCCCTTGACCTGCTCTGGTAGAAACGGTGTTTATATGGCTGGATCAGTTCAGTTTCCTGTCAAAGGTAAGCCTCCAGGATGTTGATAGTAGCTGATTCAGTGATGGTGATGCCACTGAATATCAAGGGATGATGGTTAGAGCCGCTGTCGTTGGAGATGGTCATTGCCTGGCACTTGCGTGGCTTGAATATTACTTGCCACTTGTCAGCCCAAGCCTGGATATTGTCCAGGTCTTGATGCATTTGGGTATCAACTGCTTCACTATCTGAGCAGTCATGAATGGCGCAGAACATTGTGCAGTCATCTGCGAACATCCCCACTTCTGGCCTTATGACAGAAGGAAGGTTATTGATGAAGCAGCTGACGATGGTTGGTCCTAGGACACTTCCCTGAAGAACTCCTGCAGTGATGTCCTGAGGATGAGATGATTGACCTCCAACCACCACAACCATCTTCCTTTGTGTCAGCTCATACCAGTCTGGCCATTCTCCCCTTACTCTCATTAACAAGGCATTTTTGTGCAAGGAACTGCCATTCACTGGATTTTCTTTTTGCTTTATGCACCATTCCCTATAAATTTTAGAGACTGTTGTGAATGAAAATCTCAGGAGTTCCACAGTTTCTGAGGTACTCAATCCAGTCATTCCATAGCAAAAGTCACTTAGACCACATTTCTTCCTCATTCTGATGTTTGGTCTGGATGACAACTGAACCTCTTGACCATGTCTGCATGCTTTAATGCATTGAGTTGCCACATGATTGGCTGATTCAATATCTACATGAACGATCTGGTGTGCAGGTGTACCTAATAAAGTGGCCACTGAGTGTATGTAATCTCAACATGTTAGTTATCGGTTCCTGATTTAGAGAGAGATTTTTCTTTCTTTTCAAATCTTTTTATTGTGTATATATACATATATATATATGGAAAATAACATGAGTACATCGAAGTAACAACACTTACAATGCCTCAAAAAAAACCCATCATCTTAAAGATTGAAAATAAAATTTTGTGATAACAAAAAAAACCTACTGAGCAGAAAAGTGAGAAAAAAAAGAGCACCCATTTAGTTGTACAACCCCGGAGCCATGCATCATACAAAAAGCTTCTAAAAATAAACATCAAACCGCCAGCAAGAAAAGAAAATGTACTAAAAGAATTTACAATTAGATCGTGGAAAAATTATATCAATTAACTCAAATGATAATAACGAGCAAATGAGCCCCATCTTTTCTCAAAATCAAGTAAAGGTTCAAAGGTTTGACTTCTAATTTTCTCCAAACTAAGACATAGCATCACTTGAGAGAACCATTGTGACAAAGTGGGAGCTGATGTATCCTTCCACTTCAACAAAATGGCCTTCCTAGCTATCAATGTAACAAATGCAATAACATGTTGGTCAGACACAGAAATACCATGAATATTTTGAGGAACTATTCCAAAAATCACAGTTAATTTATTAGGTTGTAAATTAATTTTAAGTGCTTTAGAAATTGTTGAGAAAACCGACTTCCAGAACTGTTCCAATATAGAACAAGACCAAAACATATGTGTCAGTGTAGCTATCTCAGTTTTACATCTATCACAATGACTATCAACATTAGGAAAGATTTTAGAAAGTCTCTCCTTTGTCAAATGATAACGATGTACAATTTTAAATTGAATCAATGAGTGGCTAGCACAAATTGAAGAAGAGTTAACCAACTTCAATATCCGCATCCAATCCTCTGTCATAAAAGTCAAATTAAGTTCCTTTTCCCAATCCCGTTTAATCTTTGACAAAGGACGCTTATCCCATTGTAATAATAAATTAGAGATTTTTCATAAGCCATTTTATACTTTAGGGACAATTTGAAGCAAAGCCTACCTGATAGGCAATTTGGAGGGTTTGGATCAGCTGTCTGGTTTGTATTATGCCTCACCTTCTATTCCCGTTGACTTCATTAAAGAGCAAAATTAGAGAGTAGTGTGTATCTCGGGTATCTAATCTGAACTCCTCCCATTATTGCCAGGACAGTTAATTGATTTGGAATGGATATTTAAGGGTAATTTTTCATACATGCAATGAGGGTGGGATAATTTAATACCAATCTGTATCTCCATTGCCAACAGCCAACATTCAAAGCTTCTCCCACCACCAGGAATGGATTCATGTTCCTGATTCAGATATGAAGTTGTTCATTTTTAATTCTTTGGTGCAGATCGCCTTTTGCCTTTAGTTATTGTGGAGGCGTGATAAGTTGACCTTTCGATAAATCAATGCCTGGCTTCACCTCATGCGACCAGACAACATTCCAGATGCGGTACTAACACCCCACAGTGAGCTGCACCAGTAGACAAGCTGTCCCAGTATGTTTACAGTACTGACATCTACCCAGCAATGTGGAAAATTGCCAAAGTGTGTTCTGTTCACAGAGAAAATCAATTCAGCAATTAACATGCAGTCAGTCTACTCTGTTATCATCAATGTGATATATAGACCATAAGACATATGAGCAGAATTAGGCCATTCAGCCCATCAAGTTTGCTCTGCCATTCAATCATAGCTGATATGTTATCCCTCTCAACCCCACTCTCCTGCTTTCTTCCCTTAACCTTGATGTCCTCATACGCCATTGTGATCAATGAGGGACGTTATGCTGCATAAGATGTTGATCAGGTGAAATTTAGAGTATTGTGGGCATTTCTGGTCACCCAGCTACAGGAAAGATATCAATAAACTTGAAAGCATTGGACAATTAATGTTGGCCTTGCTGAATTGAGCCAGATTCTAAACATAAATTAAAAATAAAAGAAAATCACTGGTAAATTTCTTTTTATGTCTTTAAGGAAATGACATGACTAACAATTGATTGTTTGAAGAGGCAACAAGTCAATGAGAAGAAGGAGAAGGAAAATGGAGGGCTACATTGGATGGAAAGGTTTGATTGATCTTGGAATAAGTTAAAAGGTCGAAACGATGTCATGGGCTGAAGGGCCTGTGCTGTGATGTAACATTCTGTGTTCTAAACTGCAGAGAGATGTGGACACAGTTCTGCATACCACAGAAACCAGCCACTCCTTCATGGACTCTGTCTACACTTCTTGGTGCCTCGATAAAGCAGCCAACCTAATCAAGAACTCCTCCACCACAGTCATTCTTTCTTCTCCCTTCTCCCTGGTGATTTGTGTTTGCTTGCTCAAAGGCTGTTTCTATCCCACTGTTATCAGACTATTGAACATAACGTGGGCTGTTGGTCTCACCTTTTACACCATCATGGCCTTGCAACTACTGCCTTTCTCCATTGCACTTTCCCTGTAACTGAAACACTTTATTATGCATTCTGTTATTGCTTTTCCCTTGTGCTACCGCGATGCACTGATGCAATGGTATGATCTGCATAGATTTTCAAAGTTCAAAATTCTAAGTAAATTTATTAGCAAATTATATATAAGTTACCATATACAACCTTGAGATTTGTTTTCTTGCAGACATGCAAAATAAATACAAGAAACATAACAGAATCAATAAAAGACCTATCCCATCAGACGGCACTGTAATTTTTGACTGTATTTAGTATATGTGACAATAGTAAACCAAATTACCCATTTGCCACAAAAAGGCAAGAGGAATAACGTCAGCTATGATCTTACTGAATAGCTGCAGGCTTGAGGTACTGGAAGACCTATTCAGGTTTCTAATTCCAATGTTCTAATATTTACATTTTACACGTGGTTAAGGATTAATTAAAGATTAAACATTAGCTTCATTTGTCATACGTACATTAAAACTTCGAAACATACAGTGTTGTTTGCGTCAGATCAAATCAGAGAGGAATATGCTGGGCAGCCTGCAAATGTTGCCACACTTCCAGCACTGAAATAGCATGCCAAGAACATGGGAAGAAACTGGACACCTGAATTAAACCCACATGGTCTTGGGAAGAATGTAGAAATTCCTTGGGGGTATCTGCGGATATTGAACCCCAATATGTTATTGCTGGCATTTTAAAGCAAAGCGTTAACCCCGATGCTACCATGCCACCCTAGGCTAATAGTGAGGAAGGAAATCCTGGGGAGAAATGAACTGGTTCAGTGTAGGCAAAAGCATTAAATGGAGTTTAGTTCAAATTCGGAAGACATATACAACATATAGTTTTTAACCATTCTAGGTTCTCTGTATTTGTAATCAACCCCAGCTCTATAAGCTTTCAAATAATCTGCATTCCTTCAGTTCTAGGATCTTGTACATTCTGATTTTAATCACATTTCTGATCCATGATCCTAATCTTTGGAATTCTTGTCTTTAGCAATTTGGCCTTTGTTTTGTCTTGTATGATGCCCGCAAATTATACTTTTAACTGAGGATTTGGTCACTTACAAACAAGAGAAAGTCTGCAGATGTTGGAAATCCAAGCAACGTACACAAAATGCTAGAGGAACTCAGCAGGCCAGGCAGCATCTATGGAAAAGACTCCAGTCAATGCTTTGGGCCGAGATCCTTCAGGTGGGAGGAGGAGGAGACCTTTATAAAAGTGGGTCTGGGTAAGCATGTGGTTGAAGAGTCAGAGGACCACAGAGATCACATGGGGGAGCAGTGAGAGAGGGTTTCACTGAACTCCCGTCGAAGGGAAGATTTAAACTTCTTCAGGGTAGGCATCCCTGGAAGAGACTAGAGTAGCTAGTCCAATCACAAACAAGAGAAAATCTGCAGATGCTGGATATCCAAGCAACACACACAAAATACTGGAGGAACTCAGCAGGCCAGGCAGGGTCTATGGAAAAGAATACAGTTAATGTTTCAGGCTAAGACCCTTCAGCAGGACTGGAGAAAAAAAGATGAGGAGTAGATTTAATACGTGGGGGGAGGGAAGACAAAATTTGGTGATTCATTCTGCTATCATCTTTTTTAGCTCTGTTTTGGCCTTCATATTCTTTCACTACTTTGTTTATTTGTTTTTTAGAGATGCAGCCAGTAACAAGCCTGATACCCCTATGTAACCAATTGACCTCCTAACCCTTATGTGTTTGGAACGTGGGAGGAAACCCATGCAATCTTGGGGAGAACATGCAACAGGGAGTGGCTGAATTGAACCCAGGTCACTGGTGGTGTAGCCATCATCGTGGCTATCCTTCGAGGTTGAGGATGACGGTCGTCGTTCTGAAGAAGTGGCCCAAAGGGTGAAGACGGCTGTGCGTGTATTTGTTTAACGTGTACTTGATGTTGCACTCCAAGAAGCACACGATACTTCACAAATCAACCAACTGATTCCAATGGCATGGAAACCACGACGATTGGAGCTGATGGATTTGTTGCAGCCTTCATCCGCCTTCACAGCCGTTGAGTTCAAAGTAACTTTGTCTGCTTGTTCCACATTTGAGGTCTTGGTTGGATTGTTCTTTGTCGGGGACCTCACCCTCGACCTTACCGCCATGGGTGACCCTACCAGGAGCATAGCTCCAGACAGCATCGCAGGACCACACAAGCTTCTCCACCACGACAGGATGACAATCCACGGAGAAGGGTGGTGTAGCAGCATTACACTAATGGCTACACTGCCGTGGCGCCCTCTATTGAAGTTACTACAGGTCCTCCACAGGTAACAGCAGAGTTCTTGTCCCTGTAAACAGTTCACAAGAGGGAACTGAGGCAACAGACTGGGTCTTCACCTGGCAGATGGTGCTTGCATCCCCACAGCAGTTGGTAGATCCATTACCCTGGTCTCGCAGACGAACAAGATGTACATAAAATGGGCGTTTGTGAGCTGGGAAGGAACTGAATATAAATTCAAGCCGCTGTGTCATTCATTACCTTAAATGTCTTGTTTGTATTTCATAAATAGCTAAGCAACACATATGTCCCCACAGGCAGTAAACTGAACATCTAGGGCACAGAGTATTTGAGATGTTTCTTGTGTAAGTTACTATAAGAAAAGCAGAGTTGTTGTGTTGTTTTAATGAAAAAGGAACTGAAGAAAGCAAAGAAATATATATATATATAAGGAAAAGGAGCAATATTATCCACATGGCCCTTGGAATCTCATATATTATTCAATAACATCAGGACAGATATTATCTCTGGCCTCAAGTCTTATTTCTTGCCTGATTCTAATAACCCTTGATTCCTTTGTAATCCAAAAATGCATCCAGTTCACCCCATGAGTATAAGGAATGTCTCAATATCTTTGAGGTTGAGGAGTCCAAAGCTTCACAGACAGTAATTAACTCTTCATCTCAGTCTTAAGTTTGCAGTCCTTTGTCCCGTGAGTATGCCTTCCAGCTCTCAGTTCCCCAGCCTGGTTAAACATCTTCACAGCTGCAACTCTGTCAAGTCTTTTCAGAATCAGATATGTATCTATAAGAATCTCAATATAGCAAACTCCAGAGTGTATAAATTGGCCTCAATCCATAAGTATTCAAGAGTTTTTACAAACCGCACAATTCTCATAGACCAAGTTTCTCTTTCCTAATCAATTACATAACGTACTTTCTGCCTGTATGTCTCTGGCGTTTAGGGCAGCAATGTCCATAATGTCTGCCTGTCCATACTGTCTCACACAGATAAAGAAGGATTCTTCATTGCTGTTTCCATAATAATTTTTTTGACCTGTCACGGCTGTTAGCCCTGATCTGAACCCCTGAACCTGGAGAACTGGTCAACCATTTTTAGTCTGGCCTCTACCCTTTGACCTGTTTAACGTGGGTGACCCTGACAAAAACGAAGGCCGTGAATCCAGCCAGCATAGCTGTCCGGGTCATTGAGGCACACAAGCCTCCAACCCCTATGACAAGTTTGCGGTCCTCTTGAAGGAATCAATTACATAAATCAAATTTGTAACTAAATCTCCAGACATTAAGAGGTTATTATTCAAGCTTCTTTCAGTTTTTCTCTGGTTGTGCAGGATAAGTTAATCATATTGCTGTGTGAAATCTCTGGGCTCCTCCAGTTTGCTTGATCTTTCTTCAAAAGTCAACCTTTTCATCCTAGGACCTTCACTGCGCTGATGCCAATCAAGTAGATCGCTGCTTAAGAAGGAGACTAAAAATGTGTGCAATAATCCTAAGTGTGATTGCACAGTCATAGTATATTTCAGTTTGGCCAATTGGCCAATTTGGCAACTGTTCTGGCCAAATCTGCTAGAAACTGCTGAGAATTGGGGACACAGTTCAGTATATCATGTAAACCAGCCTCCCCACCCTGGACTCTGTCCACACTCCTTGCTTCCTTGATAAAGCAACCAACATAATCAAAGAACCCTCCCACCTTCTCCCTCCTCCTATCGGACAGAAGATAACAAGAGCCTGAAAGCATGTACCACCACGTTCATGGATGGATTCTATGCCATCACTGTAAGATAATTAAACGGTCCCCTAGCAGGACGAGATAGATTTTTGGCTTCTCAATCTCCCTTGTTATGACACGGGACCTTATCATCTTCCTGCATTGCATTTTCTCTGTGACCCATACAGCCATAGAGCCCTACAGCATGTAAACAGGACCTTCGGCCCATCTAGTCTGTGCCAATCTATTAAGTCCTATTAACCTGGACCTGGACCATGGCCCTCCATACCCTTCCCATCCATGGATATATCTAAATTTCTCCTACATGTTGAAATTGAACCCGCATCGACCACTTCCGCCTGCAGTCCACTCCACACTCTCACCACTCAGTGAATGAAGAAGGTCCTGTAGCACTTTATTTGCATTTTATTGTTGCTTTCCTTTCTACTACCTCAATGCCTGAATCTCACAGTCATATATGGTGACATTATATATACTTTGATAATAAAATTTACTTTGAAATTTGAACCTTGAATACATTGTTGCAATGGTTAGCATGCAAAACAAAAGTTTTTCACTGTATCTCAGTACATATGACAATAATGAACCAATTTAAAAATTCCTACTTCTGTAATATGTATACAGTACTGTGAAAAAGTCTTAGGTACATTTATATAGCTAGGACTTTTGCACAGTACTCTATTTGTCAACATGGAGCGGAAAGCGAGTCTGTAAATCTGGCATGTGCAAAGGATGTTGGGAAAGGCACGGGTGGGGCGCTGTCAGAGGGGTGTGGGCAGGTGGCAGAGAAGGAGTGCAGGAGGGGTGGTGTGGGTGCAGACACACCAGCCCTGAGACACCAGGCAAGGTCAATTGATTCCAAACAATTGGTTTATTGGTCATTGCAGAATATCTCTCTGGTGTTTTGGCACATGCTCTTAAAAAGACTTGCCACCCCTTAATGATGGATGCCATCTTCTTGAGGTACCACCTTGAGAAGAGCCTTTGATGGTGGTGACACGTGTGCCCACGATGAAGCTGGCTGAGTCCACCGATACGAGACTATCTACTGTGTTTTCATGCGATTGGATCCATGCCACAGCACCCTGACAGTACAATCTGGCCAGAATGGATCCAGTAGACTCCAGTTGCCTGAGAGCTGCCCTGGAACAACAGGGAGTGACGCTTGGGAGACAGCAGAACCAGCTGGACTCTGTCTGCTCAGTGCAGTGGAGTCACTTTCTGCCGATGTAGCCGATCGTGGGGCCCAGACTCAGTCACTCCAGCTGTTCCAGAGTGCCCATCAACATTCTGCAATTGCATCTTCTGCCCTGTCCTCCGCATTCTCACTCACCCCTGCCAACCAAGAACCCCATACACCTCCTCCAGAGAAGTACTCAGGAGAGCCCGGTACCTGCCGCTCTCTTCTTTCCCAGTGCACCCTCATTTTTGAACTACAGCCAACAACATTTCTGACTGATCAAGCCGAGGTAGCCTACGTCATCACCCAATTGTCCGGTCAGGTGAGAGAATGGGGAACAGCCATCTGAGAGGCAGGGTCCCCTTTCTACAGTAGATTTCAGTTATTTTCTGAGGAGATGAGAAAAGTGTTTGATCACTCCAAACATGGGAGACAGGCTGCACATGTGCCAGGGGCGCAGATCTGTGTCAGATTATGCCATAGAGTTCAGGATCCTAGCCATCTCCAGCGGCTGGAACTCAGAGGTACAGTACGACACCTTCCTGAGTGGCCGCTCCGAAGACATCAAAGATGAGCTGATCACCCAGGACCTTCCTACCACATTTGAGGCCCTGGTAGATTTGGCCATCTGTATTGATGTTCGCCTTCAGCAGTGCTGTAGAGGGAGGTGTTCCAGAGGGTCCCTGGGGGCACTGTGTGAGTTCCAAGCTCCTCGTCAGCCTACATTGTCCTGCTGTGTGCCTCTGTCTACAATTCCCGTTCCAGAGCCCGAAGCTATGAAGGTTGACTGTATCCGACTGAAAGACAAAGGAGAATCAGCACTTGTTCCTGTCTGTACTGTGGCCAACCAGACCACTTCATCTCCACCTGCCCAATAAAAGCCAAGCGCTCACCACTGGGTCGAGGAGTACTGGTGAGCGTGACCCCAGTCCAGCCCTCCTCGACGCCACTCAATCTCTTACCTGCTTCTCTGGAGTGGGGCGTCCAACGGCGAGCGGTCTCCGTCTTGGTCGATTCTGGTGTGGAGGGGAGTTTTATCGATTCTGGTTTGGCTGCCCAGTGGGGGTTACCCACGTCTGCTCTCCAGTCACTATTGGTAGCCACTGCCTTGAATGGTCAGAGACTGGCTAACATCACCCATGTCACGGCCCCAGTGAGTCTTAGCTTATCCGGCAACCATCATGAACAGTTAACCCTTGTTATTGACTCTCCTCAAGCTCCCATTGTCCTGGGCCATCCCTAGTTAGTCAGACACAACCCCCACATTGACTGGCTCAGTCGCAAGATTGTAGTCTGGAGCCCATACTGTCAATCCCACTGCCTCCGCCATTGTCAGATCCCCTTGTCTCCAAGCCCAGATCCCCCTGAGGAATTTCCGGACCTTAGTGCCATCCCTCCTGAATACATGGACCTCAAGACCTAGCAAGTCCTGGGCCACTTCACTACTGCCTCATCGTCCATATGATTATGCCATTGACCTCTTCCCTGGCACATCTCCCCCGAAGGGGTCTCCTGTATTCCCTGTCCGTACCTGAAACAGGAGCCATAAGTAAGAACATCTAAGAGTCTCTGGCTGCAGGCATCATCCGGCCATCTTCCTCCCCTGTTGGTGCCAGTTTTTTCTTTGTTGAAAAGAATGACAGCTCATTACATCCATGCATTGATTACCAGGGACTGAATGAAGTCATTGTTAAGAACTATTACCCTCTTCCGTTCATGCCCTCGGCATTTGAACTACTGCAAGGAGCCTCAGATTTCACCAAGCTTGATCTCCGTAACATCTACCATCTTGTCCACATCCGCAAAGGGGATGAGTGGAAGACGGTCTTCAACACCGCCGCAGGCCATTACGAGTATCTGGTCATGCCATTTAGTCTCACCAATGCCCCCGTCGTCTTCCAAGCCCTGGTAAATGACGTTCTCAGGGACATACTGAACCAATTTGATTTTGTGTATCTCGATGACATTTTGATTTTTTTTCTAAGTTCCTTGCTGCACACACAGGTCACGTCCGCAGAGTTCTCCGGCACCTTCTGGAGAACCAGCTCTTTGTGAAGGCTGAGAAATGTGAGTTTTATCGCGATACCATCTCCTTCTTGGGGTATGTAATTTCAGGCAGTTCCATTCAGATGGACCAACAGAAGGTCAAGGTGGTGATTGAATGGCACCAACCTTTGACTCATCGGGAGTTGCAACACTTCTTGGGCTTTGCTAACTTCTATCGCCGCTTCATCAGAAATTACAGTACACTGGTTGCATCGTTCACTGCTCTTACCTCATCTGCTGTCAGATTCTCCTGGTCCCCTGCTGCTGGAAAAGCATTCTCTGACCTGAAGGAACGTTTCACCTCTGTCCCCATCCTGACTCAAACAGACACTGACTGGCAGTTCATTGTGGAGGTGGATGCATCTGACATTGGTGTAGGAGCTGTTCTATCTCAGCGATTGGCCAAGGATGAGAAGGTACACCCCTGCACCGCCTTCTCTCACCGCCTCTCTCCCATGGAGTGGAATTACGATGTTGGAAACCGGGAGCTGCTGGCTGTGAAGCTAGATCTGGAGGAGTGGAGGCATTGGCTGGAGGGAGCAAAGGTGACATTCTTAGTCTGGACTAATCACAAGAATCTGGAATATAGCCATACGGCCAAGCACCTCAACTCCCGTCAAGCTCGTTGGTCCCTGTTTTTCCTCAAGATTCAATTTTACTCTGTCCTTCCGCCCTGGTTCCAAGAATGGAAAACCTGATGCCCTCTCCCGAAGATTTCCCTCCTCTGAAACCACTGAGGTCCCCAATGTCATCCTTCCTGTTCACTGTCTCATGGGTTAAGCACATTGGGACATTGAATCCACTGTGCAAGCTGCTCAACAGAGCAAGGCAGCCCCTAGTCAATGCCCCACTGACCGTGTTTATGTTCCCAGCTCTGTCCACTCACAGGTATTTCACTGGGGTCATTCTTCCCGGTTATCCTGTCACCCTGGAACCAAGCGTACTCAGGCCTTCATCAGTCAGTGGTTCTGGTGGCCCGCCATGGGAGATGACATCCGCAACTTTGTCTCAGCCTGCTCGGTCTGTGCTCAAGGCAAGAACGCTAACCGGTCACCGGCTGGTCTGTTACAACACCTGTCTATCCTCAAGAGGCCCTGGTCTCATGTTACCCTGAATTTTGTCACCGGTCTTCCCCCATCAGTTGGTAACACCACCATTCTCACAGTAGTTGATATTTTCTCCAAATCTGTACACTTCATTCCTTTACCTAAACTCCCCTCTGCCAAACAAACAGTCAAATTACTAGTACTGCATGTTTTTAAATTACATAGTTTACCTGTAGATGATGTGTCAGACAGGGGCTCTCAATTCACATCTAACTTCTGAAGGGCATTCTGTAATCTTCTGGGTGCCTCTGAGAGTCTGTCTTCAGGATTTCGCCCACAGACCAATGGCCAGACCAAGTGGGCCAACCAACAGCCAGAGACTGTATTGCAGTGTCTGGTCTCCCAGAACCCCTCCGCGTGGAGTCAGCAGCTACCCTGGGCCGAATACACCATAAACTCTCATCTGTCCTCATCCACCGGTCTGTCCCCCTTTGAGTGCTGCCTTGGCTACCAACCTCCATTGTTTCCTGCCCAGGAGGAGCTTGGTGTTCCATCTGCCGAGGCATCCATCCGCTGTTGTCAGCGGACATGGAGGCGCACTCCCTCTGCCCTTCTCCATGCCTTTGCTAGGATCAAGTGTCAAGCTGACTGCCTTCACTTCAAGGCTCCCCATTACCGCCAGGGACAGCGTGTGTGGCTTTCAACCCGAGACCTGCCCCTCAAGGCGGATTCCCACAAGCTCACTCCCCGCTTCATCGGCCCCTTTCCCATTGCTAAAGTCATCTGTCCTGCTGCCATCTATCTCAAGCTCCCCTTCACTCTCTGCCGCATTCATCCCACCTTCCATGTGTCCTGCATCAAGCCTTTCATGAGCCACCCCCTAGTCCTGTCCCCAAACACCGCCCCCCCCATGGCTCATCGATGGGTCAGAGGCCTTCACAGTGCGTCAACTGCTGGACATTCATCGCCAGGGCCGGGGCCTCCAGTACCTTGTGGACTGGGAGGGCTACAGTCCTGAGGGGAGGTGCTGAGTCTCCGTCCGTAACATCCTGGACCCCTCACTCATCAGGGACTTTTCATCGCCAGCACCCAGCTCTACCTGCCGTGACACCAGGAGGCGTCTGTGGGGGGGGGGGCGGTACTGTCAGTACCTCCAGTTGAACTGTCTTTTTGTGTGTGTTTTCCCCCCTTGCTGTCAGTCTGTGGTTTTGTATTGTCATGTGCTCCTGTCCCCACTCCTGCTCTACTCCGGCCCCTGTATTACTAAGTACTTCATCTCTCATCTGCGTCTCACTATTACCTGTATTGCTGCCACCTGTGTCTCATTGTGCTCCACCTATCATCTGCCTCTCTGTTTATTGCTCAGTGTATTTCAGTCCTGTGTTTTCACCTGTTTGCTGCCAGATTGTGCCAATGAATTTTCCTGAGCCTTTCCTGCATTTGTATCTGTAATCTGTCTGTCTAAATATTGATTCTGCCTGTTTCCCAATTTTGGATTTCTCTGGATGTTTTGATCTCTGCCTAAACTTTGACGCTGACTTTGTTTGCACCTTGGAATTTGTTACTCAATATCACTGTGTGCACAGTACTGGGTCTGCCATTGGATCCCTGCTCCAGAACCCTGACACTACACAGTATTTCTCCATTTTATATCCATTCTGCCCCATTTTTGTCACTCACTTAAGATCATGATTCCTGGGATGGCAGGTCTTTCATATGAAGAAAGACTGGATGAACTGGGCTTGTACTCGTTGGAATTTAGAAGATTGAGGGGGGATCTGATTGAAACGTATAAGATCCTAAAGGGATTGGACAGGCTAGATGCAGGAAGATTGTTCCCGATGTTGGGGAGGTCTAGAACGAGGGGTCACAGTTTGAGGATAGAGGGGAAGCCTTTTAGGACCGAGGTTAGGAAAAACTTCTTCACACAGAGAGTGGTGAATCTGTGGAATTCTCTGCCACAGCAAACTGTTGAGGCCAGTTCATTAGCTATGTTTAAAAGGAAGTTAGATATGGCCCTTGTGGCTACAGGGGTCAGGGGGTATGGAGGGAAGGCTGGGTTCTGAGTTGGATGATCAGCCATGATCATAATAAATGGCGGTGCAGGCTCGAAGGGCCGAATGGCCTACTCCTGCACCTATTTTCTATGTTTCTATGTTTCTATGTTTCTATAAGACATGGAGCAGAATTAGCTCATTCAGACGATCAAGTCTGCTTTGCCATTCAATCATGGCTGAACCCTTTATGAAAGTGGATCTCTCTTACAATGTACTTTTTGAAAGTCAAAGCTCACTCTAATGTCAGAAACACAAGTATGCTGAAAAGGTGCAATGAAAAACTTACTTGCAGTTGCATCATGGGTACATAGCATTGGAGACACAACATTCTCAAGAAAAAGATGATTTTATGATTTTTTTCCTTGTGAAAATTATACAAATTGTTCAAAATTATCCAAGAGGAAACAACAATATCCATTGTAGTATAAAACAGTCATAAATTAGCTTTACTGAGGTCGTGATTAAGGTTGTGCAGAGTGATTCAAGAACTGAATGGTTAAAGAGAAGTAGCTGTTCTTAAACCTAGTGGTGCGGAACTTAAGGCTTACAAACCTTCTGCTCAGTGGTAGCTACAAGAAATTTTGGGAATCTTTATTGCCTATTTTTGTATTTGAGTACAATACAAACAGTCTCTTCATTTAAATTATTGACACAACTTGTAAACAGCAGAGGCCTAGGTAGAGTGGACATGCTGAAGATGTTTCCAATAGTGGAGGAGCCTAGAATCAGAGGGCACAGCCTCAGAATACAAGGACGTCCCTTTAAAACAGATATGAAGAGGAATTTCCTTAGCCAGCATGTGGTGAATTATGGAATTCATTGCCATATAGCGCTGTGAGGTCAAGCCATTTGGTTATATTTTAAATAGGTTCTTGATTAGTAAGGGTGTCAATAGTTATGGAGAGAATGCGGGGAAAATGTAATTGAGAGGGAAAATAAATCAGCCATGACTGAATGGCTGAGTGAACTCTGCTCCAATGCCTAATGCCACTCTAATGTCTTATGATCGTATGGCCCTTCAACTAATCCCTTTCCCGCCCAACTAATTACATTGCTCTTGCTTTTTCCGGTTCTAGAGACAGGTCAGAATTTGAAACATTAACTCTGTTCCTGCTCCACAGATATTGTCTGACCTACATTTCCAGCCATTCCTGCTTTTATTTCTTTATTCCAGCACCTGCAGTCTTTTGCTTTTAAGTACAAATTTGTATTTGAAAATGATTCATTTAGATTCGAGCTCTGTTTTCTGTCAGCTAAGCAAAACTCCATCCAAGCTAAAATACTGTATTACCCTTCTTTAACGATTGGAGTAACCATTTAGGGGGCAATTCCCTGAATTCTAAATACAGTACTTCCAATTGTTTCACTTCTCAATCTCGATTAACTAATAAATGTATCAATCATAATTTCATCTTCATAAATTCGTCATATAATGGCTTTCGTTAATAATAGACTCTGATCATTGCCTGATGACAAGCATTTGGGAAACTAATCTTTCGTTCCTTGAATTACCTCTGCTCATTTCCATTTTGGTTGGACTTCCCCAGGATCTGGGGAAGGTTTGAAGTTCATAATCAATGCTTGACCATCTTTGCAGCCATTTCTTTTAGGAACAGATGTAAACTGTCAAATCCAGGAATTTATCCAGTCTTGTCCTATTAGTTTACCAACTTCTTCTCTAATAGTAATGATTATTCCCACTTCCTCTTGTCACCTATGTAGCAGCACAGGGAGAGGCTCTTGGGCCCACAATGTGTGCCAACCATAATGCCATTCCAAGCTAATCCCACGTACCTACACATGATCCATATCTCTCCATTCCTGTGCCTGTCTAAATGCTGCTTAAACCTTGCTGTTATACTTGCTTTCAGCACTTCCCAAGGCATGACATCTCTGTGTCAAAGAAACTTTCCTCATAACTCTGCTTTAAATATTCCCCCTCTTACCTTAAACCTATATCTTCTAATATTTGGTTCCCTAAGGTTATTGTAGCTGGGGTGGTAGTGGGGATAAGCCTCCACTATCTATTAAAAGCTCCCAATAGCATGCATCTCAAATAGCCTCTGACAACCAAGTCCAGATCCTGGCCTTCACATGTGGCTAAGCCCAGTGGAACTGTTTCTCCTGACAGGAAAAGGGGCAAAGGCAGGTTACTGGCGCCTTAAAATCAGTCGATTTGGGTAGATAGAGCTCATCAGTCACAGTTGGCAGCTTATCTGGGAGAAGGAAAGCTGACCTCAAACCTCTGCTGCCTTGCAGCTACTCCCTCTCATGGGGAAGGCTTAAGGAGTAAACCCTTAGGAAAAATATGGAGCTGGAATCCCTAAGGCAGTCCTACGTTGAGTTCAACGTTGAATGTCAACTCCTGCGATGCTGCTGGTGCCAAGCTCTATTAGTCTCTGCCATTCCTTTGGATTCATCAGATGTGTGTAGAAGAGGAAGACTTCTACATGGGTAAGGGCTTCCTCGCTGTATCATACTGCCCTGGTTTGCTTATTATATAGACAGCGGGGACGCCACATTCATCGTTGACCCTGACCAATGGAGGGCCTCATTTAGTAGTTGACATTTCTACCACAGGAAAAATCCCTGACTTTCCATCATATCTACACCTTTCAGAACTTTATGAACTACTACTAGATCTCCCCTCAGCTTTCTAAAGAAAAGAGTTTGAATTTGTCAAACCTCTTTTTACAATGAGTACATTGTAATACAGGCAGCATTGTGGTGAACTTTGCTGCACCCTCTCTGGAACCCCCACAACCTCCCTGTGATGCAGTGACAAGAACTACAAATGTGACTACAACTGCACAAACTACACGATTCAAATGTGTCCAAACAGAAGTTTAATACAACTGCAACATAACTTCCTGACGTTCATCCTCAGCAGCGTGGCCTGTGAAAACAAGTGTGCCAAGCCTCTTCTTTGCCACCCTTTCCATTTGTTGCCACCTTTAGGGAGCTACAGATTGGCTTGCATTCAAGATCCCTCTGTGTACCAGTGCTCCAGGCATTTCCAACATCATGCATATCATACCTACATGGCAGAGTCATCCAGATAATCACTTAAGTCAACCGTGTGTAGCCGCAAACAATAATTTAGTGTCTATGTGTGCAAAATTAATCCTCCGTTACATAATCAAAACAAGCAAAGTACAAGAAGTTCAAAATTCATAATAATTCTTTTGCTAATATGTAAGATTAAGTTTCTTATGAAACTTGTAGCCATGTAATCACCACAACCTAAAAAAAATCACTTCTACATTCATCACACATTAAACTAGATTTATTTTGAAAGTACGCTAAGAAGAACATTCAGGTACCCTCTCCATAGTTTAGAATTTCAGTCGCATTTGAATAAGTAGACGGCAACTATTAGTATTGACATTGAGTTTATTATCGACCCAGTGAAAAACTTCATTTTGCATGCCAGCCATAGAGATAATTTCAAAAAATTAAGTAGCTTGAGAAAGTATAAGAGAAAAAGCAGCAACATAATCCATAAAATAGTGTTACAGTTACAGAAAAAATGCAGTGCTGTTCGACAATAAGATGCTTGGGCCTTTGTGGCATTGTAGTATTTGTGGTAGAACTTCTAAATTATTCTATAGCTTTAATGGGCATAAAACTATGACAAAGGGTCAGTTTCACATACAAACATGATGGGACCCAGGGGACATCAGAAAACAAACTTTACAGATGATGGTCCAGATAACATTGTCAAGTGTGCGAGAGCACAGTATACACTTTCAATGGTTCAAATAATCAATACCATTAATGAGAGGACTGAGAGCAACTATTGTTGTTGATAGGTAGCTGGGTCAACATTTACAATCGCTATCAGACCATCAAAGCCAAAACTCAAAGTCAAGTTTATTGTCATCTGGACAAGTGCATGTATGCACAAGTCCAATGAAAAGCTTGCTTACAGCAGTCTCACAGGCACATTCCATTAGAGACACAAGATTGACAAGAGAAACATAAACATAAATTATATACAACCATTACAAGAAGGAACAGAAATAAAACAATAACAAAATCTATTGTTATGCAAAGTTGTTACAGTGTTGCTATATCATACTTTCACTGTACTGTGATAATATGTAATTAAGGTTGTGCAGTTTGGTTCAAGAACAAAATGGCTGAAGGGAATTAGCTGTTGTTGAACCTGGTGGTGCGGAAATTCAAGTTTCTTTACCTCTCGCCCGATGGGAGCTGCAAGAAGGTTGCCTCTGCTGTCTGTAAGAAGTTTGACCATTCTCCCCGTGACTGTGTAGGTTTCCTCCGGGTGCTTCAGTTTCCTCCCACATTCCAAAGACATGCTGGTTAGTAGGTTAGTTGGTCATTGTAAATTGACCCGTGATTAAGCTGATATTAAATCGGGATTGTGGGCGGCACGGCTCGAGGGGCCAGAAGGGCCTGTTCTGCACTGTATCTCAATAATTAAAAAGATGCTGTAGCATGGATGGTGGGGATCTTTGAAGATAGGTGTTGCCTGCTTCAGGAAGTGCCTCATGTAGATACTAGAGATGGTGGGGAGGGATATGCCCGTGACCTGTTGGGTTGAGCCTAACATGCTCTGCAGCTCCTTACAGTCCTAAGCATCCCAGACCATGCCATACCAAGCCATGGGATAACCAGTCAGAATACTTTGAATGGTAAATTTGTAGTAGTTTGCAAATGACAAGACAAACCTCCTTAGTTTTCTAAGTAAGACACTGGGGCTGCTTTTGTGTGATTGCATTGATGTGCTGAGCGCAGGGCAGATCATGTGATGTGTTAGCACCCACAAATTTAAAGCTGCTGATTCTTTATTCCACCGATCCTCCAATGTTGTCTGGTATATGTTTGCCCTCCTTCCCCTACCTGAAGTTCACACTGGGTCTTTAGTTTTACAGACACTAAATAAAAAGCAATGAAATGTTCATAATATTAATGCTATCCACTTCTTGTTTACTGTGAGCAACTTGCAGCCATTTCTGTGGAAATCTACAGTGAGCATACATTACATTCAATTTTGGCTCAGCAACAGTTCCAATGATTAAGTGCACAACATTTTACAGATATTACTTTTGACTGCTTTCTCAATACGATCCAGGCAACTGTCTTGCAACCTGTTGCCAAGTTTTTTTTCCCATATGGGTTAAGCTGACCAGACAATCTTGTGCAACATTGCATTTGTTGAGTGCTTAATGTCCCAGCTTCATCTATCCTTCCAAAGGTGTCGAAAATATTACAGCAGTATTTAACATTAACTTTCCTATCACAGAATGTCTATTTATTTATTCAGAACTCTGTTCATGTATCAATTTTCATTACTTTTACTTTACTTTACTTTTATACCTTATTGTCACCGAACAATTGGTACTAGAATGTACAATCATCACAGCGATATTTGATTCTGCACTTCATACTCCCTGGATTACAAATATTAAATATTAAAAATATTTAAAAAGTTAAAATTAGTAAATATTAAAAATTTAAATTATAAATCATAAATAGAAAATAGAAAAATGAGAAGTAAGGTAGTGCAAAAGAACCGAGAGGCAGGTCCGGATATTTGGAGGGTACGGCCCAGATCCGGCCCATATTATTTTTTAATATGGTAATATTTCAACCAACCAAATTTTCTTTTGCTGATAGCACTGGGCAAAAAAGACTTTGCTTCCTGAATACTTTTGGGTGTACCTTCTGGATTTTGGGCTGCTGATCATGAAAATCATCATGTAATTTCCCCACCATGCACCATTTTTTGAAAAAGCCTACATTTGTTATTTCAATTCATAATTCGGGTCAGAATAACTGATGCCAAGATTGAGGAAGGCAGTCTTGTTGGTCCATAAATCAAACAGGTCACCAATGACAGGCAATTTGAAGAACTTCTAGAGGAACTGGAGAAAATCACATGGAAGGCATTCAAGGATGTTGTTGAAATTTTTCTTTGCGTCTCGGAGCAGCTGGTTGACAACATGCTTCAAGTATACAAAACCATGAAGTGCAACATGTCACTAAAGATTCATTTTCTGCGTTCCCATTTAGACTTCTTCCCTGCAAATCTTGGTACTGTCAGTTACGAGCATGGTGAAAGGTTTCACCAGGACATTACAGTCATGGAGAAATGGTATCAGGGCAACTGGAATCCATCAATGTTGGCTGATTATTATTGGACACTTAAGCAAGAAACCTCAGACTCTGGGAGTGAGTCATAACTTGAAGCAGTAAGTGAAACAGCAACATCATTTCATGGTGGGAACCATTTGAAAATGACAATTCTCATTGGGAGTGAGTCATAATTTGAAGTAGCAATTGAAAGAGCAACATTGCCACAGGATGGTAGCCATTTGAAAAGAACTACTCTCATCAGGAGTGAATTTTCTTTCAGCCAGAGGGAAGAAGCAAGGTGGAAGTGGAACGGCCATTGTTGAAGTGGGTCAGTGTTAGAATCAGGCTTTGGCTCAACAGGCCTCGGCAAGAACAGGTGGAGGCTAAGGATGTGGAGTCGGTTATTATCATTTTTTTCTGATTGTGGAAGTTTGGCTTGAGAAGTTGGAGCCAAAGTTATTTCAAGCTCGGGAGAAGAGGCTGAATAAGTGACTTAGGTCTGTGCAAGGCTCAAAGACTTCAGAGAGAAGGCATAGGTAAGAACAGATAAGCTTCTTTTATTGTCTGCAAATCTTTAGTCATTAGTTCAGTGTAGGCAGGATGGTTGAGGCAGTTGAATACTCCTCCTGCAAGCTATTGGATTTCAGGGTGCATAACAGTGTCCTTGATCACAACATCAGCAGGAAGTACACTCGATTTCAGCTCCTGATTGACAAGGTAAAGGAACTATGGCTGGAGCTGGATGTGCTCAGGACCATCCAGAATGTTGAAAGCCTCACAGATGAAACATTTACTGAGGTGGTCACACCCTGGGTGTATGTTACTAATAGTAGATGGGTGACCATCAGGAGAAGTAAGGGGAGTCAGCAGTCAGTGCAGGGTTCTTCCATGGCCATTCCCCTCAGCAACAATTATATCCCTTGGATACTGCTGAAGGGGATGACCGATCAGGGCACGGCAGTTACAGCATGCACCCGATCGTGCCAGACTCTGGCGTTTAGATGCTCTAACTCTCTGGAATATGGATAATGGGTGCGGTCCCTTTAAAGATTTGGGCCTGACCTGCTAATTGGCTGCTATGTTTTGGCGCCAGGATTTTAATATTTAAAAAGCACCTGAACTGTAGTTTGCTGCTTAGTCATCTGCTCAAGTTTGGAATCTCATCTGACATCTAGTTTAGAATCTTGTCTTTGTTTCAGTCTCTTATCAAGTCTCAATTCTAGTCTTGGATACTCCAGCACTTGGGTCCAAACAATCCTCATCTAGGTCTCTCATCGCAATACAATTTAGCCTAACATGAACCCAGCGGCGTATTGGAGCCTCTCGTCATCTGTAGCTAGCTTCCACACAGAACTTGGAGATATACAATCTCCAGGTTGCCATGCGCCAACTGTCAAAAGGATGAAGCCAGAGCCACTCAGGTGAGACTGTCAGTCACTCTGTGGAGTCTGTTCATCTTCTGACCCGGGTTCCTGCCATGGCTTCCTCACTCAGCGTTCATTGCAGTTCGAACTTCAGCCATTTAAGTTTCCTACAGAGCACAGAAAGGTGGCCTTCATCATCTCTCTCTCTTGACCCAGAGAGCCCTGGCCTGGGCCACCATGCATTGGGAGCAGAGGTTAGTGATTTGCTCAGATTTGGAGGAATTCATGGATGCCATGAAGCAAACAGAGCCATCATCCCGCTGAAGCAAACAGAGCCTCGGATTGTCTGATGAAGCTGCATCATGTTAGTCAATCAGAAGCCGACTACACTTTTGAATCGGCTGAGATGAGTGGCGGGAACGAGGGGGCCTTGGCCTCCCTGTACCACCATGGACTCTGAGGCAAACTAAAGGATGCCTTTGTCTTGAGAGAGATGGTAGAAGACATAAAGGCTCTTTTCGACCAGTCCATCCACCTCGATTATTGCCTGGTAGAGCGAGAGTGGGGCACCTAAAGAGGTCAAAGAGGGCTAGCCTGAGCCCAGCCTCAACACATCGCAGTTCTACCTCCGGACCTTGGACAATGACCAGCCAGACTCCTGCTGAACCCATACAAATAGGCTGCACAAGACTCTTTGCTAATGAGAGGACCCAGTGTCGAAGTTGAGGTTGCTGCTATTATTGTTGAGAAGCAGGTCCCCTGTGGGACAAATGTCTGAAGCTGCAGCAGTCACCACTAAGACCACTCAGTGGTTAATAGCAGCCACTACTCCCAACCCTACTGATTCTGGTGTCACGCTGAAAGCAGAGATCCCAGGGTAAGAGCCGTCGAGATGTGAATGCCTTTGTGGACTTTGGGACAACCAGTAATTTCCTGGACTTGGGGACCAACCTACCTCCACAAGAGCTGAACTAGCCCTGGGCTGATGTCGTTTTGGTTTCAGGCAGATCCTGCTGCAGACATCAGTTTCGCAGATGAGGACGGAGAAACACGCAGAGGACATTTGTTTCTCTGTCATTAATTCTCCTAGCGTGCTCTGATCCTCACACACCCTTGGCTGTCCCAGCATAACTCTTCTGTGAACTGGAAGGAAGGGAGGATCATTGCCTGTTCCAGTCATTGCAAGAGGCTATATTTTTGGCTTGATGTTTCAATCTCCCAGACTCACCTGAGACCAGTGGCTGACGAGGAGGCAAAATTTTGTTCAGGGTAAACTAGCCCCTTCAGGAGACCCAGACCTGCCTCCAAGGATAGGCAATCCATCTTCAGCCAACAGGCCCTTGTGAATCCCAACCCTGTCTAGTCAGGGGGTGTGCTGAAACCAAAGAGAGAGGGTCTCCAGTTCAGGAACAAGCCAAGGAGGTGGCCAAGCTCTAGCAGCCAAGCCTAAAGAATCCAGTCACCAGGTCCAATCTAAAGGAAAGTAGACTTCTGGAACCTAGTCCAGGAGCACAAAGACCATTTGTAGTGCCTTGATGCCGTTGTCTGAGGATATAGATGTGGAATTGGATTCTGATTTGGTCTCTGTTTCAACTAAAACCTCGAGTAAACCTATGGAGGAGGCTCTGAGGTCTGCCGAATCATCTAAAGAGCCTCAGGAGCCTGATGGTAGCAGCAAGAAGCGAGTACAACCTGGATGGTGGGGGTCTTTGATGATGGATCTTACTTTCTACTGGCAGCACTCCAAGTAAATGTACTCAGTGACGGAGAGAGCTTTGCCTGCGGTGGACTGCTCTGTATCCATCACTTTCTGTAGCCATTTCTATTCCTGGGCATTAGGGTTTCCATACCAGACAGGGTGAGCACTTCATGTTTTTATTTCAGATTTTCAGCATCTGCACATTTTGATTTCTCTTTCCCAATTAACAACCCGTAACTGGGGCAGCCTGGTATTGAGATGGCCCTCATTACAGCAATCACCAATTGAATTCCGGTCCCCGCTACAGTCTATACGGAGTTTGTGCATTCTCTTCAAGACCGTGTGGGTTTTCTCTGGGTGCTCCAGTTTTCTCCCACATTCTAAAGATGTATGGATTAGGGTTAGTGAAGTGGGCATGATATGTTGGCACCAGAAGCATGGTGGCGCTTGCAGGTCTGCCCAGTGCAACTGTTGCTGATTTGATTTGATACAAACCACACATTTTAGATTATGAGGACACTCAGTCCTCGTTTATTGTCATTTAGAAATGCATGCTTTAAAAAATGATACAATGTTCCTCCAGAAAGAGATCACAGAAACACAGGACAAACCAAGACTTAAACTGACAAAACCACATAGTTATAACATATATTTACAACACTGCAAAACAATACTGTAATTTGATATAGAGCAGACCATGGGCATGGTAAAAAAAAAATCTCGGTCCCGATAGCCCCATCATCTCACGCAGACGGAAGCGCCGCAAACTTGCCGATGCATTGGAAGCGCCCGGCCGCAGCCGACTCTGAGTCCGTCCGAAAACTTCGAGCTTCTGACCAACCCTCCAACACCGAGCACCAAGCACCAAGCACCATCCTCTGCCAAGCGCTTCAACCCCGCCCCGGCCGCCGAGCAACAAGCAAAGCCGAGGACTTCAGGGCCTTCCCCTCCGGAGATTCTGGATCACACAGTAGCAGCGGCAGCGAAACAGGCATTTCAGGAGTTTCACCAAATGTTCCTCCGTGCTCTCACGTCTGCCTCCATCAGATCAGGATTGTGCACGGCACCCTACTTGACAGGTAACAGATATCACCACCGGAGTGGCCGCTGCGCGCTACATCGCGCCACCATCTTCTCCTCTTCCATACATTTCACTGTATGTTTCAATGTTCCGATGTACATGGGACAAGTTATGCTAATCTTTGTGTTCTTATTTATTTATCTTTTATTTGTTTATTTATTGGTTGATTGATTGACTGATCCAGTACAGTACAAGTCCTTCCAGCCCAACAAGCCTGTACTGTCCAATTACACCCATGTGACCAATAACCTACTAACTTGTACATCTTTGGAATGTGGGACTGTAAGGATAAAGTTAAATATGATTCCTCCTTTGTATATTATTAAGGACCCCCAGCACCCAGGACATGCCCTCTTCTCATTGTTATCATCAGGTAGGGGGTACAGAAGCCTGAAGACACACACACTCAACGATTCAGGAACAGCTTCTTCCCCTCTGCCATCCGATTTCTGAATGGACATTGAACCCACAAACACTGCACAACTTTTTTTATTATTTAAAGTTTTGTGTTACTATTTTTAATTTAATTTAATTTTACATATTTATGCTTACTGTAATTAATTTTTTTCTCTATATTATCATGTATTGCTTTGTGCTGCTGCTGCTAAGTTCACAAATTTCACGACACATGCCGGTGATACTAACCCTGATTCTGAAATACTAAAATCAAAAGGAGGTCTGTAGGATAATGTGCTGTTAGCTTTGAGAGGGATTGTTTTGGAAAGTACGAGAGAACCAGTCCGCAGCAATGTTTTGAGAAAGTTAAGGGAGTAGAAGTCTGCAGCCATAACAGTGGAAGATGGTGAATAACATGTTTTTTTCTGGGGAAGCAAGGTCATTGTGCTGGTGCAGGTACCAAATGCATGGGGAAGTATCACTGTAAGGGTTTTGAAGAGTTTAAAAGAGGCACCTTCTTGTGCAGGGAGGGAGAGGGTTTTGTTCTAGGCCAGGTCACCGCTGGTGATGAGTGCTACGATAGGGAAAGAGGGAAGGAGGGAGGGAGGGAAGGACAGAGAGAGAGAAAATGGTTCATCAACTTGATTTTTCAAAGGTTAAGTTATTATGTAAACAGCAAGTAAGAGTGAAAACTTCTAAAGTTTCTTTGTGTCAGAATTCCTACCCCACTTGATACTCCCAGCACTATAGGTGTTTTTATAGAACATTTTCATGATTTTATTCAATATACTGAGTACAGGTAATCCTTCTCTTCGAGTCAGGAAAAGAAAAGGCTGAAAACACTCAGAAGGTCAATCAATAATTTGAGGGTCTGTACGTGTTGATGATGAACCTCTCAATGTTAATTTATCTCTTCTCTCCACCATGGGTTCAGCATGTTGTTGTCGTTCACTGCTCAACATTGTTTACAGTCATTTCCAGTAGACAAGTGTAAAGGAGAAAAAAATCCAATGCAGCACAAAAACATTTCAAAAAAACACCATTCTCCATCTGCAAAGCTCTATGCATTGCTTTCAGACCATTGATCAATCACTTGCTCTGCCTTCTTTACATCCAATAATAAAAAGCACAATAAATATAAATACATAAGATAGCTGTAAATATAAACTGCACACAGTTTGTGAGGACTCATGAACTGATGCCCCAGAACATAAGAAAAAAATATTCAGTGAAAAGAAACAAAATTAAAGATGACTTTCATTAATAAGGCAGCTATTGTGTCTCTTTCAGAACAAGATATATGGTCATTGTAATGATTATTACAGCTATAGTGTGCAAACTGCTTGGCTCAATTTGTACAGCCAATGTGCCAATAATTCATGCTGTAATCCATTCACTGAGGCAGCCAAATTTTATAGGTAAGCCCCCTCAAACAGCAAAGTGAAATTTACCAGATCATCTATTTGAAATATTGGCCAGGTTGCAAGGGGAAGCTTTCTGGTTCTTATTCGAGACAGTCCATGAGACCTTTTACGTCTAGCTGAGAGGAGCTTCAATGCTTGGGTTTAATATCTAAACCACAAGATGGCCCCTCTAAAAGTGTCACATCCCCCCAGTTCTCTAGTGGAGCCTTGGCCTTTGTGCTTATGTTGATCGACTGAGACTTGAATCATGAACCAGCTAAATCAAGTGGTGTGTGGGCTACCAACTGCACTGCAGAGGAAAATAAATTATTTGAGAGATTATAGCTGACAGATGGAAATCACTGAATAGGAAACACCAAAGAAATTTAGATGCTTTTATAGGAAATTATCTAATAGAGAGGTATTAATTCTGTGACAAATGTCAAGGGTGAATTAAAAGTTTTTTTTTTCCTTTAACGTTTACTTTGTTTTGTTGTTCTTTTTGCTGGATATAATTTGAATATAATTTTCCTCCGAATGTGATGCAGGTGAATGAGTTTGATTCAGTAGAGTCACGGATTCTTTAAGTGAGAATATTCAACATTAAACCAACATCAACACACAGTACGTGGGGTTGGTTTGGAGCAAATAGTGCCCAGAATGGACTTCCGTATATGACACAGTACAGAGAAAGTCCTGGAGCTATGGTAAAAAGATTAAAATAATAATTTATCTCTTTAGGAACATACACAAAATGTTGGAGGAACACAGCAGGCCAGGCAGCTTCTATGGAAAAGAGTAAACAGTCAACGTTTCAGGCCAAGGCTCTTCATCAGCACCGAAACATCGACTGGTTACTCTTTTCCATAGATGCTGCCTGGCCTGCTGAGTTCCTCCAGCATCTTGTGTGTGTCACTTTGGATTTCCAGCATCTGCAGACTTTCTCATTTTTGTGAATTTATCTGCTAAGCTGGCTTTCTGGGAAATGCACCTGCTATGTTTAAAATCATAATTATCACACAGATGTTTTTTTTTCCATGAAATATCATATCCAATCAACAATGTAAGGGGAATAGGATTAAAAACTCAATAGCATTGAGGACTGTCTGGCATGAGTTATGCTCAGAAAGTATGTTTAGTGCAGTGGGGAGATCTGTCCAGGAGTGTGACCTACTATGAAACCCAACACAGATGCTGCTTGACTTTGTTACTTTTGCTTACATTATCCTAGTAAAAGTAGCTAAATTCAGATTTCCCTCCTTATCATTCAATCTGCCATGGTTTTGGCCAATCATTCAGCATGTCTGATTCAATGTATTCCTTTGCCTATAATATCAATTGATGTTAGGTGAACTGAAATATTGAGATAGAGCAATTTATTTTAGGTAATGGGATCTGAACAAAAATATACTCAGTGGCCACTTTGTTAGGCACACTTGTACAGCTGCTCGTAATGCAAATATCTAATTAGCCAATCATGTGGCTGCATATCAATTCATTAAAAGCATGCAAGCATGGTCAAGAGGTCCAGTTGTTGTTCAGACCAAACATCAGAATGGGGAAGAAATCTGACTGTGAAGTGATGATGGTGCCAGACGGGGTGGTTTGAGTATCTCAGAAACTGCAGACCCCCTGGGATTTTCACACACACCAGTCTCCAGAGTTTACAGAGAATAGTGCAGAAAACAGAAAAAAAATCCAGTGAGCGGCAATTCTGTGGGCTAAAATGCCTTGTTAATGAGAGAGGTCAGAGGAGGATGGCCAGACTGCTTCAAGCTGACAGGAAGGCGACATTAACTCAAATAACCATGCATTAGAACAGTGATGTGCGGAAGAACATCTCTGAACACACAACACATCAAACTTTGAAGTGGATGGGCCACAGCAGCAGAAGATCACGAACATATACTCAGTAGCTACTTTATTAGATACTTAATAAAGTGGTCACTTAGTATAAGTAAGCAAACTAAAATAGAGTCCACTATAAAAGTGAAGGACAGAACAGCTGTGATGACAGAACAGTCTACTCCTGTTCCTAGGTTTCTAGGCCAGATAAATACTTATAACATCTATTAGGTGCATTAAATATGTTGCCAAATTGTTGTCTGCTAGGCTACAAAATGTGGTTGATGTTAAGTAAACACAATGAATTTACTAAAAGGATAATGGCTTTTTAAGCTGTAGATATTTTTTTTTCTGCCTCTGGAAGCTTGCTCCAGAACTGGCAATTATTTCTGGCCCCTTTATACAGTCTACCAAAAACATTTCTTGTCTATGTTAAGAATGATTATTATTGTTTCTTTATTTTTTTTTGGAAGTGCCATAGATGTTTATATTAGTGTACAGAGTGTGACAACAGTAGTGATGATGGACAGGTAGTCCATGTGCTGAGGTGGTGGATCATTGGTACGTTATTCCAGGTAACACGCTCAGCCTCTGTGTGAAATATACAAAAAAAAAACACGGGAGAAATGGAATGAAACGCTCTGGTTCTGTCGGCTGCGTAAGTCTAGGGAAAACAATCACCAGCCCCGCCAAACGTGTGAGATGAGGCGCACACCCACCCTGAAACCCCCCATTTGTGTGGATGCATTACCCTGTTACAAATAAGTGCCACAAAATAACAGCATACAATTAAAAAATTTAGCTTTCTAATTCTTAATTTGACTAAAGGGTTAGTAAAGAAAGAAGAAAAAAGAAAAGGGCCCATTTTAATGAAAGAGTCTAACGTGCACAAGTTGGAGCTCATGGTTTCCCCTTCACCGATCCCTCTTCAATCTCACCCCGGGCTTTGTCGAGTCACGGCCCCGCTCCGGATCAAATCCTACAACGTCTTCTCCCTGGCATCTTCTCTCTTCATTTCCTTAACAAAAGCCCCAAGCCCAACCTTTGTGTCCCTCACCAGAGAAACCTTCCCTTAATCCGGCCATCCTAATTGGATGGCGCACAATTCTCCTATCTCTTATCTTCAACAGTATCCCAAACAAGCAGCTTACACTGAATCAAATACAGAACAGCATAACAGTAAAAAAAATGTACCAGGGCATTACAGGAACAAAATGTGATTCCTAGAAAATAAAGTTTTAAAATGCTGGCTCATAGGTAGGAAGGAGATAGAGAGATTACTAACACACAATGTCAACAAAAGGAGTTGGTCATTAACTCCACAAAGGGAGGAGGTACACATGTTCTTGTCTACATCAACAGTGTGAGGTTAAGAGAGTTGAGAGCTTTAGGTTCCTAAGTGTAGATATCACCAATAGCAGTTCTTGTCTAACCATGTCGATATCACAGCCAATAAAGCTCATTAATGCCTCTTTCATGATACAACCTTATTCCTGTCCCATTGATTAGCGATCTGTGCATTTTGAGCAGCTCTGAGGGTTCAAAATATGCTAAAGAAATTTGGCATATCCCCGTCAATTCTAACCAATTTTTATCAATGACCGCAGAAAGCGTTTTGTCTGGATGCATGGCAGCTTGGTGTAGCAACTTTTTCTGCGTGTGACTGCAAGGAACTGCAGAGCTAAGGACGCAGCTCAGCACATCACAAGAACCAGCCTCCCCCTATGGATCCTGTCTGTACTTGTCGCTGCCTCAGTGAAGCAGCCAGCTTAATCAAAGATCCCACCCATCCTGGAGATTTTCACCTCATACCTTCTCCTGTCAGGCAAAAGATACAAAACCCTGGAAGCACGTACCACCACAATAGAGCATAGCTTTTGTCCCTCTGTTATCAGACTCTTGAAAGGGCCTCTCGTACAGGAAGATAGACTCTTGGCCTCACAATCTACCTCATTTTGATCTTGCCCTTTATTGTTTATGTGCACTGCATTTTCTCAGTAGCTTTTATTGTCTTTGGGTGGCAGGGTAGAGATACATCTCTACCAAAGGAGATGTAAGGCGCTACTTCCTTCCACTAGCCTGGAGGTTACCCTTGGGGAGAGTGTAGCACCTGCTTATAGCCCCCCATCAGGGTCACATGAAACCATAGGAGCAGGTGTTGGTTGGTCGTATGAGCAATGGGTACATATCACAAGTCCTGGCTATGCGACCACTGACACCAGGCAGACAGTCTCTGAAGAGTATTGATAATGGCTGGGGTCAGCCATCTTGTAAAGACACTGCCCTGAAGAAGACAATGACAAACCACTTCTGTTGAAAAATTTACCAAGAACAGTCATGAGGTCATGAGACTGTGATTGCCACATCATAGGACATGGCATATAATGATGATGATATTATTGTCTTACCTTATTCTAGCTCAATACACTGTAATGATCTGATGTATGTAAACAGTATGCAAGACAAGCTTCTCACTGCAAATTGGGATGTGTGACAATAATAAACCAATAGCAGATCTTGAGTATCATTTTGAATTATAATTTTATAATAAAGCATTGTGCAACTTAATTTAAAAATTAGTAGAAAAGCTGATTTTGAATTGAATTGAATTGAATGATCTTTATTGTCATTATACTTAGGTACAATGAAACTCTGTTTGGCTTCCTCTCAGGCAATTAAATAAAGCAGTAGATTAAAACAAGACAGTAATAGAAAAACAGTATTAAATAGATAAGGAGCAGAAAATAAGTTGCAGCAGCGCCAGAGTATCACAGTAATGCACAAAGTGCCGTTAGTGCAAGTATTTGAATCCTTGTGTATGCATGTGTGTGCTCACAGTTTCAGTCATTGTTCCGTGGGAGTGGTGTGATGGAGGCCACAGCTCTGGGATAGAAACTTTTCCTCAGTCTATTTGTTCTGAGTTTTAGTGTCCTGAACCTTTTGCTGGACGGCAGCGGGTCAAACAGGGAGTGGCCGGGGTGTGTGGTGTCTCTGGCTGTGCTGATTGCTTTCCTCCTGAGTCTGCTGGAGTAGATGGTGTCCAGTCCTGGGAGCTCCGTCCTGACAATCCGCTGGGCCGCCTTCACCACGCGATGCAGGTCTTGTCGCTCAGTGGCCGTGCAGCTGGCATACCACACTGTGGCACTGTTGGTCAGGGTGGTTTCAATTGTGCTTCTGTAGAAGTTAAGCAACAGCTTTTGTGGGAGTTTGGCCTGTTTCAGCTTTCTGAGGAAGAAGAGTCTTCGTTGTGCCTTTTTTACAAGCAGTGAGGTGTTGGTGGTCCATGTCAGCTGTTTTGACAACATAACTCCAAGGAACTTTAGGTTTTCCACACTTTCCACTACCTCTCCATGTATATGGAGTGGGGTGTGTACTCTGTCCTTTGATTTCCTGAGGTCAATGATCATCTCCTTTGTTTTAGATGTGTTAAGGACCAGGTCGTTGTCCTTACACCACTCCGTCAGATGATCCACCTCAAGCCTGTAGGCTGTTTCATCCTCGTCCGAGATCGGGCCAACCACTGTGGTATCGTCCGCAAATTTAGTTATGGAGTTGGCGGTGTAGATGGGGGTGCAGTCATGTGTGAGGAGAGTGTAGAGCATAGTGTGTACGGCCCTGCGGGGTGCCTATTTTTAAGATGAGGGTGGTGGAGGTGTGCTTACCAATTCTGACTTGCTGTGGTCGGTCTGTGAGAAAGTCCATGACCCATGAGCACAGGGAGGAACCAAAGCCAAGAGTGTTCAGTTTGCTGATCAGTTTATCGGGGATGACTGTGTTAAATGCAGAACTGAAGTCCACAAATAACATCCTCACATAAGTGCTTGGTTCCTCTAAGTGAGTCAGAGCAACATGGACGGCTGTTGTGATTGTATCCTCTGTGGAGCGGTTTGCCCGGTAGGCAAACTGGTGTTTGTCCAGATCAGGTGGGATAATAGCCTTAATGTGTGAGAGCACGAGTCTCTCAAAGCACTTCATGGCTATGGGTGTTTTTGGTACTAAATAATCCATAGGAGTACTGGATTATTTTTATGAATTTGTGCATGACATGGTGACTAATTCCACTGAGCAATTTTTATGGTATAACCTTATTCCTGTCCAGTGGATTAGCTATCTGTGCACTTCGAGCAGGCCTAAGGGTTCAAAAGTTGACAAGCAGTTGAAAAAGTGAAGGAAGAGGTTGAAGGAAGACAAGGAGGAGAAGAGTTAAAGGGAAGGAGAAAGAGAATCAATGAAGGATAGAAATGGAGGTTTGTGGTTAAAAAAAAGTGGGAGTGACGAAGCGAAGGAAGCTGAAAGGAGGGAGTGAGGAGTGATAAGTAAGGCAAGAAAAAGAAATAGGGAGGGAAAGGCTGGGAGCACGATGGAAGGGAAGAGGGGTAAGGAACGTGTGGAGGTGGGTAGGTGGGTAAAGAGACAGAGGTAGAGAAAAGGAAGAAGGGGTAATTGTAGTAGGAAGCAGAGATGATACTGGCCAAAGCATTGCAGTGGGCACAATTAGCACAGCTGCCTCTGAGTTCCAGTGGTGCAGTTTCTATTGTGACCTTAGGGGAGTCTGGGGTTGGGGAGGGATGGGTGAGGTCTTTGATTAAACTGTGGGAAGTTTGCGTGCTCTCTTAGTAACTGCGTTTTCTTTCTGGGTGCTTCAGTTTCCTTCCACATCACAAAGGTGTGCTGTAGTTTAATCTGAAATTGTGAACTATCCCTTAGTTGGGGATTATTGTAAAAATAATGAATGGGGGGGTAGATGGGCATGTGTGTGAGAGACAAAGTTACAGGGCAGCAGGAAATACGGAGAGGAATGGGATTAACCGAACTGCACCCCCCCCCACCCGGGAATGGGCGTGAAACGGATGGGCCAAATGGTACCTTTTTAATAATAGCTAATCTTTGCAACACCCACAAAATGCTGGAGGAACTTAGCAAACCGGGCAATATCCGTGGAGGAGAGTAAACAGTCGATGTTTCAGATCGAGATCCTTCATCGGGGTTGGAAAGGAAAGAGGCAGGAGCCAGAATAAGAAGGTAGGGGGAGGAGGAGTGAAAGATGATAGGCAGCAGTGAGGCCAGATGAGGAGGAAGGTGGGGGGGCGGGAGAGGAGGGATGATGTGAGAATTGGGAAAGTGGTAGGTGGAAGGATTAAAGGGCTAATGAAAAAGGAAGTTAATGGGAGAAGACAGTGGACCATGGAATAAAGGGAAGGAGCTGGGGAACCAGGGGGAGGTGATGGGCAGGTCGTGAGAGTTGGGGTGAGAGGGTCTCTAGGGAAAAAGAAAAGGCAGCAGGTGTGTGAAGAGATTAGAAGGAAGTGGTTGCCGAACGTCAGAGAAATCGATGTTCATGACATCAGGTTAGAGACCACCCATGGTCGAATATGACGTGTATGATCTCCGAATCGGAATCCGGCTTACTATCACTGCCATATGTCATGAAATGTGCTGTCTTTGTGGCAGCAGTACAATAGAACACATAACAATAGAGAAAAAAAGTGAATTACAGTAAGTTGATAGATACATTTAGGTAAATTGTGAATCGAAACACATCAGAGCTGATGGAGTACTCCCTCAGTCAGGCAGAACCTGTGTAGTGTTACAGTACTTTTCCATTTTTCTCTTTTCCAATAATGGAATAAGAATAAACAATAAATATGCAATAAGTTTAAAATTTCTAATTGCATAAAGTTTTCTTACCAAAACCAATGGAACCAAATGCATAAAACAAGTTTGCTGACCTGTCCGTGGTCATTTACTGTTAGATTCTTTCCTCCCACATGATGGCGCTCTAAGAACACTTTAACAATAAAAACAGTGGGGAAAACCAAGCTACACACACAAAATGCTGGAGGAACTCAGCAAGCCAGGCAGCATCTATGGAAAAAAGTACAGTTGAGGTTTCAGGCCGAGACTGTTCGGCAGGGTTGGAAGAAAAAGATGAGGAGTAGATGTAAAAGGTGAGGGAGGGGAGAGGGAAGCACAGGGTGACGGGTGAAGCCGGAAGGGGGACGGATGAAGTAAAGAGCTGGGAAGTTGATTGGTGAAAGAGATACAGGGCTGGAGAAGGGAGGAATCTGATAAGGGAGAACAGAAGGCCATGGAAGAAAGAAAAGGGGGAGGAGCACCAGAGGGAGGGGATGGGCAGACAAGGAGAAAAGGTGAGAGGGAAAAGGGGATAAGGAATGGTGAAGGAGGGGGGAGGGCCATTACCAAACGTTCGAGGAATTGATGCTCATGCCATCAGGTTGGAGGCTACCCAGGCAGAATATAAGGTGTTGATCATCCAACCCCAGTGTGGCCTCATCGCGACAGAAGAGGACATTTCGAAACGGGAATGGGAAGTGGAATTAAAATGGGTGGCCACTGGGAGATCCCACTTCTTTTTAACATTATGTTTCTCTCCAGCAAGTCAAGAGAACCCAATATTATATTAAATTCCAAAATGCTTTTATTCAAGAAAATTCAGCAGGTAAATAAGATCAAATGACTAGCAATATAGAGTTTTGTTCAATTGATGGATAAAATTCAAATGTTAGTTCAGCTTCAATCCTTTCCCCTTCCTTTCCCTGTCTGCTTCCAATTATCATACACTTGCCTCTGTTTCCAAACTACCTCTCCCCCACCCCTCATGGCTTCATCAATTCTACATCCTTCACCAACCTCCACCGCCCTGTGTCCCACTCTCATTGAAACCAATCAAATGTTGAAAGGCATCAACAGAGTGGATGTGGAGAGGATGTTTCGTATGGTTGGGGAGTCTGGGACCAGAGGACACAGCCTCTGAACAGAGGGACGTCCATTTAGAGCAGAGATGAGGAGGAATTTCTTTAGCCCAAATCTGTGGTATTCGCAACCAAAGGCAGCTGTGGAGGTCAAGTTATTTGGTATATTTAAGGTAGAGATTGATAGATTCTTGATTAGTCAGGGCATGAAGGGATACAGGGAGAAAGCAGGAAATTGGAGCTGGGAGGGAAATGAATCCGCCATGATGAAATGGTGGATCAGACTCAGTGGGCCAAATAGCCTAATTCTGCTCCTATATCTTACAGTCCTCTTGTACTGGATGCAGGGTTTCAACCTGAAAGGTGAAAAACTCCTTCCCTCCACCATCCCAGCTCCACAGATGCTGGTTCACCCACTGGGTTCCTGCAGCAGTTCACTTTTTGCTCCAGTTTCCAGCATATGCAGTCTCTTGTGTCTTCACACCATATAGGTTTCCATTATCTTTTCAGGGAATTGAAGAAAAACTACTCCCAATTCTGTAAATCCAAAATAAAATAGAAAAGGCTGGAAATACTTCTCAGACCAGGCAGCATCTGTGCATAGAGAAATGGTCAACGTTTCAGATGAATGAGCTTTCATTAAGCCATTGATCTTCAAGATGCTGCTGCAAACAAATTAGGAGTTAAAAAATAAAACCTTCGTCTGCCAATTCAGCTAAACAAATGCTGATCAGCAGATCTGTGCCAGCGTCTTATCTTGCTTCCATCCAATGGGTTCCGCAGACCTGGCAAAGAGGGTGAAGGAGTACATTGAACAACTGCCAGCTCATCATCAATGCTTTTGCATATCCCAAAGCCTGTGATAACGCTGGCATTTATTATCTTTGAGTTCAGATGAACAAAGAAACTCTATGTCATAAGACATCAATCTCACACAATTGCATAAATTTGAAAACAATGTTTCACTAGTGGGCAGAAAATATTTTATCTATAAGAGGCAATGCCTTATGCAGATACAATGGTGGTAGCAGCGCGATCACAGTTTAGGTATGATGCTGTCCCAAGGGGTTATTCCCTTAATGGAGAATGCCTGTGTGTGATTTTGTTTAATGTGTGGATGCTGATGTACGAGGCAGCCACCATATGGTCCTTGACAGACCAAGGTCCGGGTTCAATGACACAGAACGCAAGATGACTGGGGTCCCTTCACTGATAGAGCTTCCCCCGTCTTCATTTCCATTGTGATGTGTCAATATCTTATGCCAGCTCCATTGTTGAGGTCTTGGTTAGATCTCTCCCATTGACCTTACTGCCATGGGTGACCCTGCTAGGAGCTACGATCTACATGGAATGCAGCGTTCCCGCCGAGGTGAGCACATGTGCGCACGTGCACGCCTCCTTTGCTACTAGCGCACAAAGAAATTTAGATCGTGCACAAGAGGTTGTCACCATCTATCTCATTGGCATAGTAAATATGTTTCACGATCGTACACAATCATATTTTTTTTTCCGGTTTCTGATGCAGACGGCGTCGACAACGAGGAGCTTGTGATGATTTGCCTGCAGATTTTAGAATGGGCTTATTTATGCTGTTTTTATTGAAGAAATTATTCCGTGCTTTCACGTTGTTGTCACTGGGCAAAAAAAATTGCACAGCAGAAGATTCTTGCGCACACTGGTCATTACAAATTAGAGGGGACGTTGATAGCATGGCTCTTGGGATCGCAGGAGGTCACAAGCCTCTCCACCACGAACCGTGGAGAAGCAAAGGGTCATATTAAGTGGTATGGAATCTTGGAATGTAAGTCCATAGATGCTTAAAGGGAGCAGGATCGGTCATTATGGTGGTTAAAAATGCACATGAGATGTTTACTTTATCAGGTGAGACATAGTAGAGCAGGGACTGCTGGGTACAGTTATAATGACATTATATGTAAGTTGTAAATTATACTGCAAAATGGTGCAGAGGACATTTTTAAGAATGTTGCCAAGACAGGAAAACTGTGACTATATGGAAAACTGGTATATCCTGTCTACCTCGGTCTTTAGATACAACACTGAGTCATGTCATCTATAGAAATTCTCTGGTGACTCAGCAACAGTTGGGTGTATAAAGGAAGAAAAGGAGGATGAATACAGGGCCCGGATGGAGGATTTGTCAAATGGTGCAAGCTGAATCATCTGCAGCTCTGTATTAGTAAGATAAGGGAGATGGTGATAGCCTTTAGAAAGACTAAACCTGCACTGCTCCCTGTTACAAGGGATGGTGAGGGCGTGGATGTGGTGAGGACCTACGAGTACCTGGGGGTGCACCTGGATGACAGAATTGAGTGGAACACCAACACGGAGGCTGTGTACATGAAGGGCCAGAGTCGCCTTTACTTCCTGAGGAGACTGAGGTCCTTCGGAGTATGCAGGCCTCTCCTTCACATGTTCTACCAGTCTGTTGTTGCCAGTACAACCTTCCATGCGGTGGTGTGCTGGGGCAATGGCATCAACACGAGTGACGCCAAACTGACTAGAAAGGCCGACTCTGTTATGGGAGTCAAACTCCCTCCCCCCCAATAGACTGTTTGAAGTAACTTATTTTTTATTCTTTCTTACTTCTCTTCTAATATTTATATCTATGTACTTGTAATGCTACTATGACATTGTAATTTCCTTTGGGATCAATAAAGTACCTATCTATCTATATATGATGAAAGATTTTTATAAGCCAAAGGAGCAAGCAAAGGAGACCTAATTGAAGTGTATAAGAAAATAAGAGGGGTTTAGATAGAGTAAATCAGGTGGGGTAATGGCATCAGCACCAGACTTTGAGGTGAATGGTTCTGAGTTTGAATCCAGCTGGCTCCTTGCGTGCTTTCCATCTGTTCTGGGTTGAGTGTTGAGCTAGCTGGTCAGCCTCATAGAAAACAAATAAATGCAAAAAAACCCCAGCAAGGTCGCTGCCCAATGCACCACAAGGCACGGAGAGGAACAACGCACAGATAGAATAAGTAGGAAGTACCTATTTTCCTTGGTGGAGGGATTAAAATTGAGGACATTATTTAAAGCAGTAATGGGATTTTTTTTCATGGAGAATGTGATAGGGATTTGAACTAAGTTGTATGCTTGATCAAGAGAGAATCGGCATTCTACATATTACAATGTGTATCTCAAATAGAACCAGACAGCGCGCCAACGAAGTGCAGGAGGAACTCAGCAGGTGAGGCAGCATCTATGGAGAGGAATTAACAGTCAATATTTCAGGCCGAGACCCTTCGGTGAAAGGTTGACTGTTAATTCCTCTCCTTAGATGCTACCTGATTTGTTGAGTTTCTACAGTGTTTTGCGTGTGTTACTGAGGATTTCCAGCAACTGCAGAATCTCTTCAGTTCACACAAATACTTCTAACATTCCTTGTATTCATTTTATTTCAAACGTCAATATCTACTCTAAATTTGGCTTTTACTAAGTTAATCTTTCGTTGCGTTATTGTAATCCTTTGACTTTCATATAGCATTTTTCAAATGCACAAAAGCCTTCTATTTCATTCTTAAGTGTAAGATTTCCTTGTGTTTTCTTCAACTCGAGTCTGTGAGTTATGGAGCTAACAATTCAGAATTAAATCCAATACTGCAATCAAAGACTACTTAATGGACAAGCCATGTAGTCGAACAGCTGGTCCATAACGCTGAGCAAGCGTTTATCCCAATCAGAAAGAGTGATTTAATGAAGACAAGGCACACTCTGTGGTTAAGAAAAGAGGTAAAGGATAATGGTCATTTGTAAAGTAGATTGTACTAAGTGGCAATGGCTAGTGGTAAACCAGAAAATTTGAAGTTTTTATGATCCAGCAGCAGAAGATTAAAAGCTCCTAAGAAGGGATAAAATTAATCCCGAAAGAAAAACTCTGAAAGTAATAAAAAAACAGTAAAAGTTTCAATGGGATATACTACATAAACAGGAAGAACATAGCTAAGGTAAATGTGGGGGCCTCTGGAGAACGAAGCTGATGAATTAGTAACAGCAAACAATAAATAGCAGATATGTTGAATAAACTGTTTGTATCAGTCTCCGCTGTGGATGGCATTGCTACTATCCCTAAGATATTAGATGAGCTCGTCTCAAAACTCATGGTAAAATTTACAAAAATCCCCATGATAAGGGATAAAGTATTGGAGAAAAGTAGGGACTAAAAGCAGGCAGATCACCAGAGTCCAGTGGACAGCACACTCGCGTTTTGAAGGAAGTGGGTGGCTACAGAGATGATAGACTCATTGGTTGAAAATGTTCAGAATTGGTTAAACTCCAGAAGGATACTAAAAGACTGGAAAACTGCCAATGTTGCTCCCTTGTTCAAAAAAGGAGAAAGCAGAAGGAAGGGAAGCATAGGTCAGATGCCAGAGTCAATAATCATAGAGAATATAACTAATCATCTATGAAAGCAGAATGCAGGTGATCCCTCTGCTGTACAATTTTAACATGAGGCAAGATGAAAAATGTTTTATTTATTTACTTTTTCCATGTAAGTTTCAGAAGAGCATTTTTTTTTATTCCATGTCCTGACGAAGGGTCTCGGCCTGAAACGTCGACTGCGCCTCTTCCTATAGATGCTGCCTGGCCTGCTGCGTTCACCAGCAACTTTGATGTATGTTGCTTGAATTTCCAGCATCTGCAGAATTCCTGTTGTTTACTCACATTATATGATAGTGTTTTGTGAATTTTGTAAGGCAAATATCCACTGCCTTAACATGGGGGTCATCTGTATAATTAAACTGAAAAACACAGTTTTATGAAAAGTAAATCACGTTTGAAAAAGCTGTTTGAATTCTTTAGAGTTAGATACAGTGAATTTATATTTCCGAAAGGTATTTGACAAGATATTACCTAAGATGCTGGTGTGCAGGTTAATAGCCTATGGTATTGGAGGAGTTGTTTTAGAATGGATTGTCTCATAGACAGCAAGGAGGTGGAATAAATGGGTCATTTTCAGATTGGAAAGACGTAAACCAGTGGAGTACCATAGGGATGAGACCTCGGCCCATGATTGACATTAATGACATGGACGAAGGAGTGGCAAGCAAAGTGCCCATATGTGCCAATGATATGAAAATAGGTGAAAGAACATGTTGTGAGAATGATATTAATTTTCTACAATGGGGGATAAACAGACTGATCATATAAGCAAATAGAGCTTAATGCGGCAAGTGTGAGGTCATGTCTGCAGTAAAAGGAATCAAAAAGACAGATGATCTAAATGCAGAGAGAATGCAAATAAGTACAGACAGAACTAGGTGTTCTAGCTCATAAATCCGAAAAACTAAGCTGACAGGCCCAGCGAGTAGTTTAAAAGGAAAATGTAATTTTGGTTTTCATTGCGAAGGAGTTGGGAGTTTAAAAATAGGAGGTCAGGCACCTCCACCTCATCCGCCACAAGTGGGACTTCCCAGTGGTCAGTGGTCAAACGTTTTAATTCCCATTCCCATTCTAACGTGTCAGACCGGGGCCTCCTCTTGTGCCAAGATGAAGCTACCTCAGAGTGGAGGAGCAACGTCTTATATTCCCTTGGGGTAGCCTCCAACCTGCTGGCATGAATATCAATTTCTCCTTCAGTAAACTAATTCCCCCTACTTCTATACCCCACTTTGACCTTTCACTTCTTCGCACCTGCCTATTACTCCCTGTGGGTCCCTTCCTCCTTCCCTTTCTCCTGTTGTCTACTCTCCTCTCCTATCAGATCCTTTCTTTTCCAGCCTTTAACCTTTCTCACCCACCTGATCCACCTATCACCTTCCAACTAGTCCCCTATCTCTCCCCCCCACCTTTTAATTCTGGCATCTTCCCCCTTACCACTCAGTCCTGAAGAAAGATTTTGTCCCAAAACATCAACTGCTTATTCATTTCCATAGATGCATCTACAGAATTTCTTGTGTTTGTGATTAAAAAGAGGCATGTTTGATGCAATTGTACAGTTGGTTAGTGAGGACTCACCAGGAATACTGCAGACAGTTTTGGGACTTGCTCTAAAAGAAAAGATAAATATTGGAGGAAATCCAAAGGAGATCCATCAGGCTAATTACTAGTATGAGAGGGTTATAGGGTTATCTTGTTCAATTCTGTCGCTGTTTGTAAGGCGTTTGTATGTTCTTCCCATGACCACATGGTTTCTCCCAGGTGCTCTGCTTTCCTCCCACATTCCAAAGACATATGGGTTATTACGTTAGTTGTCACATGGGTGTAATCAGGCAGAGGGCCAGTTACTGTATCTCTGATTAAAATATAATAAACAGTTTGCAGTTTATAAGAATGATATGCAAACTTATACAAGTATACAACATCCTAAAGGGTAGATGTTGGGATGGTTTCGTTAGTGGAGAGTCTTGAACAAGGCAACATAACTACAAGATAAGGCACTAGTCATTCACAACTGAAGTAGATATAAATTTATTCTTGCGATGGATAGTGAATCTTTGGGATTCTTTGTCTCAGCAGGTGGAGGAAACTGGATAATTAGAAGTATGTATTTTTGGTAGTGATGGATAAACATTAGATAGATTGTGGATTGGAGGGGTATGAAGAACCAGCACAGAAGAGAAGTTGAGGCCAATATGCATTAACCATGATTATACTAAATGGAGGAACAGGCTTGAAGGACCTGGTGACTCATTCCTGCCCCCATTTTCTTTACAACCCTGATTAATAATGAATAAATGCAGCGTACATAGTTGAAGACAGCACTTGCATCAAGCACCATCATAGAGTCATAGTCCTGGAGAAGTACAGCACAGAAACAGGTCCTTCAGCCTATCTAGTTCATGCCAAAACCAGTTAAACTGCCTACTCCTATCGACCTGCACCTGGACCACAGCCCAGCTATCCATGTACCTATCTAAACTTCTCTTAAACATTGAAATCAAGCTTGTATGCACCACTTGTGGTGGCAGCTCACTTCACATTCTCACGACCCTCTGAGTGAAGATGTTTCCGCCCATGTTCCCCTTAAACTTTTCGCCTTTCACCCTCAACCCATGACCTCTGGTTGTAGTCCCACCCAACCCCAGTGGAAAGAGCCTGCTTGCATTTACCTTATCTATACCCCTCATCATTTTTTATACCTCTATCAAATTTCCTACATTCTGAAGAATACAGTCCTAACCTATTCAAGCAACACACATCAAAGTTGCTGGTGAACGCAGCAGGCCAGGCAGCATCTCTAGGAAGAGGTACAGTCGATGTTTCAGGCCGAGAACCTTTGTCCTGACGAACGGTCTCGGCCCGAAACGTTAACTGTACCTCTTCCTAGAGATGCTGCCTGGCCTGCTGCGTTCACCAGCAACTTTGATGTGTGTTGCTTGAATTTCCAGCATCTGCAGAATTCCTCGTGTTTGCTTACCTATTCAATCTTTTCTTATAACTCAGGTCCTCCAGTCCTGCCAACAGCCTTGTAAATTTTCAAATATATTAGCCACATTTTATTATGACTTATGCATTATGATTGCAAGATCCTGTTAGGTGTTAAGAATGTAAAGTACGGCAGATCTACCCCATCAGTGATTTGCTCGTTGGCCGAGAAACTAAAGGTGCTGGATTTGATGCAGACTGTCCTGCTGCTTGCATCAGAGAGGCTTCGGAGGAGTCAGTGTGAAAAGAAGGCGCACTGTCTAATAGCCAGTGATCATCTTAGTCATTTTTCTTGTGATTGCAAGACCATTTTGGACATTGTTAAAGTGGAATGCTGTAAATCCAATTCACTGGTTTATTGGTAGACAGCAGGGGTGCTGCATGGCCTTGGTGGAAGCGAGAACTAGGCTTCAAGCGCGGTGTTGCCTGTTTGCAGCCATCAGCAGCATCCAGACCAGAGTCAGTGCTGCCCCTACCCTCAGTATTCGCTCAGCAGAAACCAAGCTGTATTGTGGTCGACTGCAGATTTCTGTGGCATTCATGGACCCAGGATCTGGGCCTTTTTTTTTCGTGCGGCCAGTCAGCACACCTTCCACCACACATCTATAGAAGTTTGCTAAGGTTTTCAATGACATGCCGAACCTCCGCAGACCCCTGGGGAAGTACAGGCACTGTCGTGCTCAGGACTCGCACCACCAGGCCCAAGAACAGCCACTACCCCATAACCATCATGCTCGAGAGCAAAAGAAGATAACTACACTCATTTAAGAACTCTATGGTTATTTCTTGCTTGATTATTTATTGCTATTTATTTATATCTACACTTGCATAGTTTGTTTACAGTTAATATTTCCTGATGTAGACAGTTTAGTTACTGTTCTATAGACTTGCTAAGTATGCCAGCAGAAAAAGAATCTCAGGTTTGTAAGTGGTGACATGTATGTATTCTGATAATATATTCTGCTTTGAATTTTGTATTTTACTGATATCTTACATGTGTTTGCTATCTTGTATGTACTATGTGTGCTTTGTGCTGTGTATGACTGTTGGTACTGTGTTTTGCACCTTGGTACCGGAATAAAACGTTGTCTCATGCATGGTTGAATGACAATTAAACTTGAAGTGAATTGAAACGAAGTAGCTATAGCTATATTCAATATGCTGACAGAAAATAGCAATGGTTTCACCACTCCCTCTTATCAAAGACGGCAATAACTATGTCCTCTGATAACAACACACATGACATCCTCTAACTGATCAACATAGGTTGGTCATGGGTCCTTTGGATCCTGACAAGCAAAAATAGGCACATTCCCTCTGACTGCAGCAATAGGTGAACCCAGAGAGTGGGCAGTTCACTTCCATCAAGGGTCATTCTTCAAAATGGGTATAACAATATCTAAATGTATTCCAAATGATATGCCTAGAGCTCTGATTACCCTTATGTTACCGGAATGCCCTTCTTCAGGATACCTGCTGTTCTTTCAGGCAGTTGTTTGGACTAACTGCTAACTTACATAATCTTTGAACTTAGCTCTACAACTATAGTGTTCATTCGTTACAACCATAGTGATCATCATACTTCATTCCATTACCAACAAACATAATTCATTGAACAAACCATTGCTATTTCAAGGATATGTGAATGGCTTAATACTGTTGAACATTTTAAGTGATTAATGCTTATATAGTGGATTGAAGTTGATAGCATGCTTACTGATTTTTTAAATTTGAGATTCAGCACAGAATAGGCTTTTCCCGCCCTTCAAGCTGCACCACCCAGCAACCCTCGATTTAACTCTAGGCTAATCACAGGACAATTTGCAATGAACAATTAACCTATTCGCCAGTATGTCTTTGGACTATTGGAGGTAATGGCAGCACCCAGAGTAAACCCATGCTTTCCATGGGAGGACCCATAAACTCCTTACAGAAGATGCCAGGATTGAACTCTGAACTCCAAACTTATTACGGCACCCGTAATAAATCATAAAATATGTATAGCACAGAAACAGACCGTTAGGCCCATCAAATCCATTCTAGTCCCAGACCCTAGCCCTCCATATCTCTCCCATATCATACCTATCCAAATTTATAGAGGAAAAATCTTGCCTGACAAATTGGTTGGAAATCTTTGAGGAGATAACAGGCAGGAATTTGGAGTATCGTGAGCTATTTTGGGCCCCTTATCCAAGAAAGGATGTGCTGGCACTGGAGGTACACGAGAATGACCCCAGGAACGAAAGGTTTAACATATGAGGAACATCTGATGGGTCTGGGCCTGTACTCACTAGAGCTTAGAAGAATGAGGGGGCAGGGTGCTCATTGAAAACTATCAAAAATTGAATGGTCTGGATAGAGAGGATGCAGAGAGGATGTTTCCTACAGGGGGGAGTCTAGGACCAGAGGGTACTATCTTAGAACTGAGGGATGCCCATTTAGAACAGTAATGAGGAAAACTTTCTTTAGCCAGAGGGTGGTGAATCTGTGGAACTCAGTCACAGACAGCTGTGCAAGCCAAGTCATTTGGTATGTTCAAGATGAAGGTCAATAGGTTCTCAATCAGGTTATGGAAGAAGGCAGGAGAAGGGGTTAAGAGGGATAATAAGTCAGCCATGATGAAATGGCCGAGCAGACTCAATGGACCAAATGGTCTAATTTTGCTCCTAGGTCTTGTTATGAATGGATAATTATATACAGTAACTAAAGGCCATGATGTTAGAATATACAAGAAACCTGTGCACAATCTAACACTGGCTGGGATCCAAACTGCTGTACTTCCCACCTGGTGGTATTTCCACAAGTAGCTGCATCTCTGAAACCAAGTTTGATTGAAACCACATATGATTGCTCTTCTTAATGAAAGAAGATTTTGATGTTAAAAATCTAACCTCGCAAATGGCAAGACTCTTGGCAGTGTGGACGATCAGAGGGATCTTGGGCTGAGTCCATAGAACACTAGAAGCTGCTACGCAGGTTGACTCCGTGGTTAAGGCAGCATACGGTTCATTGTCCTTCATCAATCATGGGATAAGTGCCAAAAGGTAATGTTGCAGCTATATAGGACCCCGGTCAGACCCCACTTGGAGTACTGTGCTCAGTTCTGGTCGCCTCAGTACAGGAAGGATGTGGAAACCATAGAAAGGGTGCAAGGGAGATTTACAAGGATGTTGCCTGAATTGGGGAGCATGCCTTATGAGAATAGGTTAAGTGAACTCGGCCTTTTCTCCTTGGAGCGACGGAGGATGAGAGGTGACCTGATAGAGGTGTATAAGATGATGAGAGGCATTGATCGTGTGGATAGTCAGAGGCTTTTACTCAGGGCTGAAATGGCTAGCACAGTTTTAAGGTGCTTGGAAGCAGGTACAGAGGAAATGTCAGGGGTAAGATTTTTTTTTACACAGAGAATGGTGAGTGCGTGGTATGTGCTGCCGGTGGCGGTGGTGGAGGCAGAAACGGTAGGGTCTTTTAAGAGACTCCTGGATGGATATGTGGAGCTTAGAAAAATAGAGCGCTATAGGTAAGCCTAGGTAGTTTTAAGGTAAGGACATGTTTGGCAGAGCTTTGTGGGCCGAAGGGCCTGTATTGTGTTGTAGGTTTTCTAAGTTTCTATGTCACATTGATGTGGCAAAAGCAAATACCATTTCAAAAGGCTACATAAGATTCTCTTTCAATGGCTACCATGTTTACAAAATAAATAAAATTCAGAGACTGCAACACGCTGCTGCAGTATGATATACAACCTAATTGTGGGCATTATTTCCTCCAGCGCTTCTTTTTAATTGTGGCTGTCTCATGGATAATTATTACTAGGTGTAAGGTCTCATTAGCTTTCAATTGTAAACTCCCCATTTCAATACAGGCTGTTCCTACAAAACCCTTTTAATGGCCTGAAGTTCAGGGTCCTGTTGTTGGCTAGTCCAGTGATGACACTGAAGATCGAAGCCCGCAGGTTAATCAGAAGTCTGGAAGTTGAAACCCAATGACTGAATTCTGAAGATGAGTGGCCCAGAGGCCAGACCTGGGATTGGAGAACTGTCCATGTGTATGGGTGGGTGTGAGGTGAGAAAATGTATTTTGCTGTTACTTTTTTCTTGTTGCTTGTTGTGTTTGGTGTTGTTCTGCTTAGCATTGTGTGGATGCTATATTGGCACCGCAATGAGTGGCAACAATTGCAGGTTGCCCGCAGAACATCCTCGGGTGGGTTGGTTAAAAGAGGCACTTCACCGTATGTTTCAACGTGCATGTGATAAATAAATCTGAAGTAATTACAGGGACAATCAATTGGATTAGTTTCCAGATGGGATGTTTCAGTAGCTTGATAAATGAACACTGCTTTGCTTGCCTGTTACATTAATCATTTTTCATTTTGTTTTCAAATAACTATATCACGCTCAAGACCAATGATGGATTTTATTTCATAATGCGTTACCTCAAGCTAGTCATCCCAGATGGAAACAATCAAAAGAGGTGGCTGAAGAAATTGTTGAGGTATTAGTAATGATCTTTCAAGAATCACCAGGTTCTGGAAGATTGGAATTGAAAATATCACACCACTCTTCAAGAAGTGAGCAGCAGAAGAAATTGTAGGCCAGTTAGTCTGACCTCAGTAGTTAGGAAGATGTTAGAGTCGATTATCAAGGATGAGGTCTCAGGGCACATGATTAAAAATGGGCCATAGTCAGGGTGGTTTCCTCAAAGGAAAATCTTGCCTGACGATCTGTTGGAATTCTTTGAAGAAACAAGAAGAAAGATAGAGAAAGGAGAATCAGTTGATGTTGTGTACTTGGATTTTCATAAGGCCTTTAACAAGGTGCCACACTAGGCTGTTTAACAAGCTATGAGCCTATGCTATTAAAGGAAAAGAATCTAGCATGGATAAAGCAGTGGCTGATTGACATGATGCAGAGTGGGAATAGAGAGCTTTTTCTGATTGTCTGCCAGTGAGAAGTGGAGCTTCATAAGGGTCTGTGTTGGGACAGATTCTTGTTTACATTATATGTCAATGATTTGGATGATGGCTTTGTTGCAAAGTTTGCAGATAATACAAAGATAGGTGGAGGTGCAGATAGTTTTGAGGAAGTACAGAGGTGGCAGGACTTAAACCAGATTAGGAGAATGGGCAAAGAAATGGCAGATGGTATAGTGTCAGGAAATGTATGATCATGCACTTTGGTAGAAGAAATGAAAGGATTGACTATTTTCTAAATGGAGAGAAAATACAAAAACTGAAGCATAAAGTGATTTGGGAGTCCTTGTGCAGGATTCCCTAAAGGTTAATTTGCAGGTCGATGCTGTGGTTACTATTCAATAGGACTAGAATAAAACAGCAAGGATGTAATGTTGAGGCCTCACTTGGAGTATTGTGTAGTTTTGAGCACATTATCTTAGAAAGGATGTGCTGAAACTGGAGAGAGTTCAAAGGAGGTTCACGAAAATTATTCCGGGATTGAAGAGCTTTTCATATGAAGAGTGCTTGATGGCTCTGGGACTGTATTCACTAGAATTTAGAATGAGGGGTGACCTCTTTGAAACCTATCAAATGGGTAAAGGCCATGATACAGTGGATGTGGAAAGGATGTTTCCTATGGTGGGCGTGTCAGAAGACACAGCCTCAAAACAGAGGGATGTCCTTTTAGAAAAGGGATTAGAAGGAATTTCTTTAGTCAGGGAGAGGTGAATCTGTGGAATTCCTTGGCACAGGCAGCTGTGGAGGCCAAGTTTTTGCATTTTAAGGCAGAGGTTGATAGTCCGGATTGGTCCAGGCATGAAGGGTTACGGGGGGGAAATGGATCAGCAATGATGAAATGGCAGAGCAGACTCAATGAGCCAAATGGCCTAATTCTACTCTTATATCTTATTATCTTGTATATATATATATATATATACACATACACACCAGTTACCTTAGCATCAGGCCATATATGTGGTCTGATAAGCACCGACAGCTATAAAGTGTAGCTATACAGCTACAAAATAAGTGAATTTAGGCATTTTGCTTTGCTCATCACCTTGGCCCTAATACACCAGGGTTCGACAGTAGACAGATTATCAAATGCAGTTCTCCTACAATTCGTTAAGTGTGGTGGGCTACAATGTGCCTTGTTGAAAATTGTACTGTTCCTCCAGCATAATGTAAAGCTTTGCTCAAATAATTGGGATGAGGCCGCACAATGGCACAGGAAGTGGAGCGATCCCAACCTTTGATACTATGTGAAGTTTTCACATTCGCCTTGTGTATGGATGTCAAGGTACTCTGGTTTAAGTTCCTCGGGGTCAATATCACAAATGACCTGACTTGGTCCAACCAAGCAGAGTCCTCTGCCAAGAAGGCCCACCAGCGCCTTTACTTCCTGAGAAAACTAAAGAGGTTTGACTTGTCCCCTAAAACCCTCACTAATTTTTATAGGTGCAGCATAGAAAGCATTCTAGGGTGCATCACAACCTGGTATGGAAGTTGTCCTGTCCAAGACCGAAAGGAGCTGCAGAAGATCATGAACACGGAGCAGCACATCACACAAACCAATCTTCCGTCCTTGGACTCACTTTACACCACACACTGTCGGAGCAGTGCTGCCAGGATAATCAAGGACACGGCCCACCCAGCCAACACACTTTTTGTCCCTCTTCCCTCCAGAAGGCTCAGGAGCTTGAAGACTCGTACGGCCAGATTTGGGAACAGCTTCTTTTGCAACTGTGATAAGACTGTTGAACTGATCCTGACCCAGATCTGGGCCGTACCCTCCAAACATCTGGACCCACCTCTCGGTTTTTTGCACTACCTTACTTTCCATTTTTCTATTATGATTTATAATTTAAAATTTTAATATTTACTATCGATTTGTAATCCAGGGAGTGGGAAGCACAGAATCAAATATCGCTGTGATGATTATACATTCTAGTATTAATTGTTTGGCGACAATAAAGTATCTTCCAACATCCTGAGAACTTGTGGTTTGGTAAATAAATGACAATGTGGGGTTAGGGTAGCAGTGCCAGTTTGACAGTCAACCTTGAAGTAGTGGCAGAAAGGCTTGTTTCTGTTGTCTCTCTATATGACTCTAGAGTAAGCAATTAAAGGTGGAGGTTAGAATGGGGAATCAGTGACAAGCAACTGGAATCTCAGGGTCATCCTCATGGACTAAACAGAGCTCCAATAGTGCTCACCTGATGCAAATTTAAGATCTCCAATACAAATATTTAAAGTCGGTGATATTGCATTGGAACAACTCATCACATATTTGACACTGATGAAAAGATTGACTTGAAGTTTTGCTCTGTTGCACTTTTCTCACATGGCACATATGAATCAATATTTCCCAGAATGTCATGAGACTATGATGGTTTCACAGCTGAATTACTTGCTACTGCAATTCATTTATGCAATTTCTTTTTTGCAAACTTTGCTATACAGATCAGCTGTTTTGTAATTGCTCATGTAATGTAATTTGCCATGCAGTGCTCATCTGGAGCACTTTTAGAAACTGAGAAATGTCATCTTAAAGCTCACTTGCCATTAGGTACTCTCTACACAAACAAGTTCTAATAACCCTGCTTGCAGTGAAGCTGCATGATTTAATCAGTCCATACCTCAGCCAAGCACTGGTGGTTTGACACAGGTTCATCATTAATTTATTTAACAACTCCCAAGTTCAGGAACAAGTTCACAACCACTGGCCCCCACTGATAACTTGCACTTCTCCCCAGCCCTCCATAAACAAACCAGACCTAATCACCCTCCAATCAGACTCATAAATTATCTTATGCAAAGTTTGCTCGCAACAGCTACAAATCCACTACTTCTTTATATTCAACAAGTGCTTATGTCTGTAATTTGCATTAAAATAATGACAACGTGCAAACCATATAGGAACAAAATTTATTCCAATTTAAAACAGATTTCAGGATAAGGATATGAAAATCAAGTTCATGTTTCCATGAGGGTCAAGCTACAGAGGTCAAATGAAACTATTACAAAATTATGGCCGAAAAATACTGTATTAATAACCAGTAAGACCCTTCTTGGGTGAATTATACAAGATTTTTTTTTATTTTTCAAAAACTATGTCCCTCCCCAAACATCAATACATGCATTAAAATGACAATTTAAAAACAGCAGTTATAGCTCTTAAATAGTTTAAAGTTTCCTTTTAACAGGACCTAATATACAAGTCCAACCTAAATTTCCACCACATTGGCACTTGGAGAGTCTGGCACTACAAAGAAGGGACTTGGCACACTTCAATTCATTATTCTACATAATTTACATTTGGTTTACTTAAAAAAAATTCTGTGAAAGATCAGTAATACATATTTTAGTTCAATACACCACTGCTGATGGCTGCCATGCTTCAATTTTCTTCAAAAAGTTACAAGCATAGAAATACACAACAAAATATGAAGTTTGTATATCCCACCAAATGAATAATAAAATGTTAACATCCCAAACCTATGACAGAACAGTTACTTTGCATGAAGGCAGGACATCTACAGGAGGTATAATATTCATTCTACACACAACCTTACTGAAGCTAAAGATGACTTTTCAGCTCAAACTGCAATTCCCCCCACCCCCCCAAACTGAACAGGCTTATTTTTCCACATGGAGCTTTGAGTACCTTGATTATTGGATGGACAGCTTTGTATGATTTGCTGTGTTGAAGCAAAGTGAGATTGTTGCTTACATAGTCTCCCAACCCTATAAAATCTGTACATCATTGGGTTTTTAAATCTGTTTATCTAACAATATACTAGCAATGGAAATTTTTAATCTTCTAATTACCCTACTGATGAATGAACATATTATCAGTTTTAAAACTTTAATATGTTATTTTATGGCTCTGCAAGAGTTGCCTTCACCATTAAAAGCTGCCAGAAAGAGAACATTACAGTCTCCTCTAGCTGCTCCCTTTACCAACCAAACAAAAATGATAAGCAATTGTTAACATTTTAACTTCATGGTGCAGGGATATGCAGCCAGATAAAACAGTGTTAGATGATGCATATGCCTTCCTCTCTCAAACACAGTGCCTAAAACAGTAGTTATTCAGCAGCATTTCAGATTTAATCCACCCTCAGCATACTTCAACTTGCATACCTACTGGAATGTTGTAATGATCACATTGCGTTTTTCTTTCCAACACTGAGAAAATATACTTAGTAACAGGTTGTGATAGTATTTGCAGTACAACAAAAGGCCTCAAAAATATTAAAACATTTTACTTCAACAGAACATCCTTAATCACTGTGAATGCCAGGATAGCTGGGACTACAAGTAGCAACAATTATTGTTAATCAGAAACCAATGCTACATCCCATCTAGCCAGAAATTTCACGAATACAGAGAAGTCAATGTTGAAGTGCAAGGATCCACAAGGATGGAAATTTGATAATTAGTAAGTGAGCAGAAACAGTGAAATTGCTTATTGTGATAGTTTACTTTCTCTCCTGTACCTTCTCTAGGCAAGAGCGCAGGTACTATTCTTCTCAATGGGCATAGTATATGTACACTTTAACTCAAATTTTACTTTGCTTCTGCCAGTAAAGTTGTTAGACCTGCCAAAGAGCATGGAAAATAAGGGAAACAAAGACCTCCAGGTACAGGTTACCACCTAATATTCTAATACCAAAGCATTTATGAATAACTTTCCACAGAGCAAATGTTACAGTATAAATATTCTCATCTCATACACACCATGAGTCACTGAAATATTATTTAAAATTTGTAATTGCATCTTCATGTAACAAAATTAAACATGGAAACTGATTTAATATTCACTGAATTATTATTTGTGTAGGAATGGCCAATGTGGTAGGGGGCAGAACGGCAGGTGTCATGAGAGCTTCTGAAAGCAAAAACAAGTACTGCAGATGGTAGAATTCTATAATGAAAATAGAAAGTGCTGCAAATACTCAGGTCAAGCAATATCTGTGGAGAAGATCCCAGATTTAATATTTCAGCTGAAACGTTATAAAAGCTCAAATGAGAAAATCTGCAGATGCTGAACTGCTGAGTTCCTCCAGCATTTTATATTATGAAAGCTTCTGTGCGATGTTATTTCCGCACTTTCTATTTTAAGAACTTCCGTAGGTAATCAAACCAAAGAAATTTCCTAGCAGTTATTATTTAGAACAGAAGAAAAACTAGGAATGGGCCATTTGACCCCTCATATCTATTCAACTATTCAATAAGATCATGGCTGCCAACGTTCATCTCAATCCTAGTTTCTAGTTTCCTGCAACAACCTAATATCCTTTCATTTCTGTAATGTCAACATGACACTTTAGTAATTTAAAATTAGTTTTTGCGATGACTTCATTAATAATCTGACAAGATAGGTATAAAAAATATAAAAACAATAGCAAAATAACAGTGAAATAATTATAAACTGCCCCCTTCATTTAAGTGGCCCTCCTTTGTCACAATTTCCTCCCAAAAAAACTAGTCTGATAACTTACAATGAATCAGATTAAAATCAAAACTTGTATTGCAGAATTCATTGCAGTAATAAATACTTTCAAATTTAATTGTCCCACAGCTCAGTGACCTGGCTCAATCTAGATCCCTGGTGTTACCTCTGTGGATTTTGCATTCTCCCTCCGACCTATGGACTTCTTCCAAATGATTCCGTCTCCTCCCACATTCAAAACACGAGCAGGTTGATAGGTTAATGGGTCACTATAAATAGCTCTGTGTAGGTTAGTGGTAGAACTTGAGGGGTATTGATAGAAATGTAAAGAGAATACAGTAAGTGTAGCATAAAAAGCTTGATAGTTCGTGCCAACATAATGGGTGTAGCGCCTGTTTCTGTGGCAGATGACTACTTACAAAGTTTATCTCCAGTCCCAATTTTTAAAGATAATCTATTTATTATCATTCTTTTGCAAACAGCACTAAATATTTCCTTCACTGATTGATATAGGCTTTCAAATATGGAAAAGTAATCAGACATGATAAATTAACGATATTGTGATCACTCAAACCCCTATTTCTCACTTGGATCCCCAAATATCTGCTGAATACCATCAAACACAGAAGCTTGAGATAATGAAAAGAATGTGGGGAAAAAAAGCCAATACCATTCAAAACTGTAAAGCGGATAACTAGAAAGATTAAAATGCAATTGCAAATATGCCACTACTACAAAAACTTGTTAGGCTGCCTCAGGGAATAAACTGAAAGATCTGTGACCAAAGTTTGGTCCCTTGGTTTAAATACACCACAGAGGCATTTCCCATTGTTACTCCCCTATAATATGCAAGCATATGCTACATACATTTTATACAATTTCTTTTGCAAATCTGGGTTAAAGTTAAAAAAAACTACCATCCTCAAATTGGTAAATTGTTTCACATCACACTGAGACCCATATTCACAAAAGTAAATGTGCAAAAAGTATTAATTAGAATCGACGTAACCTTTCCTTGTATGGGTCCAAATTCTCAACATGAAGTGTACAAGTTATACATAAAACTCAAAACTGCACAAAACCCAGGGCCAATAATATATCGCTCTATGCTTTATGTAGTGTTTTTAGTAATAAACATTTGGATCCAAAGAGAAGTAGCTTCTTCTTTGGAAAATTTGGATGGTAAAGGGTGTAAAGTGAAACAAAATTTTATTTACATAGGCTGGTTGGCTTTAAAATCAAAACAAGCTATACATTGTTGAATGTTAGAAGTGAAAAAATCTTTTGGTTATATTTGAAAATTATAGACTTGAATTTCCACTGCGATATAACATTTACAATCTTCAATTTATTAATCTTAACTTGAGTAACATGTTCAAAAGCTACATGTCCTACAACCATCAAATCCACTATAAATGTAAACAAACTATTTAAAAGTCAGTTTTTCCTTACTTAGGGACTTGAGAGACACTGGTTCAACATTCTGAACTAAAGGATCACCAGCTATCCAAATCATAAAATTACTTAGTGTTATTTAAAAATTGCAACATTTCATAATAATGACATCTATCCACAGAGCTCAAAATAAAGTGTTATGTTTTATAACTGCATGCACACAAAGTTCAGTTCCAGAATTCTGCTAATTCTCTTTTCAAAAAAATTTAATTATGCAAAAATTGCATCCTTCCTGAAATATTAGAAATTGAAAAGTTCAATAGCATTATAATCTGCTGCAGAGATTCAATGTAAATAATGAAGAGTTGCATTCTACGGTATATTCTAATTTGTCCAATACCATTCAGACTAAGATAAATGAACACTATTCATTATACAAAGATGCTATTCATTTTGGGATAATTAAATCATTCCTTCTGATTAGGAAAGGTATGGGAGTTATTATTAATAAAGAATATTATGGGGTGAAAGAAGCTCTCTTAATAAAAATTATATATTAGTCAAAGTTGGGCTAACACACCAAGTATTGAATCTTCATTCTGCAAACCCAATTTTCCCTTGATCTCTATCATAACATTCCCACTTTTCTGCAAAGATTATAACAATATAATTCCACTCCTGAATTACATGTCTTTTTCACTTATTAGATTTTTTTAATGGTTAAATACAAGAGGGACAGGAAAATGTTTAAAGGAGAAAAACCTTTGTTCTAATCTTATGTAATAAATCTGAAGTATACATATTATAGGCTTACTTCAGGATTCAGTAAGGCACTCTATACTTCACTGCCCAGATTTCTTCCTGCTGCACAATGTTAAAATGCACAATTCTTTCACCATTTTGTATCCAAAATTATCTCCCCCACCCACTGTACCTGCTCCCCCTGACATTGTCTAGTACTGTCAAAATGTCCAAGAGATTTTATGTAAACAAGGAAACCTTATGTTGTAATAATTATATTGCGTGTTAAAAATGGCACTGAATATAAACATGAAACTTTTGTAGGCAATTAAAATGTTTGATAATGGTCTGTAGTGTAGAGAACACTTGACTGTTTTAAACAGCAATTTAAGCTGACCAGGGAGGGGAGAAAAAGAAAGAACTTTGTAAAAATAATCACATTTCTCTTTCAATCTAACCTGACATTCAAAGTGTTTTAAATAAAGTCAAATGATACTTGCATGTATTACTTCACATCTACTAGCTCCAAAATTGAACTCTGTGGTACTTAAAATCCCAAAGCATTCCAATGGTAGAAACAGAAGAGGTATGTGCATAGAGAGGTTAATTTGATGGTGCTCTTTTTATTCTCTTTATTCTGATATGGTATATTTATTTTAAGAGAAACGTTTTGGAAGGAGCTTTAAATTTAAATTTGATGCAACTGCAGAAAAATTTAAAATTTCACCAAAAATAGCACTATTATAATTCCAGATAATTTTAATACTCAGATCAAAGATTACTTTTTTAAAAAATGAAAAAAGTGTAACACAGATCTACACTGCCTGCCACCCGTTACAATATATTTCTGTCAATCAAAATTTTTAGCCTGCACTGTTTTAACCTAACTTAATATGAATAAACTATTCTGTAGTTACAATGGCATTCTCACGATGACTCATTCCATTATATCACTGCTTATCAAATTACACTTTCGGCCATGTTTGAAATAACAACAGATTTATTTAACTCTGAATCATCAATCTGCATTCCATTAAAAAATACAACAAAGCCTATTATCTACAGCTATACTTCTGAACCGACCGCAATACTTGAGAAAGCATTTCTTGGATTATAATTGAACAATAAAATGCAAAATGTTATGCCTTTGCTGCTCTAATTCATTCTATCCCAGTTGTTTAGTGCGAAAAGATACATATATATCATTCACCACAATGTTGAATCTGGTGCCCTATCGCTGCCAAAACTCAGAGCAAATGATAGGGCACTTCCTATGGTGACAGCGAGAACTACAAGTCAGAGGCTTACTTAAACTTACCAACTATACTATCATTGAGTAGGGAGCAGCAAAATAGTTTGAATGCAGGAAAAATACATTTTCAGCTGCATAAGGAATTTAAAAAGCGCACACACTTCTGAACATGCCATATTCTGCTATACAGGCCGTCCCCGAGTAACAAACGGGATACATTTTTACAGATGCCCTTTAGTCAATTTTGCCCACAAATCAGGAAATACACAAAACTCATCAATTTTGTAACCACACCTCTGCAGTATTGTAATGAATAGCATCAAAAGCACTAAACACTGGTAAGAAACAATTACTGAAAGTGGTGAGAGGGGAAACTAATTCTGCTGTTCATAGGAACAAATGTATGCATGCACATTGGACTATTGAATTTAGTATTATGGGAGCTCATATATAGGGGTGTCTATAATTTGGGCACTCATAACCCGGAGATGGCCTGTACCAAATCACCACTGTGAGATGTAGCATTTATATCAGGACTACTGACAATTATTACTATTACAAAGCAGTCTTGATATTCGTTTGGTGAGGTCAGAACTTAAAAATGTAAGGTACATTATAGTTATGGCACTGTGCAGCATTTATAAAAGCCATCCTTTCACTTTTGTACAGAGAAATCACAAATTAAGAGCTGTGTAGTGCAACTGTCTTGGCACCTGCATTCCTATAAAACAGAGGTTTTCTTTTCAAAGCCTGATATACCTATTAAAAAAAAAGATTCTGTAAAAAGTACCTGACTGCATAAAACTATCCTTCTATTAAAAACTTTCAAGGTCAAAAACCCTCATCTAGCTATAATTAGCATAAACTGTCAACTTACTTTAGTTTAGCAAGTCATCCTAAAAAAAATTCCATAACCTGCTACTGTAGTGTACAGCAGTTTAAAAAAAAATCGAAGTTTGGCAACAGGTGAGCATCTGTAAACCAATTAATACAGAAACATTCTAACCTGAAATCAAGCCTAGATATACTGGTCCATAAATTAGATAAATACACTTATTTCTTTATACTAGATTTGGCTTCATTTATTTGCCAAGTAATCATTATTTCCACATCTCAGGTTTCTAAGTACTTGAGCAAATTTCCCCCACCACCCCCAGTTTTCCCCATGATATTTGCTCAAGATGAAATTGCTTAGTGAGCTCCCATCTTTGTAGTCCATGGCTGAAGTACAGCAAGTAGCAAACTATATGTATAACATCAATAATTTATTTTAAAAAATCAAAAAAATAAATCACAGTATCAATACTTTCTCATTGATCAGGAAAAAACAAACAAACCAGAAACAGTACATCAATTAAGCAAGTGATGCCCTTGTTTCTGTTAGACAGAGTTCTGAAACATCACCACTTCGCACCACAGAGTATATCTGTGATCAGACAGCAGAAGGCCAGCATAACCAAAAGAGCATGAAGAGGGAGTGGCATTGCATTTTGATTTGGCAAGTGGAAGAACACTTGCTATTTTTTTGTTTGAACAAGCATTAAAGAGATTGTAGCTTAAGCCAACTATCTGTTATACAGCTAGTTATTAAGTGATATTTGAAAAAATGGAAATGTAGATTGGCACCAAAAAAGATGCACATTAAAAATGTTGTGTCCCCTGTCCCTCCCCACCCTGCACTGTTGAATAAAACAATTTGTATTTTTTTTTAAAGAAGCTACAACTCCGTGGACGCACAAAGACAAGTATCCAGGATGACAATTAGCAGTTTGCAAACTTCACAGATCATAACAATTGCGATCATTATGGTTTAAAATTTCTTATTTCCATTCTTTACTGCTTTGGTCAGGTCAGACCAAGTTGTACTCCTTCAGATTCAGTTGTAGAATTGTATCTTTGACGGCAGCAAAAACGAAACGTATGTTCTCCGTATCTGTGGCACATGTGAAGTGAGAATAGATGATTTTATCACTATCTGGATTCAGATCAACAAACATCTTCAGAATGAATTCTCTGGCAGCTTGTGCATCTCTTTGTGGACCTATAAGCAAATAAAGAAAAAAAAACAATTGTCTTTGTAACATCTACAAGTTTATGAAGAAACAATGGTCATATGCCACAAATATAGTGATTAGCTTGTCCATCAAACACTTATATGTTTAGTCAGCAGTAATTCAATCTCAATTAAATAGTTGCTTTTATATTCCAACTATGGAGAGCTGAACTATTGTGGTCTTATTTACTTCTCTAATATGCAAATAGCTCTCCTGCAACCAGTTGCATGATTGGGAACTGCTCCTCCATGCATTAACATCTATATGAGCAACACTTTGGCAAATATGGATATAAGGTTCTATCAGGAGGGACAACATAGCAGTCCATGCACTTAGTGATATCATCCATACAAAAGAATGTTTCACTGATCCTACAGCATCAGGAAGATTCAGTTATGAAAGTAGCTTTGTAAAAGTAGTCAGGTTTAATGTTTAAGTGCTAACACGTGCATGATATACAGAGATCAATGGCCAAAATGAAAATAGAGGATATGTAACACTAAACATCCATAACTGGCTAATGAAAACAGTTATTCTTTCCCATGTGTAGCATTTTAAAAGATTATATTGACAATTAATCTCAGGAAAAAAAAATCTTGTTATACACACAAAATGCTGGAGGCGTTCAGCTGGTCAGGCAGCATCTATGCAAATGAATAAATAGTCGATGTTTCAGGCCAAGACCCTTCAGTCTCATTATGAAACGTTGATTGTGTTCTTTCCCATAGGTGCTGACTTGACCTGCTGAGTTCCTCCAGCATTCTGTGGCTGTTGCTCTGGATTTCCAGCAACTACAGAATCTCATGTTTATAACCTATTATGCCATCTATTGGTCCACCATTCTGTGCAATAAACTAACTCTGCCTTGCAGAATATCTTAAGATGCCTTTCACAAAGTCAATTATTCACACTTGTGTCTACACACAGCTCCAATGCTATCGTCCAGTTTGCCAATGACACTTATTGGTAGACAAATCACAGATGGCACTGAGTCAGCTTACAAGATCAATATAGATCCCTTTGACACTGCACTAAAATGGACTTTTTTTTGGTTAAAATTGTGTTTACTCGTTAAAGAATTGTATTCAATGTTTTTCTTGAGTGCTGCTTACATGATGCTATGTACCTTTGATGCTCCTGCAGGTTTTTTCATTGCAACTGCGTATACATGTACTTGGGCATATGAACTCTACTTTCGCTATTCCATCTAATCTCGCTGCCAAAGACTCGTGCCCCCTGCACCTCTTCACAAAATTTTACTAACCAGGAAAGTACTGCATAGAAATATTTCTAAAACAGTTAAGTATTGCCACTGTCTTAAATGATGTGAAATCTGTTCTTTTGCAGAAGCCGTATAAAGACACAATTATTATTAGTTACAAAATAAATAGTGCAAAAAAATGGAATGAGGTAACATTTGCAAATTTGATGAAGCAGAATAAGCTGTTCCCCGAATCGCTGAATAGGGGCCTTCAGACTCCTGTATCTCTTCCCCGACTGAAGTATCAAGTGGGCCTGTCCCAGATGGCGAGGCCTCTTAATGATGGATGCTGCCTTCTTGAAGCATTGCTTCTTGAAGATCTCCTCAATGTGAAGAGGGTTGTACCCATGATGAAGCTGGCTGAGTTTACCATTTTACACAGCCTTTTGCGATCCCGTGCATTGGAGCCTCCGGACCAAGCTGTGATGTCAGAATGTTTTTCTTTGCACATCTGCAAGAGTCTTTGTGAGATACCAAATCTCCTCGAACTCTTAATGAAGTAGAGCCACTGGCATGCCTTCTTCAAGGTTGTATCACCGTGTTGCGTCCAGGATAGATCATCAGGAATTTTAAAGCTGCTCATCCTTTCCAATGTTGACTCCTCAATGAGGACTGGTGGGTGTCCTCTTGACCTTCTCTTCCTTAAGACCACAATCAATTCCTTGTTCTTGCTGAAGTTGAATGTAAGGTTGTCATGACACCATTCAACCAGCTGATCCATCTCTCTCTCTCCTGTATGCCCCCTCATTTTAATTTTAGATTTTACTAGTAACAATGATGTAATCAATTTATAAATGATATCTGAGCCACTTCACATAGCAATAAAAAGTCATGTGTACAAAGAGTAGAATAATGGGCTAAGCATGAATCCTTGAGGTACACCTGTGTTGACCATCGGCAAAGAGAAGATGTTATCAGTGATCCATACTGACTAATCTGGGCAACATCCTAAAAGACTTCTTCTGTATCCACTCCCAGCCTTTACATCCTTCCTATAAGGCAGGAACCTGAAGTATTACAAATGTGGCTTAACCAACACTTTTCAAACATGCTAATCAGACTAGCTACATTTTTTGTCTAAATTATTTATATAACACAAATACAAGGATGAGTTTATGGCTAACTTAAACTTGTTAGTAGATGGCAAAGTAAATCTAGAACAAAGATATTCTGCGTGCCTTAGCAAAAGGTTGATCAGGAACCAACTTTTTTTGAATATGGAGTAGGGATGGATCTAGTGCTTATTATTCAAATAAAATATGCTCAGCCATATCAATCACAAAGTGAAAGAACTGGTGAATTTTCTCAAGCATTAAGATATGCTACATCTGATGTCTATGAAGATTCTCAGTCATCTAGGACATTATACCTTAAGCAGTAGTAAATCAAGGCAACTGGTGTTGCTATGTTGTCTGGAAGACGTTTCATCACTCATCTGAGAGGCTTCTTCAGTTCTGATCCATGGTGGGTAGTCTTCCGGCTTATAAATTCTGAGTTGCCTTAAGGTATAGCATTCACATGAATTAAGAGTTTAGAGGTAATGAGAGGGCCCTATCTTTGCATGAATGGAGGTGTGAACTGTTGTGGAGATGCAGGGCTAGAGATGTTAGAATGCATTGTAAATAGCTGATAGGCGGTGTCATATCCCACCCACTCTGTTCAGGGATGGATTTTTCAGCTTGTAGCTACAATTTCAGAGAAAAGCAGAAGGATTTCCAATAAGTACTAAATCCCTGTGTTTTTCAAACCTACAAACACACTCAGACAGAAATTTGTACACCCTAAGGATCCTATACCCAAACATAAACAGAGTAATATTGTATATGCTATCCAATGCAATGAGAACTGCATAGATCTGTATATTGGCAAGACAAAACAACCACTTCATAAACGGATGGCCCAACATAGGAGGGCTAACACCTCTGATCAAGACTCAGCTGCATATCTACACCTAAAGGACAAGGGACACTCCTTTGATGATAATGTGCATATTTTGGACAGGTGTGAAAGAGGGGTTAAAGAAGCCATCTTAGTTAAACTGGAAAACTCATCCCTGAACAGAGAGATTGGGGTACGGCACCACCCATCAGCTACTTGCAGTGCATTTCGAATGTCTCTACCCTGGCGTCTCCACAACAGTTCACACTTCCATTCAAAGGTAAGACTAATGACGCTCGTATTACCTCTATGACTTAATGACCCTCATGTGATTGCTATATCTTTAAACAGCTCAAGAGTTTATAAGCTGGAAAACTACCCGCCATGGATCAGAACTGAAGAAGCCTCTCAGATGAGTGGCAAAACTTCTTCCAGACAACACAGCAAGTCTGGTTACACACATCAAAGTTGCTGGTGAACGCAGCAGGCCAGGCAGCATCTATAGGAAGAGGTACAGTCGACGTTTCAGGCCGAGACCCTTCGTCAGGACTAACTGAAGGAAGAGTGAGTAAGGGATTTGAAAGCTGGAGGGGGAGGGGGAGATGCAAAATGATAGGAGAAGACAGGAGGGGGAGGGATGGAGCCGAGAGCTGGACAGGTGATAGGCAGAAGGGGATACGAGAGGATCATGGGACAGGAGGTCCGGGAAGAAAGACAGGGGGGGGGGGTGACCCAGAGGATGGGCAAGAGGTATATTCAGAGGGACAGAGGGAGAAAAAGGAGAGTGAGAGAAAGAATGTGTGCATAAAAAAGAGTAACAGATGGGGTACGAGGGGGAGGTGGGGCCTAGTGGAAGTTAGAGAAGTCAATGTTCATGCCATCAGGTTGGAGGCTACCCATACGGAATATAAGGTGTTGTTCCTCCAACCTGTCTGGTTGCCTTGATATACTCCTGCTTGAGCTACATCTCATGAATTCAGAAATAAAGTTATGATAATTGTTAAATCAACAGGGAAATTTAAAATCATAATTAGTTTAAATAGTTTTGAGTTAACAAATGAATTGTCAATAACCAGAAAATTGACTTTTAGGAAATTGGCTTAAGAACTAGGATCTGCAAAGGAAACACTTCTGCAATGACCGATCATAACTTGTCATAGATTCAATAAATACCCCTCCAGGCTCTTGAATCAGTGAGGATAACTTCACTTGCCCCCAACACTGAATTGCTCCCATAAACTGTGGACTCAACTTCAAGGACTCTTCATTTTATGTTCTTGATACTTATTCTTTCTTTACTTATTTATATTTTCTCTTTTGGGTTTACACATTTTGTTTTTTGCACATTGGTTGTTTGTCCGTCCTGTTGGGTGCAAACATTCCTTGATTCTACTGTTTCTTGGATGTACTGTATATGAAAATGAATCTTAGGGTTGTATATGGTGACATGTACGTACTTTGATAATAAATTTACTTTGATCTTGAACTTTAAACTTTAAATATCTTCAAAGCAATTCAATATTTGAAAAAATATGGTAGGGAGACAGGTAAAAGCAGGAGACAAACTAACTTTTCCTTCAAGTTCAGCACAGACTTGATGGGGTCAGTGACAACCTGTGTGCAACAACAGCCAACTGTTTTAATTCCTATGTGTGCGCCGGTTTCCTCCCACATTTCAAAGATATATAGGTCAGGGTTAGTAAATTGAAGATGTGCTATTTTGATGTCGGAGGCATGGAAACACCTGCGGGCTTCCCCCAGCACGTCTGTGGACTGCATTGGTCATTGATACAAACATTTCACTGTATATTTTGATGTACATGTGGCAAGCAGAGCTAATCTTTATTTTAATCTTTGATTAGTGCATAATGTTCATTCTACCAAGTATATGCAGCTAAATAGTATCACTGCAGGTTACTTGTGCCATTTTTCCTATGCTTTCAATTCTGCCATACAACATTTGCAACACAGTAGAATACAGTAGATTTCGGTTAATTGGAACATATTGGAACCAATACAATTTGGCTCAATTAAACAGTTGTCCCTGTTAGTTGAAGTTTCAAGGAGATAGATGAGAAGTATAAAAAGACAAAAAGGAGTAACAAATAGTGTATTTTAATGAAATACAAAACAAATTAGAACACAGCTATTACTACAGTACTATAAAACTATATTAGTTCCTAATACTCAACAGTGGAATTTATCCACTTCACATTCTTTTGACTGTAAATGAACAAAATCATCACAAACATCTATTGCAGATAATGGACTTCCTTCATATAACGCTGTCCACAATTGCATCCTCAAAAACTTCATTTTCACTGTAGCATTCAAGATGAATGTCAAATCCTTCAAACTTTTGGTTGTTCCCAACTTCTAGAAGTACTGAAGTTGTTTCAGTTTCACTCCCGGCTGGTACTAGCATCTCCAAGCCTGAATGTTTGAAACTGCAGTGAGCAGTTAAAAACTGTTTACTCTAAGCATAGTGTCATACCTAATGACCACCACACAAGTGCAGGTGCCTAACACTAGTAAGAAACTATTTGGTAACAATCTCCTGCCCCAGTTAAGCGGCATAATCTCTCAAATAAATGAAAGGAATCCCAGCTAGTTTCTCAATTAGCTTTTGCTCTTTCAGAGTAGTCCCTAATAAGTGGCAGCTCTGATTAACTGAGGACTCAATTAAATGAACATACTGTATTTCGCTGCCCATAAGTTATTGTATGCATATCACTGGGAGTAAACGGAATTCAAAATACTCCATCCCTCATTCACAGTTCTTTCCTAATTGTTCTCAAGCTCACAAGAAAAAATGATATCCAACAATACATTTGCTCACCATCGAACTCTGGAAAGTAGTCAACCAAATGGGAGTACATTATTTTTTCTTCCAGAAGATCTTTCTTATTAAGAAACAGAATGACTGAAGAGTTTTGAAACCAGGGATACGTGATTATCGTCCTAAATAGAGCTTTGCTCTCCTCCATTCGATTCTGGAAAGAGATTTACTTGAGTAAATTCTGAAAGGTACACCAAAAGTAACTGTCATTTCTGCTTACATTAATTAGTGTGATGCTTTACTCTGATACAAGGAATTCTGCAGATGCTGGAAATTCAAGCAACACACAAAGTTGCTGGTGAATGTTTTGCTGAACACCTACGCTCTGTCCACCAGAGAAAGCAGGATCTCCCAATGGTCACACATTTTAATTCCACATCCCATTCCCATTCTGACATGTCTATCCACGGCCTCCACTACTGTAAAGATGAAGCTACACTCAGGATGGAGGAACAACACCTTATATTCCGTCTGGGTAGCCTCCAACCTAATGGCATGAACATTGACTTCTCTAACTTCCGCTAATGCCCCACCTCCCCCTCGTACCCCATCCATTATTTATACACACACACTCTTTCTCTCACTCTCCTTTTTCTCCCTCTGTCCCTGTGACTATACCCCTTACCCATCCTCTGGGTTCTGCCCCCCCCTTTCCTTCTCCCTGGGCCTCCTGTCCCATGATCCTCTCATACCCCTTTTGCCCATCATCTGTCCAGCTCTTGGCTCCATCCCTCCCCCTCCTGTCTTCTCCTATCATTTCGGATCTTCGCCCCCCCCCCCCACTTTTAAATCTCTTACTAGCTCTTTCTTCAGTTAGTCCTGACGAAGCGTCTCGGCCTGAAACGTCGACTGTACCTCTTCCTAGAAATGCTGCCTGGCCTGCTGCGTTCACCAGCAACTTTGGTGTGTGTTGCTTTACTCTGATACAAGCTTTGATACCAAATTTTTTTTGCAACAAAAAAAACACAATAATTTTAAGTAAATAGTTATTTTTACAAAACTAGAGTACAGGCAGCCCTCTCATTCCTGTTGCTGAATTACAGAAATTAATTCTCATAGATTTTAGAAATTATTATCCAAAAATGAGATAGGAATAAAATTTACTCTCATGGAATTTGGGTGAATAAAAGTAAATAATTCAACACCAAATTTATGCTTTCATCTTGTGCTTCTTTACACATATACAGTGACGTGGCTTCACATTAAAGAAAACTTAAAATGTGTCCTGTTCTTTTTTAGGAATGCAAGTCCCCGCAATGTGGAGGGTGTCTGTAGTACTTAGTATGATTAGAAATACACAAAAAAACTTTTCTTTTTTATTTAGATATACAATTAGGAAAAGTTAGAAAAAATATACTAGCACCACCATGCTTATTTTCATGGATTTTCACATACTGTTTTACATTTTTATAAGCTATAAAAGTATTTTCAATATAATAGAAATTAAGAGTCAACATTTAACACATTTTGATCTTCAAATCCAATTTGTTGGAACATGTATTCTTAAAAATATACATACCTCATTATCAGATTCTACTAGAACCTGATCGTATTCACTAAGTGCCACTAAAAACATAATTGATGTCACATTTTCAAAGCAATGTATCCATTTCCTTCTTTCTGACCTCTGACCTCCAACATCCACCATTCTAAAAAGAAAATACAAAATGTACTGAATAAATAGAAGTAGGCTATTCAGCTCTTGAGCCTGTTTTGCCATTCAACAACATTGTGACTATTTTCCTCTCTAAACAGAGGAAAATGGCCTGCCACTTAATTTGAGTCTGTGACTCCAGTTCTCGTAAAAGGGAAATAATGTGGTTATTTCAGACTTCTTAAAAGTGCAGCAAGGCATCTTTAGTCTTATAATCAAATCTTCCAGCAATGAAAGCCAAAACACATTTGCCCTCATAATTGGCTGCTATACCGATAAATTAGCAATGGTTTGTGTGCAATTACATCAAGTACCTTGGTGCATCAACATTTCCCAATCTCTCATAATTTACTAAATACTCAGTATTTTTGTTTCTTTTTGTACTGATGGGCTCAAGTACAAATTTCTCTGCATTGAAACCCTCTGTCTGCATCACCTTGAAACTTCTGCACATTGAAACCACTACTCACATTCCAAAATAGTTGTTATATATGGCCCAATTGGCCATATTGTTCATATAGGAAATGACCAGCTGCCCCAAGAAACAGTCACTACTGTTGAGTATTTAATATTTTAGTACTTGTACAATACTGTAAATATATTGTTTAAGCATTCTTGTTTAAATAACTAATTCCTGTAAAAATAGGTGAATTATATATGTTATGATGCTACCATGTCACATGTACGCACCTCGCTTAAAGTAAAAATGAAGTTAGTTTCGTATTCCCAGCTGTCTAGTTTTCCTTTCAATTAGCTTAACATATGACTGCAAGACATAACTACAGCTTGCCAATTTGAAAAAGACCACTTTATTCATATTCTGCTTTTAATTAACCAACTCCAATTAGCATTGAAATTTTCTTCATCTACTCATCCTCCTCTCCCCCCCATCTACTACTTAAACAAATGTTCCTTTTTCACACAATGTTAACTGTTTCTCTTTTCACCACTGCTGACTGTCCTGTATATCCAACATTGTTTTTAAATCTTAATCCACACCAGTATAATACCCAATGTGCACTCAACTTACTCACCAATGGAAGTAGTGAAAGAAGTTTGAGGATGACAATGCAGATAAACAACTTACGATGTTCTGTTTGTAAGGTGGAAACAAGCTGGCCAGTTTATGAATGGTAAAAAATTCTTAAAATTCTGTTTAGTTCTATATACTTAAAATTTTGTACTATCTGATGGTATGCTTAAGCCCTAACTTTTCAAAATCTTAGTCAACAGTTTTGCACTGGGGATGAAATGCTCTATTGGTAAATGGTGGTGTTTATCAGCTTAGCTACAAAAAAAATACTCTCCAAGAGCTACCAGGATTAACCATTGTTCAGGTGAAGGGCTCTCCTTACCACACTGCACTTAACCGAACTCTGAGAAAAGCCAAATATTTCTGCTATGGATAAGAAACTTTTTGGGCTAATCCATCATAATTTTAAATTGGAAATCACTGTACCAATGGTAATAGTTGGCATTATTTTAATTATTAAATTAGCAAAAGAAATAGATAGCAAAATCCATGTGAGAGTAGTCATATGTAAATACATGATAATATGAATATGACAAGAGCCTATGTGGTAATGTGGTGCCATACAAACAAAAAACAGCTGCTTACTGGATGTATCTGGGCACATAGCACCATTGTTCTAAGTAGCTCTTTGTGATCTAGGAGGACTGACTTCAGCTCCAGTTCTATGGATTCTGAGGTAGTTGATGTGGAACCCAAAGGCACTGTGACAAATAGGACACTAGGTGCTTGAAAAAAGGTGCATGGATAGCTTGGAATTGGGTTTATTTAGGGAGTCTGCTGTTAAGCATATGAACAACGTAGCTGACCTGTTGCATCTGAATGAATGTAACGAAGGCCTTGATAAGAGGGATGTTGACCTGGGGCAGAAAGCTTATCCTACCAGTGGTTTTAGAGAATTTTACAGAAGTAACCTTGGTGGTAGCTCTTCAATGCTTTTGGATACCTGCCATTGATAGCCCATGCTTCAGAAGCATACAGGAGAGCAAAGATCACTGCGTTTAATATGAGTTTTGTCCACAGGATTTTATATACCTTGTTTAAAACTGTTTATTATGAATAAATGCATTGTTCTCAAAGTGAAAACTGATACAAGTGTGTACCAGGGCATTTGGTGCTTAAGCCCCAACTTTCCAAAATCTTTGGTAACAGCTTCTGGATAAGGGGACCAAATGGGATCATTTTCTAGTCTGTTGACAATAGACAACATTATGCAGGAGGATGTAAAAAGGCTTTGAGGAATAGATAACCTGATAGGTTGACACATATGCAGATGGAATGAAAAATTGGGGTTTCCTATTTCTGACACCAAATAATAAAGTAGAACTGTTTTTTTTTAAAAAGTTGAAAGATTGGCTGATGCTCACGTTCAAAGGAACCTAGGTGTGATGGTGCACAAATCACGGAAGGAGTGCAAATAGTATTCTAGTCAGTATTGCAAAAGGTTTTGATTACAAGAGTAAACAAGTTTTATTTTCCCCCAATTGCACCTGAATATTGTGTACTCTTGCCATAAAGGGAAGCCTACTTTAGGTTAACCACATTAATTTCAGCGACTGCAGATTTGTTGTGATAGAGATCAAGTAGACTGTGATTGTATTGTTTGGAGTTCTGACAATAATAAATCTTAGTGAAACATAAAACTCAGTACCTAACAATGTAACAGGTTAGAGGCCAGGAAGATGTTAACCATGAAAATTTTTCTAAAAACCTGGAAAAGCAGCAACTCTGGTATATTGATGGAACGATGCAGGTGTTAAACAGCAAGGGTGGGAAAAGGCTAGATACAGAAATATCTCTGACAGCTTGAGCCCAGGGTTGAAGTTAATAGCAAGAAGAGCAGAGAATAAATAACTATGAAATGAAGGCATTTAAAGACCGAGAACAGCAAATCTGCAAAATGCAGGGCTGTGACACAAGTTAGTTTATCAGGTTGCATTAATGGAGACAGAAAAAATAAATCAATATTATAAATGAATAATGACAGAAACAGCAAGGTCAGATTGAGAGAGAGAAAGCAAATGACTTGAAGTTGTACAGTTCAATACAAACCAAGAGACTTCAACATGCCCAGACAGAAGACACTCAAGTTTACATTGGGCTACATTACAATGATGCAAGAGACCACAAACCGATAGGTCAGAGCAAAAATGGGATGAAGCACTGAAGTGTTAAGATAACTGGCTTATCTAAAATGCCTCTGCAAAGCGAATGCAAGTGCTTTCCAAAGCAATTACTCAGTCTGTGCTTGTTTTTCTAGTATACAGGAGACCGCATCATGAATGCTGATTGCCGAATGGAAGCATAATTGGAGATCTGTTACACTTATAAGTGGCTTAAGATATTCTTAATCAATTTACAACATGAAAATGTTATCATTTTATTTCATCTCATAGCTTATTGGTGTGTCAGATGCAAGGGTGGTTTGAATATTATCAAACAAATGATGTAATATACCCAAATGATTATCTATTTCAAGGGAGAAAAATTAAGGTCATCAAAATTCCAAGGAGGGCTAAGAACTTTGGACACAGTTGAATAAGACAGATCAGAAAGTCACAGTGAGTTTCTCAATACCTAAATGACTCAAGAGCAGACAATCAGAGATTATGGTAAGCCAAAAAGAAATAGTAATAGGCAAGGATAAAGAATATGATTGATCTCGTGCATCACACAAAAGTTAAATGGGGCAAGGACTGATTGTGATTTCGGCATTGTACAAGACCAAATGTAGAATAGGGGAGTAGAAGTGAGCAGGGGAGTTAGAGAACAAAATTTTTTGGAAGGCAGGGGTGATGTGTATACATTTAAAAATGTATCATTTTACCACGATGCTGATAATCCCTATCATTTACAAAAAGGTTATTTAATATTATGGTTTCTAATGTTTTAGCACTTCCTAAAAATATATTTATGCATGTTATGCTGTAAATAATTTGCATTTATATTAAATTATAGGAAGGATTGGTTATTTTAAAAATTTTGTGTGTGGATACAAAAGGACAGCAGAAAGAGATGACTAAGATTCTCTAACATCAAAATCTGGTTTAAGGTCCTGCATATTTTTTCTCTTTCAAGTACTATTTAAATAGGGGTCAAAGGATTATCTATTTTGATATTTACAAAGTAACTTTAAAATGCTGTCAACCCATTTTCATTAAAGAGGAACATAAAAGATGGTAGATTAATGATACCACCTTTACCAGACAGGAAAACATTTCCGAGAAACAAAATGTAGACTGAAAGTTAATACCTGAAAGAACATTAAAGTCAAAGGGAATTTCAAATAGCAACTGTTTTGGTAAAGAAAAAGATGCTGCGCAAGTTCATTTAGTCCCTGTGTTCAGTACCTGTCAACCTACCAGTTTGACAAATGATGTCTTGCAGAGATAGACCAAAAATACTATCAAATGACCTAATTTTAATTTGCCCTACTTACTTGAACTACAAGATTTTACAGCAATATTTCCAAACTACTACAAATAAAAACTTTATTATTAAAGTTGACTTAGTTTATAAATCATCCTTGAATTTAAAAATATTTAGATATGGATATGAACCAGCTTTAATTCAAAAATAACCATATTACATTAAGATCACAATATTTTTAGAAACTACCAACCTGAATATGATGCTTTGCAAATCAAAGGGATATTCAATGATCCCTGTTGTTGGTATTCGAACTCTAAGAACATCCTGTTGGGTTGGGAGATAGGCAGGATCAGATATACGATCCAAATCACTAAGGTAACTGCAAAGAGAGAGAAAAACACGTGTTTAAAAAAAAAATGAAAACACAAGGTTGCTCCAAAATGCTTCCCTCAGCAGCTACCTTTATCACTAATAAATATGGTGACAAATCTAACTTCCTTGCGACTACCCCATCGCTCAACTGTACAGCTAATATCCAGATTACATTTAGACCCCGCTGAATGCTGAGGATGCATTCCTTGGAGGTGGTATGCTTTATGTAAATCAGCTCTATGCAGGGTCATCATACATTACGTAAATGGACATGTGTGCCTGATATATTAAAAATGAAACCCTAGATGTACATTATTTTATGTATACACTAACTTGTGGAGTAACAAACACACTAATAGGCCTAACCTGTATAATCAGTGGAGCAGCAATACATCGCAGCAGGAGCAGAGGGCTCTTTGGCTTATTGCTTTGCTTCCAGTCAGGGTCATTATCGATGAACTGATCCATGATTTGTGTGATTTGGATGATGCTAGTGCTTAGGAAATTTGTGGTGAGGCTTCTTGTGATGTTTCCTCTTCTCCATCTGTGTCTTCATTGCTCAGGATGCATTTGCTCTGCCAATTCTCGATGTTCTTCGTTATTAAGGCTGACACCATTAGAATGCAGTAATTCTTCAACATCATCATTATTAACATCCTCTAATCCCGCTTCATTGACCAGTTCAACGATGTTTTGTATGACTGGTTCTGCCTGAAATCCTAGGATCTCAAAGCATGCTTCTGGCCATATCTTCTTCCATGCTCCGTTTATGCAGTTTGAAGTTACTTCTTCCCAGGCTGCTATTGTCCATGGCTATCAAGACGTTGTAGTTTTCCCAAAATTGCCTGATGGATTGTTTGGTTTTACCTTTTGTTTCCTCTACAAGTTGCTTGAACATGCAAATGTAGTTGGCTTTAAGATTCGATCATTATTCCTTGTTCCATTGGTTGGAGTAATGGTGTTGGGTGGAAACCACTTTTACAGGAACGCAGATACCAAATGCATCAAGATTCTCAGGGTGACCTCGGGCATTATCAAGTACCAACAAAGGTTCAAGGCCATGCTCCTCACAATACCGCTTCACTGCTAGACAAAAACGTGAAACAAACCAATTTTGGAGAACATCAATCTTCACCCAGGCTTTCTTGTTTGATTTCAAAATCACTGGTAGACTTGACTTTAAAATGCCTTTCATTGCTCGTGGTGTTTCAGAGTGATACTTTAGCATTGCCTCCTAGCAAGAGAGTTAACCAGCCCTTTGCAGCCTTGAACCCAGGTACACGTTTCTCTTATCGGGAGATGAAAGTACAAGGTGATTTTCTTTTTCATAATGGGCCCGATTCATCCACATTGAAGACAAGCTCGGGAGTAAAATCGTCCTTTTCGATTACAGCCTTCAGTGTCGCAAGAAAATCCTGGGCTGCCTTGTTGCCTGCACTAACCACTTCACCAGAGATACATATGCTATGGAGGTTACTTACTGCACTGTTTAAATCTACCAAACCAACTTTGCTGGCTGTGAATGCTACCGACATACCTTCTTCTTGAATATGATTGAAGATGCTTTTTGCCTTTTCCATTATTATCAACTGGCGTTGGGGCATGTTTCGTTGTCTTTGGTCATCCACCCACATATTTAGTCTATTTTCAATGTTTTCAAGCATAGCCTTCGTTGATGATAACTTTGAGATCATCATTGCAGAAGCTTTTAACTTGTCTGCATTTTTTAAAATAATTTTTCTGATCGTCGATGTAGCCAATTTCAAAGAGGTGCCAATATCAACCTGACACTCACCAGCTTCCAAATGCCACATCACTTGCAGTTTAACATCCACGCTAATGCTTTTCCCAGACATCTTAGATGTACTACACTCATTGCAAGTTACAGGCTGCTTTCCAGACAGTATGCGTGAAAAAATTGAATAAATTGCCGAAGGAGCAAGAACATTTACACACACAGGGAAGGCAGAGCGTGAACTAATACATGATTGGCTGTGAGTGGCTCAGAGTACATATAAAGTGCTCTCACTGGCTGACTGAATGTTTATTTAATGGCAGCCGCTCTTGAGAAGTTTGAAATGTTGTTTAGAATGAATTTTTGTCATTTTCAAAAATTTCAATGAAGAATTGAATAACGACATTGTAATGAATAAGCGTTATGCAGGGTAGCATTACGCAGGGTCTGAGTATACATTTAACTGACCCTCAGGACTGTTAACCTACATACATTGTTTAACAGCAACCATTTTACCAACTCTATCACAGCTGGTTGTTACCTTGAAGGTGTTATGTTAAATAAATTGAGAAGCTCAAAAGGACATTTTATCTAACTTTTTGTAATCTCAAAAACAATTTTCAGCAAATCTTCATCCTCCTCTGGCTGTCCGACAGAATTGAGGATGACTTGCTACCACTTCATTCATAAGTTGAAGATAACTGCACAAATTATTTTAATATGGAATAACTATTGCATAATAGCTGACACAAGATTTTTAAGAATGTGAGGACTTGGTTCAATGACTACACTCAGCCAAGCAGAATAATTTCAAACTATTGCTCTAAATTACTCTGAATGAGAAAGAAAATGATAGAAAAATAAATTCCACACTGACAATACTTCAGAGCAGATGGGTGAAAGGCGAGTTCCCTTAACAAACACCACTTTTACCAAGATAAAAAATCCAATTACATGATATATACAATATTAATGGTACAAAGAAGTATAATAATCTATTTCACACTAACCTTCCCTTCTAATGCAGGAATCCAAAGGCTACTTAAAAGCAGTAGCAATCACAACAACTACAAATTTTGAGCATTAGAGAAACTCAAATTAGCAGGAAATGGGCCCCGGTGAGTAGAACAGAACATAGGAAACCAGGAGCTGGATGAATGGGAATTGCAACAGATGTAGCTAAGTCACAAATAAAGACTTCCATTTCCAAACAAGAGAAAATCTGCAGATGCTGGAAACCCAAGCAACACACACAAAATGCTAGAGGAACACTGCAGGCCAGGCAGGAACTATGGAAAAGAGTAAACAGTCAACGTTTCGAACCAAGGCTCCTCCACCAGAACTGGAGAAAAAAAGATGGAAAGTCAGGAGGTGGGGGGAGGGGAGGAAGAAATACAAGGTAGAAGGTGATAGGTGAAAGAGGGATGGGAGGGGGAGGAGTGCAGTAAAGAGTTGAGAAGCTGATTGGTGTAAGAGCTAAAGGGCTGGAGAAGGTGGAATCTAATAGGGGAGAACTGAAGGTCATGGAAGAAAGGGAAGGTGGAGAAGCACCAGACAGAGGTGATGGGCAGGTAAGGATATAAGGTGAGAAGGGAAATGGTAATGGGGGATGGTGGTGGGGGGAGGAGATGCCCATTACTGGAAGTTCAAGAAATTGATGTTTTTGCCTTCAGGTTGGAGACTACCCAGAATACAAGGTGTTACTCCTCCAACCCGTGTCTGGCCTCATCATGGCACTAGAGGCAGCCATGGACTGACATGTCAGAATGGGAAGTAGAATAAAAATGGGTGGCCATTGGAAGATCTCGCTTTTACTGCCAGATGGAGCAAAGGTGCTCGGCGAAGTAGTCTCCCAATTTATGTCAGGATATACAGGAGTTTACACCGGGAACACCTCCAACAGACTCACAAGCCTCCTGTACATCGGTGAGACACGACACAGATTGGAAGACTGCTTCACCGAGCACCTACGCTCCATTCGGCGGAAAAGGCAGGATCTCCCAGTGGCCACCCATTCCCATTCTGTCATGTCAGTCCGTGGCCTCTTCTACTGCCGCAGTGAGGCCACACTCGGGTCAGAGGCACAACACCTTATATTCTGTCTGGGCAGCATCCAACCCGATGGCATGAACATTGACCTCTCGAACTTCCAGTAATGCCCCCCCTCACCTCATCTCCTTACTTGCCGGTCACCTCCATCTAGTGCTCCTTCCCCCTCCCTTTCTTCCATGCCTTCTGTCCTCTCCCATTAGATTCTCCCTTCTCCAGCCCTTTATGTCTTTCACCAATCGAATTCACAGCTCTTCATTTCATCCCGTTCCCTCTCCAGTTTCACTTACCATTTACTACCTTGTATTTCTTACTCCACCAAACCCCCCCCCCCCCAATCTTCTTACTCTGGCTTCCCAATCTATTTTCTCTAGTTCTGACGAAGGGTCTAGGCCCGAAACGTCTGTTTACTCTGGTACTACCTGGACTGCTGAGCTCCTTCAGTATTTTGTGTATGTTGCAAAGACTGCCATTTAGCTGGATAGCATAGATTATGAAAGTTGCATTGTATTATCACTGCCTCAATATTTCCCAAGATCAGAAGACCAAATTACTGACTAAACGGAGACATTTTAGGAGGGAGAATTCAAAGCATTTACTTTCACATGGAGCACAAAACACCTCTTGTAGCAACAGGAGTATTCAGAATTAATTTCACTGTTCTTTAAAGGCATTGAGTAAAAGCTATCACCAGATTAGACATACATAAATCAACAAATCAGATTTTAACCTGGTATCACAGGAACACTAAATTCTCCAATCATAATGTTGCAATAATTATTCACTCACCATCTTTTAAATGAATATTACTGCTATTGGAAGTAGTTATATTTTTATTACTATTTGAGATTGATTCCATCAAATCTGAAACCTTTTGAGCGACTTCTGAATTTAAATCACCGTGTAAGCAGAAGTTCAATATTCCAAGTGAACCAAAAGCAGCCCAACTTAACAGAAAGGAACCTGATTATGGATACTACTACTGTGTGATCATTGTTATTACTACCTGATGGATGGGAGATAGAAGCAGCTTATTTGTGATGATTACACAGGTGAATCATTGAAATACACATGCATAATTACTATTTAAATTCAGCTGGCATTAATGAAACTCCAACTGAAGCAAGTTCTTCAGAAGGTAGGAATTCGAGGGAAAATGGAATAAGGCAACTTCTAAACGTCAGCTTTAGATACAAGTTTGGGTACTTGCGTGCCTCAACATTCGTGAGAAGAACTAAAAATTTAGAATGTCACCAATTATTGTTAATGGTTACAGTCTTCATTCTTAAGTAAATTTTGAAGATAAAACTTAAATACTATAATTTGATTTTATTTGGAGTCTAAGAGAGTCTGGCAGCAATATCCAATTCCTGACAATTGAAAGTATGTTTTGAACTAATCTAAGTTTGTAAAACTCCACATCACGCTGGATTTCACTATTTGGCAAATTTATGATTCATAGCAAACATTAGTTTATTTTAAAATGACACAAAAACTAACCAACACATTTGCAAATATAAAGTTACATTATACATACACCTTGCTAAAAAGGTGCTTTTTTATAGGTTGAATTCAGAGGATCACATATCCTGGTTTTATCCAAGATGGTCCAAACAATTCACATACTTACTATTTAGCAGAGTCTGACAATTGATATTCTCGCCTTCGGTCATAGCACTCTTGTATTCCTGGATCATTCCACAGAGTCTTTATTGCACTTACATATGGACTACCAAATGATGCTACTTTCTCTACATCAACCTCTCGAATCAATTGTGCATTGACCTACAAATCAAATAAAAAACAGTTTTACAACTTGGTTTTTCACCAAGATTACATAGAATTGTCATTTTATTTCAAGAGACAGAAAACATTAATTACACTTCACCTGCACCCATATTAATTTCTATAAATAGGACAAGTTAAAACTTGCTCATTTGCAACTAATCAAACCAGATACTCACCATCTAAGCACACACCTCTCTCTTGGCCCCATGGCTAGACACTACAGTGGCCATTCCAACCTTCTGCAAATGTCACCAAAGTAAAACCCAACTCTGGTTCTGTATTTCCTTTAAACATTGATATTATTTCCAAGTACTACTCTTCAATACGATTTTGATTAAATTATTGCCCAAATATATGTGCCTTCATGACTGACTTCTGGATCATGAGTCTCAGTTACCTTCAGACTAACACACTGGATAGGGGTAATCTTTTACAATTCTGCTCAAAGCTAAAGGGTTTACCTACCACACTAATGATTAACGTAAACCCAAGTTACTCATTTGAGCCTTCATTCAATTAATTTCTGACTGAACTGTACCTCAATGCCATTTACTGAAAGTGTTAAACAGATTCAACTTGAATAAAGCTAAAACTCAGATTTTACTGTAGTTGACTGATCCTACTTTAAATTAGGTCAGTACATAATTCCAGAAAGTCAACCTTAAAAATATACAGTGGCATGCAAAAGTTTGGGCATCCCTGTGAATAGCTAAGTGAGTAAACGATGACCTGGTTTCCAAAAGGCATAAAGTTAAAGATGACACATTTCTTTAATATTTTAAGCAAGATTACTTTTTTATTTCCATCTTTTACAGTTTCAAAATAGCAAAACAGGAAAAGGGCCCAAAACAAAAGTTTGGGCACCTTGCATGGTCAGTACTTAGTAACATCCTCTTTGGCAAGTATCACAGCTTGTAAACACTTTTAGTAGCCAGCTAAGAGTCTTTCAAGTCTTTCAATGGGGGATTTTCGCCCATTCTTCCTTGCAAAAGGTTTCTAGCTCTGTGAGATTCTTGGGCCGTCTTGCATGCACTGCTCTTTAGATTAGATTACATTATGAGAACACTCAGTCCTCTTTTATTGTCATTTAGAAAAGCATACATGCACTAATGTTTCTTGAGGTCTATCCACAGATTTTCGATGATGTTTAGGTCGGGGGACTGTGAGGGCCATGGCAAAACCTTCAGCTTGCACCTCTTGAGGTAGTCCATTGTGAGGTGTGTTTAGGATCATTATCCTGTTGTAGAAGCCATCCTCTTCATCTTCAGCTTTTTTAGACAGTGTGATATTTGCTTCCAGAATTTGCTGGTATTTAATTGAATACATTCTTCCCTCTAACAGTGAAATGTTCCCCGTGCCACTGGATGCAACACAAGCCCAAAGCAGGATCGAACCGCCCCCGTGCTTAACAACTGGAGAGGTGCTCTTTTCATGAAATTCTGCACCTTTTTTTCCTCCAAACATACCTTTGCTCATTGCAGCCAAAGAGTTCTATTTTAACTTCATCAGTCCACAGACTTGTTTCCAAAATGCATCAGGCTTGTTTAGATGTTCCTTTGCAAACCTCTGACACTGAATTTTGTGGTGAGGATGCAGGAAAGGTTTTCTTCTGATGACTCTTCTATGAAGGTCATATTTATGCTGGTGTTGCTGCAGAGTAGAACAGTGCACCACCACTCCACAGTCTGTTAAGTCTTCCTGAAGATCTTCTGCAGTCAAAGGGGGGTTTTGATTTGCCTTTCGAGCAACCCTACAAACAGTTCCCTTGGAAAGTTTTCTTGGTCTTCCAGACCTCAACTTGACCACCACCATTCCTGTTAACTGCCATTTCTTAATTACATTACGAACTGAGGAAATGGCTACCTGAAAATGCTTTGCTATCTTCTTATAGCCTTCTCCTGCTTTGTGCGCATCATATATTTGTATTGTCAGAGTGCTAGGCAGCTGCTTAGAGGAGCCCATGGCTGCAGATTGTTGGGACAAGGTTTGAAGAGTCAGGGTATTATAAAGCTTTGAAATTTGCATCACCTGGCCTTTCCTAATGATGATTGTGGACAAACCATAGCCCTAACAAGCTAATTAAGGTCTGAGACCTTGGTAAAGGTTATGAGAGTTCAAATCTCTTGGGGTGCCCAAACTTTTGCATGGTGCTCCTTTCCTTTATTCCCCCCACTCTAAAATTGTACAAAACAAAAATAATACACTAATCTTGCTTAGAATGTTGAAAAGAATGTTTCATCGTTAATTTTATGACTTTTGGAGATCAGTTCATCTTCTACTCACTTAACTATTCACAGTAACAGAAATTTTGACCAGGGGTGCCCAAACTTCTGCATGCCACTGTATACTAATGTAATAAAATTAATCAAATTAACTGGGGTTAAATTCACTACTTCTATATCAGTCACAATTTCATCCTGAACTTCAAAACTGATTATTGTCACTAGTAATCAGTATAGTCAATACAGAAATGGTTATGTTTCTGTACTAGTAAGGCAAGAGCTTCTGATTGGTGCAAAATTTAAATTCTGCTTAAAAGATAACTGGGAATTTAAAAAATTGTCACAAAATTGCTTTTAAAATCCAGCTTGGTTACTGATTTTCTTGAGGTACATTAACTTGTTTATACATGACTCGACACCTACAAAGTAGTTGATGTTTCACTGCCCTCTGAGGAAGCCTAGTAAGTCTGCAGCCTTATGAGCGATGCCCACATTCAGGAATCACATAATAAAAATCATGAATGAATACTAGTCCCCCCCATTCCAAAATGAATGAAGACCAAAATTGATTTTGCAGGAAAGTATCAATACCTATCTGCATTTAACACCATTTTCCAAATCAAGACTCAACAAAAGAATATTTTACTTCAGAAATTAAAGCAAGATGACTACATTAATATAGATGTTCCATTTTAAACCTACTAGATAAAAACTCCTCTGAAAACCGTCAGTGTGAGTGAGCACTTTTTAAAGTAAACAACAGGAATTCTGCAGATGCTGGAAATTCAAGCAACACACATCAAAGTTGCTGGTGAACGCAGCAGGCCAGGCAGCATCTATAGGAAGAGGCGCAGTCGACGTTTCAGGCCGAGACCCTTCGTCAGGACTAACTGAAGGAAGAGTGAGTAAGGGATTTGAAAGCTGGAGGGGGAGGGGGAGATGCAAAATGATAGGAGAAGACAGGAGGGGGAGGGATAGAGCCGAGAGCTGGACAGGTGATAGGCAAAAGGGGATACGAGAGGATCATGGGACAGGAGGTCCGGGAAGAAAGACGGGGGGGGGGGGTGGCCCAGAGGATGGGCAAGAGGTATATTCAGAGGGACAGAGGGAGAAAAAGGAGAGTGAGAGAAAGAATGTGTGCATTAAAAAGAGTAACAGATGGGGTACGAGGGGGAGGTGGGGCCTAGCGGAAGTTAGAGAAGTCAATGTTCATGCCATCAGGTTGGAGGCTACCCATACGGAATATAAGGTGTTGTTCCTCCAACCTGAGTGTGGCTTCATCTTTACAGTAGAGGAGGCCGTGGATAGACATGTCAGAATGGGAATGGGATGTGGAATTAAAATGTATGGCCACTGGGAGATCCTGCTTTCTCTGGCGGACAGAGCGTAGATGTTCAGCAAAGCGGTCTCCCAGTCTGCGTCGGGTCTCACCAATATATAAAAGGCCACATCGGGAGCACCGGACGCAGTATATCACCCCAGTCGACTCACAGGTGAAGTGATGCCTCACCTGGAAGGACTGTTTGGGGCCCTGAATGGTGGTAAGGGAGGAAGTGTAAGGGCATGTGTAGCATGTGAGGCATCACTTCACCTGTGAGTCGACTGGGGTGATATACTGCGTCCGGTGCTCCCGATGTGGCCTTTTATATATTGGTGAGACCCGACGCAGACTGGGAGACCGCTTTGCTGAACATCTACGCTCTGTCCGCCAGAGAAAGCAGGATCTCCCAGTGGCCATACATTTTAATTCCACATCCCATTCCCATTCTGACATGTCTATCCACGGCCTCCTCTACTGTAAAGATGAAGCCACACTCAGGTTGGAGGAACAACACCTTATATTCCGTATGGGTAGCCTCCAACCTGATGGCATGAACATTGACTTCTCTAACTTCCGCTAGGCCCCACCTCCCCCTCGTACCCCATCTGTTACTCTTTTTTATGCACACATTCTTTCTCTCACTCTCCTTTTTCTCCCTCTGTCCCTCTGAATATACCTCTTGCCCATCCTCTGGGCCACCCCCCCCCGTCTTTCTTCCCGGACCTCCTGTCCCATGATCCTCTCGTATCCCCTTTTGCCTATCACCTGTCCAGCTCTCGGCTCTATCCCTCCCCCTCCTGTCTTCTCCTATCATTTTGCATCTCCCCCTCCAGCTTTCAAATCCCTTACTCACTCTTCCTTCAGTTAGTCCTGACGAAGGGTCTCGGCCTGAAACGTCGACTGCGCCTCTTCCTATAGATGCTGCCTGGCCTGCTGCGTTCACCAGCAACTTTGATGTGTGTTACTTTTTAAAGTAAATAAGCTTGACAAAAACAAAATACAAACAACTGGTGGCTTGCAACTTCAGTTGTATAACAAGCCATATAATAAATGCAACAAAAAAAAACACTAACCAATTTTGACCAAAAATAGTTCCACAGGATTCCTCAGTAGCTTGCTATTCTCACATGCCCCGGCACCAGGTGGTGCCACCAATCATTCCTTTCCACCACTTCCCTAACTACTGACAAGTATCATTTCCTTAACTGGCAAGAATGTTTTGACAGCACTCAAGAAGGAAAAAGCAGAGGCATGGGGTACTGGGAAGAGAAGAAAAATAAAATCCTGTAGACTGTCCATGATGTGGATGTTATTGACAGCAAAGTATTTACTGTCCCTCCCTAAATGCCCCTGAACTGAGGGTAGTTACCTTGGAGGGTAATTAAAAGGCAACTATTTTGCTGGGATCTACGCCAGAATAGCAAATTTCTTTCCCAAAACAACATGTGAATCAAACTGGTTTTGGTTTCAGTCATGATTTGTTTAGTTCTTCAAATTTAAACCTCCTGGCTGTTATGATAAGATTCAAACTCACACCCTTACTGATCAGTCAGGACTCTGGATGTTGCTCTGGTACGCTGTAGAGGTGCTAAAAGCAGGGAGTCAGAGCACTACAGCACATAAATAGGACCTTCAACCCATCCAGTCTGTGCTGAATGATTACTATGCCGAGTCCCATCAACCTGCACCCAGACGATAAACCTCCATACACCTCCCATTCATTATTTGAATAGGGGCTATCTGAATGGTTGAGTCTTATCTGCAAATTTGAATGGTATGTTCCTTATCTATGGGGTATAAAAGAGCTGACCATTGAGCTCCATCATCTTTTTGCTTCTTCTCTCCCTTCTGCTAAAAGCCTTTGCTTTTGTTACTGTTTTCAATTTTCTTTGTTCTATTAACTCTTAATAAAACAATTGTGGAGCAACAAGTTTTGCACTTTTTTCCTGAATTCTGAAAGAACATTGGATTAAAAACATAGAATCCAAAAGCTCTTAATTTCAAGTTCCCGGGTGTCAAATCCTCCAAGGATCTAACCTGGTCCCAACATATCAATGTAGTTATAAAGGCGGCAAGACAGTAACTATACTTCATTAGGAGTTTGAAGAGAAATACACTCAACAACTTCTATAGTTGTACCGTGGACAGCATTCTGACAGGCTGCATCACTATCTGGTATGGAGGGGCTACTGTACAGGACCGACGCTGCAGAAGGTTGTAAATCTAGTCAGCTTCATCTAGGGTACTAGCCTACAAAGTACCCAGAACATCTTCAGGAAGTGATGTCTCATTAAGGCAGTGTCCATTATTAAGGACCTCCAGCACCCAGGGCATGTCCTTTTCTCACTGTTACCATCAGGTAAGAGGTACAGAAGCCTGAAGATACACACTCAGCAATTCAGGAACAGCTTCTAACCCTTTGCCATCCGATTCCTAAATGGACATTGAACCTTTGGACACTACTTCAATTTTTTAAAAAAATATACAGTATTTCTGCTTTTGCACTTTTTAAAAAATCTATTCAATATACGTAATAGATTTACTTGTTTATTTATTATATTATTTTTATTTTATTACTATTTAATTTTTTCTCTCTGCTAGATTACGTATTGCATTGAACTGCTGCTGCTACGTTAACAAATATTACATCACATGCCAGTGATAATAAACTTGATTCTGATTCTGAATTTTGTATACTTATATCAAATCTCATTTTCCTATTCTTCAGGAAGAAAGTCCTAACCTATTCAATGGGTCCCCAAGATCCATCAATGCTCTTGTAAATTTTTTTTGCACTCTTTCAATCATTTTGATATCTTTGCTGTAGGTAGATGACTAGAACGGCACACAATACTCCAAATTTGGCCTTGCCAACATCTGATACATCTTCAACATAACATCCCAACTCCTGTACTCATTACTGTACTTTGATTTAAATTCAAAGTTCAAAGCAAGTTTATTGTCAAAGTACATACATGTCACCATAAACAACGCTGAGATTCATCTTCTTGCAGATATACTCAATAAATCCAATAACCATAACAGAATCAACAAAAGACCACACTATCTAGAACATGAGATGAAGAGTCCTTGAAAGCAAGTCCATAGGTTGTGGGAACATTTCAGTGATGGGACAAGTGAAGTTAACCCCTTTGCTTCAAGACACTGATGACTGAGAGGTAATAACAGTTCCTGAGCCTGATGGTGCAGGTCCTGAGGCTCCTGTACCTTCTTCCTGATGGCATCACTGAGAAGAAAGCATGACCAGGGTGGTGGGGGTCCCCGATGAGGAATGCTGTTTTCCTGCAACAATGCACTCTGTGTAGATGCGCTCTGTAGTGGAGAAGGCTTTACCTGTGATGGACTGGCCCTAATCCACTACTGTTTGTGGTATTTTCCATTCAAGGGCATTGATGTTTCCATACCAGGCTGGGATGCAGCCAATCAATATATTCTCCACCACAAATATATAGAAATTTGCTCTCAAGTTTCAGATCCACGTCATGCGAATCTTCACCAACTCTTAAGGAAACAGAAATGCTTCCTTCATAATTGTGCTTATGTGCTAGGCTTCGGACAGGTCCCCTGAAATGATAGCACCAAGGAATTTGAAGTTGCTGACCCTCTCCATCCTCAATGAGGGCTGGCTCATGGACCTCCAGTTTCCACTCCTGGTCAAAAATCAGTTCCTCTGTCTTGCTGACATTGAGTTCGAAGCTGCTGTGGCACCACTCAGCTACATATTCAATCTCCCTCCTATATGCCAATCTGTCACCATCTTTCATTCAGCATATGACAGTAGTGTCATCAGCAAACTTTAATATGGCATTGGAGCTGTACTTAGCCACACAGTCATAAAGGTAAAGCAAGTAGAGCAGGGGCCCAAGCACACAAACTTGAGCTGCACCTGTGCCGATGGAGATTGCGGAGTAGATGTTGTTGTCAATCCGAACTGACCAGGGTCTGTGAGAAAACTGCGGATCCAATTGCACAAGATATTAAAACCAAGGTCCTGAAGTTTATTGATTAATTTTTAGGGGGTGACAACATTGAATAGTGAACTGCAGTTAATAAAGAGCATCCTGATATATGTATTTTGCTGTCCAGATGTTCCTGGATTAGGTGAAGAAACAATGAAATGGCAACTGCTGTGGACCTGTTGCAGGGTAACCAAATTGAAGCAGATACAAGTTGTTCTTCAGGTAGAAGTTGATGTATTTCATCACTAACCTCTCAAAAAATTCATCACTGTGGATGCAAGTGCTATTAGACAATAGTCATTGTGGCAGGTTACCATGTTCTTTTAGGCACCAGTACAAGGTGAAGCTTGCTTAAAGAAGGTGGGTACTTCAGACTACAGAAGTGAGAAGTTAAAGATCTCAGTGAACACTCTAGCCAGCTGATCAGCATAGGGTTTAGTATTAATCAATCATAAGGAGGGGAAGGAAAGATATTTGATTGCATGAACAAATCTTAGAGCCATATAACAAATTAGTGAGGTAATTCAGAGCTTAGGGAGTTGGCAGTTGTAAGCATAGCTGCCAAAGGCAAGCAATTAAAATTAGTAATGCACAAAGGACTAAAATCAAAAAAGTGCAGATATCTCAGAGGCATTTAAGTCCAAGGGTAATCATAGAAATAGCAATGGATATGTCAATGGAGAAATCTGAGGATGAGGCATTAAAAAAAAAATCAAGAATTTTGTAGAATGTTGCTGGATGAATGTTTTAACAGTGGGAAAGAAATCTCATCCGGAAGACTAAGCTTTAACAGCTCCTAAGAGGCTTGAATAATGACCCAAAAGGCAAGGGAGACAGCATTTAAGGTTGAAATGTCAGTCCTTGCCGATCCCCAGGTAGCCACTGATCTCCAGTGTTCCCACTATCTGGGCTACTGCCTTACACACTAACTGTTAATGCTGTAAGAAAAAAAAACACAACATGGTAAATAGTTTTAAAACTGAAGATGCATTTTATTTCTTGCTGAGTAACATCACGAATTCAGACAAAATTTATTAGTATTTCCACAAATTCACCTTTAAATTGAAACAAGTATCAGCATTCCAAAATTTACAGTTGAACTATTTTCTAATAATCACATGCCACGCTTTCATCATTACTAAAACCCACCTGTTGTGAGACTTTAAAATGGTGAATTGCCACAGCAAATTAGGATAGGAATTTAAGAGTTACTGTGAGGACAGCCATGCAAAAAAAAGATGATCAACTACAAAGGGAAAAAAATTGAAATTCATTCATTGTTTACTTTGGAATTCTGTGCGTCCTTTTAACCATACCACTTGAATACAGCAATTTTTTGCTAGAGTTTGCCAGCACCTCTCAGCATATACCATCATGTTTGGAACTTCTGCACAAACATGCCAGTCCCAAACCTGCTGGCCTAGTTCATCCGATAATTTTCCTACTGCTCTACTGATGAACTTTACTTGGACTCCAGTAGTAAAGCAAGACTCACCAGAATTTCCTGTAATTTATAATGAGAAATTTACATGCAGAGCCCTCTATTGTAAGAATTGGCAATGATCCACAAATCCATTCACTTGAATGGGCATTTTTACAATTGTCAAGGAAACCAAGAACAAGTTTAGTACACTTTTAAATTGTGTCTGCAGCAATTTTTAAAATTAAGATTTTTATGCACATGACTTAATTTAATAATTGTTAAATGTTTTTTTTTTAAGTATTCATGACTTTTGTCACAGAGGACCATAGAATGTGAATGCTATCAACTAGTAAGTTTACTTTTACAGATGAAGATACAAGCAGCCCCCATGATACGATAGGCCTCGAGAACAATTAGTAGACCAACATTGTCATAAATTGAAAATGAATAAAAAGAATGTGTAGGAGAGGATCAGAGATATACCCGCAACAAAAAAAAGTGAAGAGGTGCAGAAAGAATGGCTGCCAGCTGGCTTCATTGATTAAACATAGAAAATAGGTGCAGGAGTAGGCCATTCGGCCCTTCGAGCCTGCACCGCCATTTATTATGATCATGGCTGATCATCCAACTCAGAACCCAGCCTTCCCTCCATACCCCCTGACCCCTGTAGCCACAAGGGCCATATCTAACTTCCTCTTAAACACAGCCAATGAACCGGCCTCAACAGTTTGCTGTGGCAGAGAATTCCACAGATTCACCACTCTCTGTGTGAAGAAGTTTTTCCTAATCTCGGTCCTAAAAGGCTTCCCCTCTATCATTCAGTAAGCAAGTCTACGCAGTATTCTCAGCTCAACCCATCCCGATTGTTGTTTATCAGGAGAGGGATGGGATGGAAAGGCACAAGGAATGTCATGCTCCTACCTGGCATAAGATGTCCGAAATCTCTGCAGCAGCCACGAAACCTATTTCAATACATCCTGCCAGTTTCCAAAATACACATTTAGATATATAGTTGCAGAAAAAGTTTGTGAACCTTTTGCAATTACCCGATTTTCTGCATTAATTACTCATAAAATGTAGTCTGATCTTCATCTAAGTCACAATAATGGGCAAACACAATCTGCCTGAATGAATAACACACAAACAATTGTACTTTCCACGTCTTTATCGAGCACATTGCTTAACCATTCACAGTCGAGGCTGGAAAAAGTATGTGTGCATTTGTATTTAATAATTGGTAGAACCTTCTTTAGCAGCAATAATCTCTCCTGTAGCTGCTGATCAGACTTGCACAATAGTGAGGAATTTCAGACCATTCCTCCAAAACTTCTTCAGTTCATCAATATTTCTGGGATACCTTGCATGAACAGCTCTCTTCTGGTCACGCCACAGCATCTCAATTAGGTTAAGGTCTGGACTCTGACATGGCAAATCCAAAACACAAATTTTCACCTTGATTTACTCTTATGTTTCGAATCATTGCCTTGTTGCATTAATCCAACTTCTATTAAGCTTCAGTTGGTGGGTCACTACCCTGTCATCCCCCTGTAAAATGTCTTGATACAATTTTGAATTCATTCTTCCCTCAACGACTGCAAACTGTCCAGGCGATGAGGCAGCAAAGCAGACCCAAACCATGATGCTCCTTCCACCATGCTTCACAGTTGGGACGATGTTTTGCTGTTGATGTGCGGTGCCTCTTTACCTCCAAACACAGCAGTGTACACTTCTGCCAAAAAGTTCAATTTTTGTCTCATCTGTCCACTGAATACTGTCCCAGAAGTGTCATGGAACATATAGATGGTTTTTGGCAAACAGGAGAAGTGCAGCAATTTTTTTTGAGAGCAGTGGTTTCCTCCGTGGTGTCCTTCTATGAAGGCCATTCTTCTTTAGTGTTTTTCTTAGTGGCACATGAATAAAGTTCTAAAGATTTCTGCAGGCCTTTTGCTGTAACACTTGGGTTCCTTTTCACCTCCTTCAGCATTGCACCTTGTGCTCTTGGCATGATCTTTGCAGGCCACCCACTCCTAGGGAGAGTAGCAACAGTACCAAATTTCCTCTATTTGTAGACAATTTCTCTTAATGTGGATTGTTGAACACTCAGGTCTTCAGAGGTGCTTTCGTAGCCTTTTCTAGCTTCATGCACAGCTACAATTCTCCTTCTAAGGTTCTCTGCAAGTTGTTTTGATTGAGGCATGGTGCACAGAAAGAGATCTTTCTTGAGAAGAGCAGGCTGTCAGTAACCTGACTTAGCATTACCTTAGAGGTTCACATACTTTTTTTTGAACCTAGACTGTGATTGCTTAAATGGTACTCAGTATTGATGAGAAGTTCAAATCTTGTTGAATTTTTTGATGAGGTTACTAGGAAAGTTGACAAGGGTAAAGCAGTGGATGTTGTCTATATGGATTTCAGTAAGGCCTTTGACAAGGTTCCACACAGAAGGTTAGTTAGGAAGGTTCAATTGTTAGGCATTAATATCGAAGTAGTAAAATGGATTCAGCAGTGGCTGGATGGGAGACGACAGAGAGTTGTGGTGGATAACTATGTGTCAGATTGGAGGACGGTGTATAGCGGTATGCCTCAGGGATCTGCACTGGGTCCAATGTTGTTTGTCATATATATTAATGATCGGGATGATGGGGTGGTAAACTGGATTAGTAAGTATACAGATGATACTAAGATAGGTAGCGTTGTGGATGATGAAGTAGGTTTTCAAAGCTTGCAGAGAGATTTAGGCCAGTTAGAAGAGTGGGCTGAAAGATGGCAGATGGAGTTTAATGCTGAAAAATGTGAGGTGCTACATTTTGGTAGGACTAATCAAAATAGGACATACAGGTAAATGGTAGGGCATTGAAGAATGTGGTAGAACAGAGGGATCTAGGAATAATGGTGCATAGTTCCCTGAAGGTGGAATCTCATGTGGATAGGGTGGTGAAGAAAGCTTTTGGTATGCTGGCCTTTATTAATCAGAGCATTGAGTATAGGAGTTGGGATGTAATGTTGAAATTGTGTAAGGTGCTGGTAAGGCCAAATTTGGAGTATTGTGTACAGTTCTGGTCACCGAATTATAGAAAAGATGTCAATAAAATTGAGAAAGTACAGAGGAGATTTACTAAAATGTTGCCTGGGTTTCATCTCCTAAGTTACAGAGAAAGGTTGAACAAGTTAGGTCTTTATTCTTTGGAGCGTAGAAGGTTGAGGGGGAACTTGATAGAGGTGTTTAAAATTATGAGGGGGATTGATAGAGTTGACGTGGATAGGCTTTTTCCATTGAGAATGGGGAGATTCAAACAAGAGGACATGAGTTGAGAGTTAAAGGCAAAAGTTTAGGGGTAACATGAGGGGGAATTTCTTTACACAGAGAGTGGAGGCTGTCTGGAACGAGCTTCTAGCAGAAGTGGTTGAGGCAGGTTCGATGTTGTTGTTTAAAGTTAAATTGCATAGATATATGGACAGGAAAGGAATGGAGGGTTATGGGCTGAGTGCAGGTCGGTGGGACTAGGTGAGAGTAAGAGTTCGGCACGGACTAGAAGGGCCGAGATGGTCTGTTTCCGTGCTGTAATAGTTATATAAGTAATACAGTTGTTTGTGTGTTGTTAGGCAGTTTGCGTTTGTCTATTATTGTGACTTAGGTGAAGATTAGACTACATTTTATGAGTAGTGCTGAAAACCAGGTAATTGCAAAGGGTTCACAAACTTATTCTTGCAGTTGTAAGTATAAAGTATGAAACCCAAGTATAGTTGTCTTGCTGAAGTGTGGAACAAGAACATATTTTCACTAAAGACATTCATCCTAAACTATCCACATTTTAAAAAAATACAGAAACAAGAGATTCTGCAGACACTGGAAATGTTGAGCAAACACATATGGGGCAAACTGGTAGCACAGCAGTTAGCATGACTCGGGCGGAGTTCAGCATTGAATTCTGACATCATCTGTAAGGAATCTGCATGTCCTCCCTGTGGAATGTGTGGGTTTTCTCCCACAGTCCAAAGATATATCAGTTAATAGGTCATTGTAAATTATCCCATGATTAGGCTAGGGTTAATCGGGGGTTGCGGTGGGTGGTGGTGGTGGTGGGGGGGGGGGGGCAAAGGCCTCTTTCACACTGTATCTCAATAAATAAGTAAACAAACCAACTGCTGGAAGAACTCAGCTCAGACAGCATCTATGGAAATAAATGAACAGTCCATGCTTTGGGCTGAGACCACTCAGCAGGACTGGAAAAGAAAGGGAGAGAAAATAATAAACATGAGAAAGTCTGCACATGCTGGCAATCCCAAAGCAACATTTACAAAATGCTGGAGGAACTCAGCAGATCATACAGCATGAAGAGAAGTGACTAAACAGTCATAAAGGCTGGGACTTACTGCTGACCACCTATGTCTCAATCCAAAATGTCAACTGTTCATCTCCCTTCATAGCTGCAGTCTGACCAGCTGAGTTCTTCCAGCATTTTGTGTGTGGTGCTTAAAAATATTCAGAGGTTTATAAGCAAACCAACGATATAAGCTTTCTGAAATGGAACAGAATAATTAGAAATCCTGCAATCCCTAGTCTGAAGTACCAGTTCGAGCAGTAGGCTTATAATTATGGTAATTACAAGTTAATCATCTCAGTCGAAGCACACATGGCTGCACAGTTCTTCAGGCACAATCATCTTTAGCCGCATCATCTAATACTTCCCCTTC